>NC_063345.1:15504177-15560194 GCF_021869965.1 Rhincodon typus | reverse complement strand
GGTGGGGAGGGAAAGATGTCTTTGGTGGTGGGGTGGGATTGCAGATGGCGGAAGTGTCGGAGGATGATGCGTTGGATCCAGAGGTTGGTGGGGTGGTACGTGAGGACGAGGGGGATTCTATTTTGGTTCTTATTGCGTGGACAGGGTGTGAGGGATGAGTTGCGGGAGATGTGGGAGACACGGTTGAGGGCGTTCTCGACCACTGAGGGGGGGAAGTTACGGTCCTTGAAAAACGAGGACAACTGAGATGTACGGGAGTGGAATGCCTCATCCTGGGAGCAGATGCGGATAGAGGATTGGCTGACTGGCAGAAGGCAGAGAGTAGGGATAGAGGAGTCTTTTTCAGGATGGCAATCAGTGACTTGTGAAGTTCCACAGTGGTCCATTCATGTTATACATTAATGATCTAGATGAAGGAACTGAGGGCATTGTTGCTAGGTTTGCAGATGCCACAAATGTAGATGGGGGACAGGTAGTGTTAAGGAAGTGGGGAGGCTACAGAAGGACTTGCACAGGCTAGGAGAGTGGGCAAAGAAGTAGCAGGTGGAATACAATGTGGGAAAGTGGGAGATTATGCACTTTGGTAGGGAGAATAGAGGCATAGATTATTTCCTAAATGGGGAAAGACTTTGGAAATCTGAAGCACAAAGAGACTCAGAAGTCCTAGTTCAGGATTCTCTAAGGTTAACATGCAGGTTCAGTTGGCAGTTAGGAAAGCAAATGCAATATTAGCATTCATTTCAAGAGGGCTAGAATACAAGAGCAGAAATGCACTGCTGAGGCTGTATAAGGCTCTGGTCAGATTGCATTTGGAATATTGAGAGTGGTTTTGGGACCTGTCTTTAAGGAAGAACGTGCTGGCATTGGAGGGGGTCCAGAGGAGATTTACGAATATGACTCCCAGGGTTGGAAGGCTTGTCATATGAGGAGCGGTTGAAGACTTGGGGTTTGTCCTCCATGGAGTTTAGAAGGATCGGGGGGGTGCGGTGGTGGGGAGGTGAAAGTTACAGAATACTGAAGGCCTGGACAGATTAGACATGGAGAAGATGTATCCACTAGTAGGAGAGACAAGGACCTCGGGGCACAAACTCAGAGTGAAGGGAGAAACCTTTAGAAATGAGACGAAGAGGAATTTCTTCAGCCAGAGGGTGGAAAATCTGCTGAACTCATTGTCACAGAGGGCTATGAAGACCAAGTCACTGAGTGTGTTTAAGACAGAGATAGATAGATTCTTGATAAGTAAGGGGATCAAAGTTTTCAGGGTAAAGGCAGGAGAATGGGGTTGAGAAACATATCAGCCATGATCGAACAGTGGAATAGACTCAACGTGCCAAATGGCCTAATTCTGCTCCTATATTTTATGGTCTAATATTGCAGGCCATTCATGTTGTCAGTCCTCCAGTGCTGGCTTCTTTAAGGAGTATGTGCACTTAGCCACACACATCTAACTTTATCACATGAGCCTCCAAAATCTATTTGACACCAATCCTCGACACCATCTCAAACTGTTCCAGGTCCAATGAAAAATATTCCCTTCTACTCCACTCTAGATCTTTTGCCGATGATTTAAGACTCTGACCGTTGGCCTGTGATACCCAGATTGCCAGAGGAAGTCCTACCATTTGAAATGGAGGGACATTTTCAAGTTAGGAGCAATCTTGGCAGAAGAAGTTAAATAGATTATCATCTCCTAACAGGAACAACAAAAAAAAACACAGCATCAGAATCTACATTTGTAGATTAGCCCAGTCAGTTAGGCGAGAAATTAATGTGGAAAAATTGAAGTTATACATTTTAGGAAGGAAACCTACAGGAGAAAACATTAATTCAATAGTCTAACTTTAAAAGGGGCACAGGAACAAAAACACTTAAAAACTCCAAAGTTGAAAAGTTGGACAGAGGTTAAGAGGGTGGAGAGCGTCAAGTTCATCAGAGTGACGATAACTGACAACCTGTCCTGGACTTCCCATGTAGATGCGAAAGTCAAGAAGGCACAACAACGCCTCTTCTTCCTCAGTCAGCTCAGGAAATTTGACATGTCCATAAGGTTCCTCACCAACATCTACAGATGCTCCATTAAAAGTATGCTGTCCAGGTGTCTAACAGCCTGGTATGGCAACTGTTCTGGCCAGGACTGTAAGAAACTACAGAAGGTGGTGTGCACAGCCCAGACCATCATGGAAGCCAGCCTCCCATCCATGGTCTCTATTTACACGGTTTGCTGATGCCAAAAGACTGCCAAAATCATCAAATACCCATCGCACTCCAGTATTGATCTCCTACAACCTGTTCCATCAGGCAGAATATACAGAAATCCGAACAATGCACCAGCAGGTTCAGGAACAGCTTCTTCCCAGTTGTTATCAGACTCATGAATGGGCTCTCTAGCCTCAAATAATGCTGATCTTGCTAACATTGATCTCGCCTAGCACACGCCCTGTGCAATGTAACTTGTATGCCTGTGTCTAAGTCTTTTTAACCTGTACTATAATGATCTGTCTGTACCACACATAAACAAAGTTTTTCACTGTACTTCAGTACGCGTGACAATAAATCAATCAGTCAATCAACCAATCAAGTAGATGAAAGTGTTCTAAAAAGAAATAGATTTCCTAATTCTTAAAAATAGGAGCTTGAAGTATGCAAGAAATGAGTTAATGCAAAGTTAGGGCAATAGAATTTTGTGTACAATTTTGGCTCCTAACTTTATGAAAGACATCAAGGCCACGGTGAGGATACAGAAAAAATTTAGAATGCAAATTCGTGGACGAGATGTTTTAGTTCTGAGGAGGGAGTCATAAAATTGACACTCACTGGAACAAAGAAACTTAAAAGGAGGCCCTGAAGGAGCTGTTGAAAATTATTTGGAGTTTTGACAAATTAACCAGAGACATACATTTAGGATCATTACCAAAGGAATGTAGGCAAGCAATGGAAGACGTTTATGCTAATTAGGTCATAGATTGTCAAACTGGTGGGAGGAAATTTCATAACAGCTTTCAAAAAAAAGTGAATCAATATTTAAAAGGAAATAAGAAATGGGCAAGATGATGAGGGTATTTCAAGAAGCTGATGAACGTCTAAGGGGGAAATGGTCCTCTTCTGTTATTCTGGTGGAAAGTTAAAGCGACTTTCATTATCTGACAGAACAATAGTTGCAGCGTAGGAGACCATTCAGTACGTTGTGTGGCCTGCTCTCTGCGACAGCCCCTCATCTAATCCCACTCCACTACCTTTTCCCTGCACCCCTACAATCCTTATTTCAACAGAAAATTACCAAATTCTCCTTTGAAAGTCACAATCAGGTTATTACCATTCGCCTTATCCAAAACCATTGACTTCTCACAACAAGAGAGCTTTCGAGCTTTTAGAACTGGAGGCAGCCAAATGTGAAAATAAAAAGTGATGCTATTCATGGACTTAGCCCAGCTGCTGTAGATAATGGAATATTTCCACCCTTTGACCGAGCCAGTGGCTCACGGCAGTTAGCATCTCACTTTCCCGACTGGCTGAGCACTTTGCAGGGCCACGTAGTAAGAAGCAGAATATCCACTTCATACATTGTCACAAAGGCCAACCTCCTTGGTAAACACACAGAACTAAGTTGTTTCATATATTGACGACAAGAATAAAATCTCCATTGGCTGGCAGCATGATTTTATTTTATTATTTAACGAACGTAAAATTCCAGAGCCAAGTGATACCTCATTAATTGCTGAGTTTAAGGTGATTGGTCCATCACTTAATCTGTAGAAGGGACATTTCTTCGAATGTGCAGCAATGTTTGTGCCTCCCCCCAGGTGCATAAGGGGTTTGTACTGTGGCCCCAGCCTCGGGATTTTGTCCTGAACCTGTTTAGTAGGGGCCATTTTTAGTGTAACAGCAAAACTGCCTGCTATTCAACAGAAGGAATCTGTCACAAGCCAATTCTACTCATGAATTGGAACTATTATTCATAAATACGCTGTTGAGGTGGGGCAGAATTAGGCAGTTATGATAAACTGGTTGTAATGGGCCTTCATGCGAGATTGACAGCAACGGCAAATATCTTGTTCTTTTCCTGGAATCCCTACAGTATGGAAACAGGCCATTTGGTCCAACAGGTCCACACCACCCCTTTGAAGAGCATCCCACCCAGGCCATTCCCCTACCCCTGCATTTACCATGTCTAACCCACCAAACCTAAACACCGCTGGACACTACGGCCAATCCACCTAGCCTGCACATCTTTGGATTGTGGGAGGAAACCGGAGCACCCGGAGGAAACCCACGCAGACACAGGGAGAACGTGCAAACTCCACACAGACAGTCACCTGAGGGTGGAATTGAACCTGGGTCCCTAGAGCTGTGAGGCAGCAGTGCTAACCACTGAGCCACCGTGCGCCCTTTGTTAATTTTATTTTAACTTTTTTAAAAATTGCTCCAATGTGGGTCATGGTCATTCTGTCTTTCCACCACCTCCTGCCCTGGCACAGCTCCTGATCCTGATCCTAATCATTCCTGATCCCTCCCTACCCGAACCCCTCCCCTCACACGTTCACTTCCGGGTCACAGCACCGCCCTCCTTTTCTCCTGGGGTATTCTACCCAAACATATTGATGGAAAATTAAAGTAAGTTAATGCAGGCTACTCGAATGACTGGTTCACATAATATCAGTTTTTAATTTTGGCTAACTTTTGTCATTGGTTCAATCTGATTCTGCTCTTTGTGAACCATGACAGTGGCCCTTTGCAAAGCAAAGTAGTATAAAGAGCAGCAGAGTGAAGTCATTGAGGATGGTGTGGCTGTACAGACATCTCTGAATTAGTTTAATATGCTATACCTCATTCTAAATTTGTTTGGGTTTAATTCCTGGATTCATAAAAGCAGGTATGAGACAATGCTGAAACAGTCCTATATAGTTAAAGATAATTCCTAGCTCAGTGAATAACTGTCTTGCAGAAGGCTGGACTAGTAATTTAGGATCTCAGGCTAATGGTCTGGGAAAATTGAGTTGAACCCCACTAATGGCAAATCCTGAAATTTGATTACCGTAAAAATGTGGAATAAAAATATGAGCCTAATGGTCACCATGTAAACTTTTGATAATTGTCTTAAATATGCACCTGATTCCCTCATGTTGTTTAGGGAAAGAAAATTGCTATCTTTAACTGTTCTGGCCATGTGAGACACCAGTCCCACAACAATGTGGTTGACTCATGACTTCACAATGGGCAACTAAGGGTAGGCAATACATACTGGCCTAGCCAGTGGCACCCACATCTCATGGAAAATGCATTTTTCTCCTGCACATTATAGATTTACGCTGAAGCTGTGGAGATTAATCAATTATCTCACACTGATGTGACCTCTGATTGACTTCAAGATCTGTCAACAGCTATATGCAAAGTTCTGTCACGGCCACAATGTTAGCTCTCTCCATAAGGATCTCTTCAAATGTGGCTTGAATATCTAAGAAGAGTCAGAAGGTCAACTTATTTTTCAGCTGTTGTGGTGAACAGCCTTGGAATACGGTTCTGACAGGTGCCAAACGAGGTTAATACAATGGAGCACCACAGGTACCACACACAATTTTGATGACAGATGGACTTGTGCGCAGAACAGCTTTGGACCTCGAAGCAGTGAGACCTAACATCTGGTCCTCCACAAAGTCTCTGTAACAGCGTCTATTATATTATTATACCCTGTAGCTAGTTGCTAACATGCAATCAATCACTCTTTTTTACGACAAAAGACTTTTCTAGTTAGATCAGGAAGTGGTTTTCCTCAACCACACCAAGCCAAGCAAATCCCCCAGTTTCTTACACTTACACAGAATGATGATATCAAGCTTCATCGTGAGCAGCAGCTTATACAGTGCAGTGAGCTGTCCCTGCCCATACAACAACTCCACAAAAATAAAAACTGAAAGAACTGCAGATGCTAGAAATCAGAAACATAAGCAGAAGTTGCTGGAAAAGCTCAGCAGATCTGACAGCATCTGTGAAGAAAAAATCAGGGTTAATGTTTCGGGTCCGGTGACCCTTCCTCTGAACAGTCCAACTCCATGAGTCGTACTGAGACATAAACGAATAAGGAATAGCCAGAGCATTATGTAGGTTCCCTACAATTTCCTAAAAAGTGAGAGACAAGATATAAATTAAACAAAATGTTTGAGAATTCAGTAGTGAACGACAAAATAGTATAAATATTTCGATAGGTCAAAGCAAATAACAATGTAGCAGATTCTCCTTAAAAGGGGAACCAGCACAGTCCAATGCTTGTTCTGCATGTTTGCTCAGCATTTACTCAGTGGTTTGACACTGAGAACACATCCTTATGGGCACTTTTTAGACAATAATAAGCCATGTGCACTAACAGAATGCAAAATCATTGTTACATTCTCCATTGCATTATAATGGAGGTACTGATGTCTTCAGCCTAATACCAGTACTCTGTGCAATCAATACTGAGGTGCCTAACATTGTATATACAATGCTAATGGAAGATTAGTTGGAGTGTAAATCCAAGCAGCCAACCTGCTGCCTGTTTACTTCCCACCCAGCAGTATAATTACCTAAATCTTGGCAGAAGCATGATTGTGCTGGCACCACACAGATTTCAGGTAAGTTTGTGCTGTGGTAGACAGGCTCTGCACATAAAGTTTCCATTAAGATTTAAGTCATCCGGAGTGATTTTCTTTTTAAATCATTAAACGCTGCAAAGAGAGATCATCCAGGATCAATCTGTGCAACTGCTTGCAACTGGTTTAATACCTTGGCAACCGAGGGCACTGGGCATTATCTCAGTACTCAGGACAGAGTTGCTGCCTAGATGTGTGTATCTTGTGCCTGAACAGCACTAAATGTTCGTTCCATCAGGGGAACTAACAAAATTAACTGCTGCAATGCACTTCCTTGTGCAAAGGTTCTGCACTATTTGTAATAGGGAATATCACTGCGGGAGAGGGGGGGTCTCACTCCGTTAGTTCCCACTTAGCTACCTGCTGCACTTTCAAAAAAAACCTTAGCACGAACAAATCAAAGTAATAGGAGATTGAACTCATTACAGCCCTAAAGATGGCATACAAGGTCAATAAGACCTTGTGCTATGAAAGAATTTAGTGTGAACATGCCTGTTGGTGCATGCACTTTCCTCTATTTAAAAACAGATTTTAAAAACTATTTCACAGACAAGTCTACCAATTGCTGAACTTCCCTGATTATGGTCATGCTAATGGCAAAATCGATGTGAAATCTACTTTTGCCTCAGCTCATTTCAGGCACGATACGATTCACCAATAATCAGGTCACAGATATATCAATCCAGTCATGTTGAAGTTGTACAGGACATTGGTGAGGCCTCTTCTGCAGTGCTGTATCCAGTTCTGGTCACCCAGTTACAGGTAGGATATTATTATGCTAGAGAGGGTTCAGAAGAGATTTACCAGAATGTGGCCAGGTATGGATGGCTTGAGTTATAAAGAGAGGCTGGATAAGCTGGGACTTTTTTCACTGGAGTGTTGGAGGTTGCGAGAGGTTTATAGAGGTTTATAAAATCATGAGGGATATAGATAGGGTTAACCATTGGTGTCTGCTCCCTAGAGTGGGGGATTTCAAGACTAGGGGCAGATTTTTAAAGTGAGACGAGAGAGTTGTAAAAAAAACCGTGAGGGGCAATTCTTTTACACAGAAGGATTTCGTGCGGGTCTGAACTTCTTGGGGAAGTGGTGGATATGGGCATAGTTACAACCTTTAAAAGACACTTAGATAAGTACATGAATAGGAAAGGTTTCGAGGGATGTGGACCAGGAGCAGGCAGGTGAGACCAGTTTAGTTTAGGATTATATTCGGCATGGACTGCTTGGACGAAAGGGTCTGTTTCCATGCTGGATAACTCTATGACTCGAGAGCTAAGCAGAGCATTGGTTACACCTGATTCATTACCGTTCCAAAGTATGAGCAGCAAATAGTACGCATATTGAGTTATGCTCTTTTTTTCCTTTAAAGTACATGTGTGCATGTCTAAATGTCTAAATTTACCTAAGAGTAGATTTCCAATTTCACTTTGTGAGTGCATAGAGACGGTGGAGTTGTGCAGCCGTTAGGGAACAATCCCATTTTCCTTCACACTAAAATCTGTAATTAAATCAAGGGGTTCTGCTGAAAAGTTATCCCCGATTTGGCCTACATCCCTCCATGTTACGGTCCATGCAGTGAAGACAAAAAGTCTATCCTTTCTGACTCCTTAAAACCACAATGAGATCTGTTCAATGACCTAATGATATGATTGGCTCATCAAATGATGGTTCAGCACCCAAAACCCATGACACCATTCTGGAATAGTTTTCCCTTCCAAAGGATTTCTGTGACAGTTTGACAGGAAGTTTGAAGGTAGACAATAATTGTAGCCTGCAGCCCCACTTAGCAGCAGCACACCTGATGAAGAAAGGTGCAGTGTTAAATTCACTGTCTGCCTCATATCACAGTACACAACACATAGCCTCTGGATTTGATCTTTAATTCAAGGTATTTTGTAGCTATGCACCAAGGCTATGAGAAATTTGCAGAGAAAACAGCCTGGAAAATTAAACAGTTAATTGTATTGACTCAACAAAAAGATGAACAGGTATTTTGAATACCATAATTGTTTTATATGTTATAAATTCACACTTAAAGCAGGAAAATGTTTTGAATCTGCTACAACAAAGAAAAGTTTTCAGATATTTTAGATAATTCACGAAGTGAATATAAGGATACCTCCAAGTGTGTCTCGCACGGCACCCATAAAAGTATTAATTGTGGCGCCTAGGTACAGATATAAATCAGAAGTGACACAACTCAGTTATCAAAAACTTTCTTTTATGAAATTTCTCTCCTGTGAATAAAGTATGACTCTATAAAGTAATTTATTGTGATGAAAATCAATACATTCAAACAACGGGATGAATATGCATTAGTAGCTTGCAGTAGATTAATGGGTAGTAGATTTAATATTTGATGGGCATATACAAAGATTTTTGGAGAAATGGGAACTAATAAAAAATACTATAACATGCTAAATATTTAATTTGTTCATGAAATGTGGAGTCACTGGTAGAGCCAGTATTTATTGTCCTCCCTAACTCCTCTTCACAAGGTTCTGGTGAGCCATCCTGTCACAACTGAATGACTTGCTAGGCCATTTCTACAAGGCAGTTAAGAGTCAATCACATTGCTGTGGATTTGTAATTACATGTAGGCCAGGTCTTACATGGTTGGGAGAGTTCCTTCCCAAAGGTACTTAGCAAGCCAAATGATTTTTACAATAATCCAATGATTACCATTATTGATACCTTAATTTTAAGCCCAGATTTAATTTACTATACTTGAGTTCTCCAGATAAGAATCCATTTAATATTGGAACTCAGTCACCATAAGCACAGGCCTCTGAACTGTTTGCTCTGTAGCATAACCCTGGACATGCCACAGTAGTACATTGATAGACATTATGGATGAATGTAAGGAGAATCAATAATTCCTGGGGACTACTCAATATGCTACAATGATCTACTACAATGCAGTGTGGTAATGATAAAACTGAAGCACTTTTCTCTATTAGTATATACCAAAGACCAAGAATGCAATCAAGACTTAAGCATACTCTGAACCCGATCAAATGTTAAATTGGAGCTTCATCAGAGCTGCACAGAGTGGATTGATCTTACACATAGAGAACTCACCATAACAATAGGAACTGTACTTATTTGCCATAGTATTTATTTATACAACGTTCAATGCCACAAATTTTGAAAAAGATATTTGGTCTCAAGTCTGCCAACTACTTTAAATTACATTTAAAACACTTTCACTTTGCTTGCTGATTCAAACAATAGTCTATAAATGTGTCAGGTAGGAATATGCAATTATCAACATTAATTAGAGTTTCATCTATTAGATTTCACTTTTTACACAAATAGAGAAACAGATTATTTTGTCACCTTCATCCTTGATGCAATCGCTACTAAAGTCTAAAATTCAAGTACATGAAAATACATTGACTGACCTTGGCCTTGTGAAACCTAATCTTGTCAGATTCACTTGTCAGGTATGGTACATGCTTAGTCAAGATTGATTTTATTTCATTGAGATTCATGGGACAACAAAAATGTTTAGAGTTTCCAAATAATTCAACATTGAGCCATAAAGGGGAAGAAAGAACAAGATATATTATTTGAAAACATGACAGCTTGCACCAGTTCCAGCTACTTTGTAAACAAACTCATGCACACTGACCAATTGGTCCAGCAGGATCTGAATGGTAATGCTTAATTGGTACATTGACACTTATGACAATATGTGTAAATATCACGCTAATACAACTCATTATTGTGGGAGCCCCACCATGAGTCGCTCCATGACACACAAAATAATCTGAGTGCTATCTCAAATCATCAACACGCTTCCCCTGCCCCGCATCACACTTTACTTCCTCCACAACTAACCTCCTGCTCCCACCTCACTGTCCCCCAAATCCCCATCCCCAGGCCCCTACTGATTCCAGGACACGGATACCAGCCAGCAGACCACTTGATATTTTACTCACCCAAAATCTGGCCAGCTGGTTGGAGTAGGCATGCCAGCAGCTTGATATAAACCAGGCATAACCCTCCAAATGGTCTGAAGCTGTAGCTGCACTTCCCAAATGACTGCCCATGTAATGTCGGTTGACATGCCAAGAAAATAAAACACCCCCTGGAAATGCCTTTAGGATGGAGAAATGTTTTAAGACATCTCTTACCAGTGTGAAGAATAAAAGGCAATTGGATACTGAGCCAAAGAAGATGTGCTTCTTTCCAGCTATGTGATTCCCTTGTATTTGTCTACTTACATATGTTACTTGTAATCTTATTATATAACATTTCCTGTAAGTAGGCTCATTATCATGTCTTTTTCAACAATTAATTTGATGACTAGAATGTCTTCCTCAAGAAATTTCACTCGGTAATGGGCTTCATCCAAGAATTTCATTTCGTGATGGAGTTGATCTTAAAACTTCTGCTATTGGTCTGTGGCCTGCCAGATGATAAAGAAACTGTTGGGTCAGTCTCTTCACCTACTGCCTGATCGGTCAGTGATTAAAGAGCCCATTACACCTTAGCTCCTGTGATCTGATAATTACATTTAAATAATGCATTCATTCTTTATGCCAAAACAGACTTTCTTTCCTTTATTCATTCACAGGATGAGGGTATTGCGAGCCAGGCTTCATTTATTGCCCATCCCTAAATGCCCAGAGGGCAGTTAAGAATCAACCCCCTTGCTGTCGGTCTGGAGTCACACATAGGCCAGACCTGGTAAGGATGGCAGTTTCCTTCCCTAAAGGACATTAGTGAACCAGATGGGTTCTTCTCCCAACAATTGGCAATGAAGTCATGGTCATCATTAGATTCTTAATTCCAGATGTTTATTGAATTCAAATTCCCCTATCTGCCCTGGCAGGATTTGAATCCAGGTCCCCAGAACATTATTTGGGTTTCTAGGTTAATAGTCCAGTTATAATACGACTAGGCCATCACCTCCCCTCAACAAGACATGCTACTTGTTGGTATTTGAGTTGCCTGTGGAGGCATCACATATTTAAAAAGGTGCAATATAGCTCCCTATTTCAATGGCGTGATACTCCATCCTGAGTTATTGAAATAAGAATGTTTCTTTAATTTTGTTGGTCTTGCCTCAATCTCACCAACTCTTAATTATGAGTCTACACCAGGAATGCGCCATGGGTGAGTCCTCAGCAACATAAAAATTATTCTTTAACTCATCAGGAGACTTACTCAATGGACAGTTAATGTTGCTCACTATCTTGATAAATTAACTGCATGTTCAAATCACAATTCTTAGTTTGAGGTCCTTCAATCCTTCCTCCAGAATATGGAATATTTCAAAAAGAGCATCATCAATTTGCATTATTTCTCTGGGCTGCCAAAGGAATGTTTGGACAACCAAATTTTTTCTTAAATCTTCAAAGTACAGGCTGATTGTCAGTTTTAAAGGATTTGGCTAAGTCAGCTTATGCCTTGTATAAGTCTCTGAACTTCTCCTGAACTTATAACACCTGCAAGTTCCTCTCTGAGCCACATGCTATCCTGACTTGGAACTCTATCACCATTTATTCTTCATTGCTAGAACTCCCACCCTGACAGCACTATATTCTCCACACCACACAGTTTACGTGATTGTAGAATGTGACTTAGCTCCACCTTCTCAAGGTACTCATCAAAGGGCAAGAACAGCTGGCCCAGCCACTCATATCCTATGAATAAATACCAACAGCAAATGGACTGTACAGGTTCAAGGCAGCTCACGAACACTTTCTCACGGGCAACTAGGGACAAGCAATAAATGCTAACTCAGCAGCAATGGCCATGTCCTATGAGCAAATAAAAAAAAACCATCTAACTTCTTCTTGACAGCAAGAACAGTTTTGAGGAGATGAAACAGTGGATTTGTGAGATTACCCCAACATGAGACAGCTCCGCAAAGAATGCAAAGTTATTGAGCTGCCTTCTTGAGCTGCTACAGTCCATGTGCTGTAGGCAGACCCATAATGCCACGAAGGAGGGGTATCCAAGATATTGATCCAGCAACACTGAAGGAACAGCAATATATTTCCACGTCAAGATGGTGAGAGGCTTGGAAGGGAATTTGAAGGTGGTGGTGTTCCCAAATATCTGCTGTCCATGTCCTTCTAGTTGGAAGTGATCATGGGTTTGGAAGGTGCTGTCTAAGAATCTTTGGTGAATTTCTGCAATGCATCTTGTAGATGGTACACACTTTCATTCCCTTAAAGCAATCTTGGTGGCACGTTGTATGATAAAAAACCTAATTTTATTTTTTTCTATTCATTTCGTGGGATGTGGGCGTCGCTGGCTGGCCAGCATTTCTTGCCCATCCCTAGTTGCCTTTGAGAAGGTCGTGGTGAGCTGCCTTCTTGAACCGCTGCATTCCTCATGCTGTGGGTTGACCCACAATGCTATTAGGGAGAGAATTCCAGGATTTTGATCCAGCAACAGTGAAGGAACGGCAATATATTTCCAAGTCAGGATGGTGAGTGACTTGGAAGGAACTTGGAGGAGGTGGTGTTCCCATATATCTGCTGCCCTTGTCCTTCTAGATGGAAGTGGTCGTGGATTTGGAAGGTGCTGTCTGGGATTTTTGGTGAATTTCTGCAGGGCATTTTGTAGACAGTACACACTGCTGCTACTGAGTGTGGGTGGTGGAGGGATTGGATGCTTATGGGTGTAGTGCCAATCAAGCGGGCTGCTTTGTCCTGGATGGTGTCAAGCTTCCTGAGTGTTGTTGGGGCTGCACTTATCCAGGCATGTGGGGAGTATTCCATCACACTCCTGACTTGTGTCTTGTAGATGGTGGGCAGGCTTTGAGGAGTCAGGAGGTGAGTTACTCGCCGCAGTATTCCTAGCTTCTGGCCTGCTCTTGTAGTCACTCTGTTAATGTGGTGAGTCCAGTTGAGTTTCTGGTCAATGGTAATCCCCAGGATGTTGCTAGTGGAGGATTCAGTGATGAATCATTGAAGGTCAAGGGGTGGTGGTCAGATTGTCTCTTACTGGAGATGGTCATAGCCTGGCATTTGTGTGGTGCGAATGTCACTTGCCACTTGCCTGGATATTGCCCAGATCTTGTTGCATTTGAACATGAACTGCTTCAGTATCTGAGGAGTCACAAATGGTGCTGATCATTGTGCAATCATCAGCAAACATCCCCACCTCTGACCTTATCTTGGAGGGAAGGTCATTGATGAAGCAGCTGAAGATGGTTGGGCCGAGGACACTACCCTGAGGAACTCCTGCAGAGATGTCCTGGAGCTGAGATGATTGACCTCGCACAACCACGATCATCCTCCAATGTGTCAGGTATGACTCCAACCACCGGAGTGTTTGGCCCCGACATCCATTGATTCCAGTTTTGCTAGGGTTCCTTGATGCCACACTCGGTTGAATGCAGCCTTGATATCAAGGGCTGTCACTCTCACCTTACCTCTGGAGTTTAGCTCTTTTGTCCATGTTTGAACCAAGGCTGTCATGAGGTCAGGAGCTGTGTGGCTCTAGCAGAACCCAAACTGGGCGTCACTGAGCAGGTTATTTCTGAGCAGGTGCTGCTTGAAAGCGCTGTTGATGACACCTTCCATCACTTTACTGATGATCGAGAGGAGATTAATGGGGCGGTAATTGGCCAGGTTGGATTTGTCCTGCTTTTTATGTACAAGACATATTTGGGCAATGTTCCACATTGTCAGGTAGATCCCAGTGTTGTAACTGTGCTGGAACATTCTGGCTGGGAGAGCAGCAAGTTCTGGAGCACAAGTCTTCAGTACTATTGCCGGAATGTTGTCAGGGCCTGTAGACTTTGCAGTATCCAGTGTCTCAACCATTTCTTGATATCACATGGAGTGAATCAAATTAGCTGAAGACTGGTATCTGTAATGCTGGGGACCATTGCAGGACGCTGAGATGGATCGTCCATTCAGCACTTCTGGCTGAAGATTGTTGCGAATGCTTCAGCTGTATCTTTTGCACTGATGTGCTGGTGTCTTCCATCATTGAGGATGGGGATATTTGTGGAGCCTCCTCCTCCAGTGAGTTGTTTAATTGTCCACCACTGTTCATGACTAGATGTGGCAGGACTGCAGCACTTAGATCTGATCCATTGGTTGTGGGATCGCTTAGCTCTGTCTATCACTTGCTGCTTTCGCTGTTTGGCGTGCAAGTAGTCCTGTTTGGTGGCTTCACCAGGCTGATACCTCATGCCCTCCTGCACTCTTCATTGAATCAGGGTTGATCCCCTGGTTTGATGGTAATGGTTGAGTGGGGGATATGCCGGGCCATGAGGTTACAGATTGTGCTGGAGTACAATTCTGCTGCTGTTGATGGACCACAGCGCCTCATGGATGCCCAGTCTTGAGTTGCTAGATCTGTGTGAAGCCCGTCCCATTTAGCACAGTGATAGTGCCACACAACACGTTGCTCAATGTGAAGGCGGGACTTCGTCTCCACAAGGGCTGTGCGATGGTCACTCTTACTGATACTGTCATGGACAGATGCAACTGCAGCTGGTGAATTAGTCAGGGTGAGGTCAAGTATGTTTTCTCCCTCTTGTTGGTTCCCTCACCACCTTCTGCAGACCCAGTCTAGCAGCTATGTCCTTTAGGACCCAACCAGCTCGATCAGTAGTACTGCTGCTGAGCCACTCTTGGTGGTGGACATTGAAATCCCCCACCAAGAGTACATTTTGTGCCCTTGCCATCCTTAGTGCTTCCTCCAAGTGTTGTTCAACATGGAGGAATACTGATTCATCAGCTGAGGGAGGACGGTATGTGGTAATCCTTGCCCATGTTTAACTTGAACCCATGAGACTTCATGGGGTCCGGAGTCAATGTTGAGCAACTCCTTCCCGACTGTATACCACTGTGCCACCTCCTCTGCTGGGTCTGTCCTGCCAATGAGACAGGACATATCCAGGGATGGTGATGGTGTTGTCTGGGACATTGTCTGTGAGGTATGATTCTGTGAGTATGACTATGTCAGGCTGTTGCTTGACTAGTCTGTGAGACAGTTCTCCCAATTTTGGCACTAGCCCCTAAATGTTAGTGAGGAGGACTTTGCAGGATCGACAGGGCTGTTTCTGCCGTTGTCTTTTCAGGTGCCTAGGTCAATGCCGGGTGATCCATTTCTTTGAGTCATTGTAGCGATCGATACAACTGAGTGGCTTGCTAGGCCATTTCAGAGGGCAGTTGAGAGTCAACCACATTTAGGCCAGACCAGGTGAGGGTGGCAGATTTCCTCTCCTGAAGGGCATTAGTGAACCAGATGGGTTTTTCCGACAATTGGCAATGATTTCATGGTGATCAGTACATTCTTAATTCCAGACTTTTTTTTATTTTGAATTCCAATTCTTCGAACCCAGGTCCCCAGAACATCAGCTGGGTTTCTGGATTAATAGTTTAGCGATAATACCACTAGGCCATCACTTACCCTCATGACAGTCTGAAAATCCACACATCTCTCATCAACATCAGTGGTGTCCAGTGGTGTATCAGAGTTTGTAAAGATGTCCAGGCAACACAGAAAACATCATTATTCTTCGGTCATTTGGCATTAATTGATTGGCTGTTACCATGCAATGGTGGCATCACTACCAAGAATTTCTTCAAAAATATCATTCAATAAATCTTCCAATGAAAGCATGGCAGAGTTTCTGCTATAATTATGGAGGTGACGTACAATTGTGAAGTGTAAAACGTGTGTCAGTGTTAAGTTCTTGGGTATATCCTCAATCTATTTTCCATCTCCAGCTATTAGATCACTTGATATGTGATAACTAACCCACTCCCACCACATGAACTAAGCTCCATGATGATAGATTCTAACCTCAGTTCACCAATGGACATATCAAACTTCTAATTACAACGTGATTTGTTAAAAAGGGGACATACAGCCAAAAAAGTGACTGAAAACATAAATTCTGAACAATGTAATTCAATGACTTTCTGCAAGGTTTTTGTGGATTATTCTCATCCTTGAGGGAGGCTCTGGAAGTCACAACTGATGCTGATTAATTTACACCTCAAATAGAAGAACTTCAAAAGGGGAGAAATGCACAACAAACTGAACTGTAACCTGCTCTGAGTTACGTCAGACTACGCACGTGATGGGAGAAAAGACAACAGTCTGGACGAGAGGCATCTTTCTGCTTTCCCTTTTCAGGAATATACCAGAACAGGGACTAAAAGCCAGTTTCAACTCCGGTTTATGTCTGCTAATAGGTGTGGGCAGGTGCTGCAGTGTCACAGCTGAGAACATCCCTAGTCATCCCTGTGCTATAGGTAAAACGAAAGGAAAGTTTCTCATTCTTCGCTGGAAGCCAGAAGGCAAGCAAAACCACAGCCAAAAGGAAAGAAGACAAAGGCCATTCAGCTGCAAAGCCTAGCATCTCAAAATCAATCATACCAGAAACACCCAAGTAATGGTCACGGCATCCCATTGTCTATTCTTCGTAGAAACTCAAGACCGAACTGTAAATCTTCCATAACTTTTATTTTTTGGACTCACTTCTCACTTCTAATTTATGTTATTATTTTTACATATGTTTAGTAACTGAAAAACATAATCTTTCATTAATTTGAGAAATCCTGGTTACACTGGCTCCTTTTAAACATAAATTAATTTTGCCTGGGAGAAAAGCAACCGCAAAGGAAGGGGTCCTTTTCAGGGATGACTAGGGATGTTCTCAGCTGTGACCCTTACAGAACTTGCCCACACCTATTAGCAGACATAAACCAGGGTTGAAATTAACTTTGAGAGATAGTAGGAACAGCAGATGCTGGAGAATCTGAGATAACAAGGTGTAGAGCTGGATGAACACAGCAGGCCAAGCAGCATCAGAGGAGCAGGAAGGCTGACGTTTCGGGCCTAGACCCTTCTTGTTGTGACTGACTAAAGGTAAGTTGTGATAAGCCAGTTCATCCCTTCTCACCTGAGAGCCTTGCCTGGGTTTGGGCACAATACAAAGAAATAAAAATCTGTTCCTCTCTTCCCGTACTTTTTGCATACCTGCCTCATGTGTGTCACAGGTCACAATTAGCCTTTCTGTGCATGCACCAAGATCTCCTAGAATAATTGGCTTGTTGGAGATGGAGTTTGCAGCCATCAACACTTCAAATGTGCTGCTTTCCCTTTTCACCCTATGTACTCACTAGAGTTAGTGTTACTGTAGAATGAATATTAAACTGATGAGGAAATTCAGCAAAAAAAGAAAATGGATTCACGGGTAATGCTGGAATACATGGCAAACTGAAGAGTTTACCTGCGGGCACAAGTAATTGGCTACCGAATTCTTCTGTTACAAAGGTACTGCATGACCGTGATCAACATTTACACAGCAAATTCAGAGGACTTTGATAGTGATTCTGTCAGTTCAACACATTTACCACTCTTAGTCATCATTCTTAACAGTCAGACACAGATTAATGATTTCTCCTGTGATTTTTCACATGAGAAAAATTGCTGCTTTCATAAATCACACTTACATCTCAGACTAATTTGTTATTGCAGTAAACATACATTCTCTTATTTTTTCAACATTAAAAGTATTACAGAAACTTAATGCTAAGTCACCAGAAACATAGGAGAAACTAGGTGCTTTCAGTTTGCTGCAAGTGCAAAATTTGTTACAAACCAATGTTTAAACTTTATCCAGTTTTCTACAAGATTTCCAATATCTTAAAGATAATGTGAAAATTGCAATTTTATCACATTTTATTTTATTGTAAAACCATCTCTCTTCTCTTCATTTCATCTCGAAAATTCTCCCCTCCAAAATTAACTTTTGAGCTCCTCTGGAAGCTCACAGGGCAGATTTTCACTCGAAATGTACTTATTGCATAGAGTAGATTGAATGCTGAACTATTGGAATATTAACAAGAAAGCCATCGGGTTATTTCTCATCTAATTCCTTCCAGATGCCTTTTATACCAGAACATTGTTAAGTCCTAGGTTTGCAGGATTGCCTTTTTAACCCTTTTTGAAATGTCTTGATGAATAGCTGCATTATAGTTTATTTTTATTCCCATTCATCAAGTCATTTGCTTACACTTATGGTCACCTACAGGAAACACAGCACAGGAACAAACCATTCAGCCCAAACCATTCATAATGGTGCTTCAACTCCACTTCAGCCTTCTCCTATCTGTTAAGCTCACATAAATCTACCAAAGGAGAATTACTAGATTGGTACCTGTTATAATTGTTAGGAGGAAAGACTGGGCAGACAGGACTTATTTCCACTGAGTTTAGAAAACTGAGGGGTGATGTGATTGAAGTGTGTAAAATCCTGAATAGTTTTGACAAGATGTACAAGGTTTAGACAGTATTCCCTCCGTAGTTGAGTCCAGAACTAGGGAGCACAGTTTTAAAATTAAGGATCGCCCTATTGAAACAGAGATGAGGAGAAATATTTTCTTTCAGAAGACTGTGTGAATTTAAAGCTCTCTGCCTCAAAAGGCAGTGGAAGTGGGTCATTGAATATTTTTAAGGCAGAGGTGGATAGATAGTTGTTAGGCAGGGAATTCAAAGATCAATGGGAACACAAATGACCAGCCCTGATCTTATTCAATGGTGGAGCAGACTTGAATGCCTGAATGGCCTACTTCTGCTCCTAGTTTTGTATATTCATATATTCATATCTGCCATAACTTCTCCACTCATACATTGTGCAATTTTTAAAAGTATCTATACTATTCACTACAATCACTTCTCCTACACTTTACGCGAAGAATTTTCTTCTGAACCCCCAATTGAATTTCTTGGTGTCTATCTTATGTTGATGGTGCCTAATTATGCTTTTCCCCACACAAGTGGCTATTGTAAATGAAGCTGTGGCACCCGATGATTGACAAAGCACAAAGGAGCTGGATGTAGGGGTGTGTATTAACTCACAGTAGCTCCTTCAGGAACATTACAGAGTTAGCTGTCTTTGGGACCCACATCCTATGAGTCCATAGATAAAGGTAAAGGTGTTGAAAGATAATTACACAAATGTGCAGGTTCTGAGGTTAATATTTCAAGGTGTGCAGCAAGTATCAGGTGTAACCCCGTAATCAAATATAACCTCGAAGCAAAATTAGGACAATTAGGCAGATTATTATTTGAGTGGCTGTAATTTGAGAGAAGGGAACAAGACTTGGGTGTCCTTGCACACTGGTCACTGAAAACAAGCATGCAGCAGGCAGTAAAGAAGACAAACTGCATGTTGACCTTCATAGCGAGAGCATTACAGGACAGGTTCAAGGATGTCTTGTTGCAATATTGAGAGCATTGGTGAGGCCACACCTGGAATATTGTGTTCAGTTTTGGTCTCCTTACCTGAGGAAGGATGCTCTTGCTATAGAAGGAGTGCAGCAAAGGTTTACCAAATTGATTCCTGGGATGGCAGAACTGACGTATGAGGAGAGATTGAGTTGGTTAAGGTTGTATGCAAAGAATGAGGGGGGAATCTGATAGGAAGGTTGTTCCCCGTGGTGGGGGAGTTCAGTACCAGGATCATAGTTTAAGGATAAGGAAGTAAACCTTTTAGGATGGAGATGAGGAGAAATTTCTTCACTCAGAGAGTGGTGAGCCTGTGGAATTCACTACCAAAGAAAGTGGTTGAGGTCAAAACAATGTGTTTTCAAGAAGGAAGTAGACACAGGTCTTCTGGCTAAAGGGACCAAGTGGTATGGGGGAGGGCAGGATTACAGTATTAAGCTTGATGATCAGCCATGATCATACTGAGTGACGGAGCAGACTCGAGGGAGGAAATGGCCCACTCCTGCTTCAATCTTCTATGTTTCTATGTCTATAGCCCTTATTTGCTGTCATACAAAGTAGGTGTTTCCTGTTGTTATAGAAATCAACAGATCAGTGATGGCCCAACCTCAGGACTCACCTAAGTCAACCAATGTCTCCCCCTCTGGAGCTTACAGAATGAGCTAAAAAGAACATGGGTTCTGGTTTGCAGAACCATGTTGCTGGCGTACAGGCCACAGAATATCAGTGTTTTCAGGATTTGACTGAATTTTTTAGATCTGTATGTTTACTGATTAGTCAATACACACATGCAGTCCCAGCAGAGTATAAAAAAATTGAGCCCACATTGTTGGTATCACTAACCAGATATCGAGCCAACCGAGCTAAGCAAGGACAACTCCAGAGTTAATTGAAAACAGGTGATTGGAATTTATACTTATGGTGCAGTGATAGTGTCCAAACAATTCAATCAGTTGAAATGGTTCGCGACTGGGAGGTGCAGTTGTTTTGCAGAACACCTATGCTCGGTTCACAATAAACAACTGCACCTCCCAGTCGCGAACCATTTCAAGTCGCCCCCCCATTCCTCAGACGACATGTCCATCCTGAGCCTCCTGCAGTGCCACAACGATGCCACCCGAAGTTGGCAGGAACAGCACCTCATATTCCGCTTGGGAACCCTGCAGCCCAATGGTATCAATGTGGACTTCACAAGCTTCAAAATCTCCCTTCCCTCTACCGCATCCCAAAACCAGCCCAGCTTGTCCCTGCCTCCCTAACCTGTCCTTCCTCCTACCTATCCCCTCCTCCCACCTCAAGCCCCACCCCCATCTGCTACCTACTAACCTCATCCCGCCCCCTTGACCTGTCCGTCCTCCCTGCACTGACCTATCCTCTCCCTAACTCCCCACCTACACTCACCTTTACTGGCTCCATCCCCACCTATTTGACCTGTCTGTCTCCTCTCCACCTATCTTCTCCTCTATCCATCTTCTATCCACCTCCCCCTCTCTCCCTATTTATTTCAGAATCCCCTTCCCCTCCCCCATTTCTGAAGAAGGGTCTCGGCCCGAAACGTCAGCCTTCCTGCTCCTCTGATGCTGCTTGGCCTGCTGTGTTCATCCAGCTCTACACCTTGTTATCGCAGATTCTCCAGCATCTGCAGTTCCCACTATCTCCGAGCTGCTAAGTACATTAGTTGGTATTATATCCACGCCTCATAAACATTCAAATGGAACAAACTAACAAAACCTAAAAATATAAGCACAGGAAGGGGCTGTGGTATGTTTTTCCTAGGAGATGTGGAAGTTCCCGTGCCAAATGTTGACTGAGCAAACACGTCTGTTGAAAAAGTCATCAAGTTCAAAATTATAAAAGGAAGAGATTGACAGCCTCTTACACTCATGAGGGAAAGCAACTATTTGCATGAAAAGGGGAGTCAACATTGTTTAATTAGGAAGCCAATAAATGTTTAAAATTGGAAAGTGAGTAAAACAACTGTGAAAAATGAATGAACAGGACCACATAATTGTGAAGGGAGAAATAGATGAAGACGATATTCAGAAAACATGCAGAAAACAATTAGTGGGATGGATATGGTGTTAAAGGAACAGAATCAAATTAACCGGATATCAAAAAACAGACGTAAAAATAGAAGATAATTTAGAAAAAAAAAGCAGAAGCAGTACAACTTGGAATGCACATGGAATGGAATATGTATGGAATATGAAAAATACATTGGGGTGATATGGTATTAATTCTTTCATAGATCAGCATGAATGAAAAGCTGGATGCAATCTGGGCAAGAATGAAAAGTAACACCTAATACAGAATATAATATACTTAGAAGGAAAAGAAACATAAAAAAAGGTGGCTGAATAACAATATTGGTAAAAGAGGTAATGAAGGCTTTTGAGAGGCTAGGATCCGGATAAGAATACGGACAAGGAAAGATAAGAGGCACTTTGTGAAAAATCTTTCAAGAAATAACAAAATGAACAGCAAAGCACTTTCCAAATATAAGAGTTAAACAAACAAATGCCAAATCTCCTGCAAGTACAGGATTCCATAGGATCACAGAGTCAATTTTAATCCTTTCATGAGATGTGGGAATCGCTATCTATATCAGCAGTCATTGCTCATCCCTAATTGCCCTGCAGTAAGTGGGTGGTGAGCTGCCTTCATAAGCTGTTGCAATCCATTTGGTGTAGGTAGACTCACAGTCCTGTTGGGAAAGGACTTCCAGGATTTTCACTCAGTGCGAGTAATGGGATAGTTCCATGTTGTAATATGGTTTGGAGGGCGCTGTACCCATGCAACTTACCTTTATCTTTCTAGGTAGTAGAGAGCACACCCTTGGGAGGTGATGTCAAGGATTATTGGTGAGTCAGTGCTTGCATCCTGTAGATGGAATACACTGCTGCACAATGTGGAGGGAATGAAGATTGACAATCATACATCTGCTTTGTCCTCAAGCATTCATCCAGGCAACTTGGAAACATTCAATCACAATCCTGACTTGTGCCTTGTAGATGGTGGGAGTCAAAACACTATGTTACTTGCTGCAGAATTCCCAGCCTCTGACCTGCCCTTGTAATTGTATTGTGCATAAATCAGCTGGCCCTAATTCCTACATTGAAAACGATGATCAGCACTTAATTGACCGTAAGAACTTTAAGACATCCTGAAAGATGCTATACAATTGTAAATTGTTATTTTCACTTTCCTAACTTAATATCTAGCTGTCCATGTCTTGCTGTATCTGATAGTGAAGAACCATTTGAAACAATACGACCAGCAGTCTGTAAAACAAAGTGTTAATTTATTTCCCCCAAATGAAACTTAAGCAAAGCACCTGTAAGGTGATTCCAAAAGTTAATAGAAATATTGCCTGCATGAGTGGGTTTCAACAAAGTATCTCAAGTTTTAGATTAATGAAATGACTAATGTGATGAGGCTCTTGCAGAAATGAAAGATGAATAAACAGCGAAGAATACTATTTGGCCGAGCAGTTTCAAGATCCTGGTCTGAAAGGAGACTGCAAGTCAGGCAGGTAAGAATCCAGGATGGAGTGATGCCTTAGCCTTTGACCTTGGCTAACAGGTGTGAGATGCTTGCAACCTGTGTCAGAGAGAACAGGACTGCATGGTACACAAGTAAACTGACCATAAAACCATGGTGTAGGAGGCCATTCAAGTAACATGGGGGAGGTGGTTGGGGGGGAGGGGGCCAGGGATTGAAAAGGACAACGGTATAATCAAGGGATAGACACCAGGCTGAATCTTTGAGGACCCTGAATGACACGGGATATGGAGAGAAATTCTGGGTGAATGGTGTAAAAAGGCAGGCGATGCCTTTCTTGACTTCAAGAGCAACTCATAGCATTTTTAGAGCTCCAGCCTTCGAGATGGGATTCTCCCTGGTAATTGGCAAGATCCTTTGAACAAGGATATTTGCCTGTCAACAGTCACATTAATTGCAAATCTCACCTCATTAACATACAGCTTTCTATTCTACCAGCCACAGCAAGGGAACTAGACGTTGACAATTCCTAACAGAAGCTCAGAGCAGGTACCCTTTAAAGGCATCCTTTAAAATTTCAACACACACAGAGGCAAAAAAAGACAAAACACAACTATTATGAGGGCAAAATAAAACTAATCACAAAGTACACAGCTCTGTATCACCAGACCAAAAATCACAAAACAAGAAGGGCTGGTTCCACAATCCTTTCCTTTCTTGAGTTCACTGGTTGCTTTGTTGGACCCCCAGGGTCTTTCTTTTCTCTCTGGGTTTCCTTTCAACAAACTCTGAATGTGATATAACAAGGTGTAGAGCTGGATGAACACAGCAGGCCAAGCAGCATCAGAGGAGCAGGAAAGCTGACGTTTCCGGCCTAGACCCTTCTTCAGAAATGGGGGAGGGGAAGGGGATTCTGAAATAAATAGGGAGAGAGGGGGAGGCGGATAGAAGATGGATAAAGGA
The DNA here is from genome assembly GCF_021869965.1 of Rhincodon typus. Taxonomy (NCBI): domain Eukaryota; kingdom Metazoa; phylum Chordata; class Chondrichthyes; order Orectolobiformes; family Rhincodontidae; genus Rhincodon; species Rhincodon typus. Next base: position 15,535,889 of record NC_063345.1, on the reverse strand, counting down.
GAAGATAGGTGGAGAGGAGACAGACAGGTCAAAGAGGCGGGGTTGGAGCCAGTAAAGGTGAATGTAGGTGGGGAGTTAGGGAGGGGATAGGTCGGTCAGGGGAGGATGGACAGGTCAAGGAGGCGGGATGAGGTTAGTGGGTAGCAGATGGGGGTGGGGCTTGAGTTGGGAGGAATGGTTAGGGAGGCGGGGATGAACTGGGCTGGTTTTGGGATGCGGTCGGGGGAGGGGAGATTTTGAAGCTTGTGAAGTCCACATTGATACCCTTGGGCTGCAGGGTTCCCAAGCGAAAGATGAGATGCTGTTCCTGCAGCTTTCGGGTGACATCATTGTGCAATGCAGGAGGCCCAGGATGGACATGTCGTCTGAGGAATGGGAGGGGGAGTTGAAATGGTTCGCGACTGGGAGGTGTAGTTGTTTGTTGCGAACTGAGCGTAGGTGTTCCGCAAAGCGGTCCCCACGCCTCCGCTTGGTTTCCCCGATGTAGAGGAGGCCACAACGGGAACAGCGGATACAGTATACCACATTAGCAGATGTGCAGGTGAACATCTGTTTGGTCTGGAAGGTCTTCTTAGGGCCTGGGATGGGGGTGAGGGAGGAGGTGTAGGGACAGGTGTAGCACTTGCTCCGGTTGCAGGGAAAAGTGCCGGGGGTGGTGGGGCTGGAGGGGAGCGTGGAGCGGACAAGGGAGTCACGGAGAGAGTGGTCCCTACCTAAAGCAGATACAGGTGGGGAGGGAAAAATGTCTTTGGTAGTGGGGGTCAGATTGCAGATGGTGGAAGTGTCGGAGGATGATGCGTTGGAATCGGAGGTTGGTGGGGTGGTATGTGAGAACGAGGGGGATTCTGTTTTGGTTGTTATTGCGGGGAAGGGGTGTAAGGGATGAGTTGCGGGAAATGCGAGAGACATGGTCGAGGGCATTTTCGACCACTGTGGAGGGGAAGTTGCGGTCCTTGAAAAACGAGGTCATCTGGGATGTCCGAGAGTGGAATGCCTCATCTCGGGAGCAGATGCGGCAGAAGCGAAGGAATTGGGAATAGGGGATGGCCTTTTTGCAGGAAGGTAGGTGAGAGGAGGTGTATTCCAGGTAGCTGTGGGAGTCGGTAGGCTTGAAATGGATATCGGTTTCCATGTGAATGCCAGAGATGAAGACAGAGAGATCCAGGAAGGAGAGAGAGGTATCAGAAAAGATCCAGGTGAACTTAAGGTTGGGGTAGAAGGTGTTAGTGAAGTGGATGAACTGTTCGAGCTCCTCGTGGGAGCACGAGGCGGCGCCGATACAGTCATCGATGTTACGGAGGAAGAAGTGGGGGATAGGGCCAGTGTAGCTTTGGAAGAGGGATTGTTCCACGTATCCTACAAAGAGGCAGGCATAGCTTGGGCCCATGTGGGTACCCATGGCCACCCCCTTTGTCTGTAGGAAGTGGGAGGAATTGAAGGAGAAGTTGTTAAGGGTGAGGACGAGTTCGGCTAAGCGGATGAGGGTATCAGTGGAGGGGGGAACGGTCGGGCCTGCGGGACAGGAAGAAGCGGAGGGCCTTTAGGCCATCTGTATGGGGAATGCAGGTGTATAGGGACTGGACGTCCATGGTAAAGATGAGGTGTTGAGGACCAGGATATTGGAAGTTTTGGAGGAGGTCGAGGGCATGGGTGGTGTCACAGACTTAGGTAGGGAGTTCCTGGACCAAGGGGGAGAAAATGGAGTCGACACAGGTGGAGATAAGTTTGGTGGGGCAGGAGCAGGCGGAGACAATGGGTCGACCAGGGCAGATTTTTCCCTGCTGTTTTGATGCAGAGTTGGAGAAGGCCATTATTCCAGAGTGAGGGAACAGAAATAGATTGATGCAGCTAACACCTTGAAGTCTTCCTGCTTCCCTCTGTTTCAGTCTCTTCTCAAAGAGGATCCACTATTCTGAGCTCTCTTGAACAACTGGTGCCTATTGAAAAGCCAATCAAGGACTCCCCAGGCAGAATTGCCTTTAACATATACAAGTGGTGCCACTTTGTCTGGGCACAGTGTCCCCAAAGGTAATATTGTTGCATATGTACTGTCTTAGTTCTACTTGCATTTCCAAAGCAGCAAATAACTCCACATGCCTTCTCCCCTTTTTAAAGCAATGAACGTTTTCTCATTTTCATTCCATAGTCCAAAAATTAAAAAGCATGCAGACTTTTACAATTCAACCACAAATGACGCCTGTAACTGGCCCTGCTGTGTCCATTGCTCCATTGGCTGGATGGGTCCATTCATTTTCAACTGTCATTTGAGCAGGGTGATTCAAGGTGCTCTGAGTGTTGATGTCATCCTCTGTGCCTCGGACCTGATTTCTGGCAGACCTTTGGATTGTAATGGGTTCAGCAAAGCCTGCCTCAGAGTGGTCTCAATGTAATCCTCCAGCATGCCGAAGGCGGAAGAGAAAACTTATTGTAAACTGCAGTCCAAGACCAGGCTGAGTAGACAGAGATAATCATTAAGCTGGCTGGAGATCCCTTCTCCCTGAAGCCCTTGTTAAAAATAACAGTGAAGCTGCCATGTGCTCTGGCATGGACCTGATGGGCCAAAGAGCCACCTTCTGTACATAATTACTTTCTAACAGATAGCAGTTTTCATAAGCACTCATCCATACGGTTATAGTTAGCAGACTGCTCCACATTTATCCTTAGAAATTACATATTGCTTGGCATATTATGTATGTATTGCACCAATTATTCTCAGATAACTTCCTTGCTCTTAACACATATTTTATCAGTATAGGACCCTAGGTCCTAGGGTCTGCAGCTGGTGAAAGCTAAGGGCTTACATGTCATTCAAAATGTTTCTGCTCTTACTTTGGTTCCACACCTTGATGTTGCTCAACTAGTGTCTGTCATTTATACAGTGGACTCAAATATCTGCATTTCCTAGCTGGGAGAATTCCTGCTGTTGTAAAACTGTCCTCTCAAAAAATTACCCCTGAAAGAATTCTCTAATTTTCCAGCCCTCTCCTGCCTTAACATCATTACTCAGTCGTCATGAAATTAAGGCTGTGACTGCGCTTTAATTTAAAATGAAAAGAGAAAATGCTGGAGAAACTCAGCAGGTCTGGAAGCAGAGTGAGAGAAAAACAGCGTTAATATTTCAAGACCGTTATGGCCTTTCTTCAGAAATTCTCTTCTTCAGACTCTTCTGTTCTGCAGAAGTCATATCAGACTCAAAAGATAACTCTGTTTCTATCTCCACAGATGCTGCCAGACCATAGAATAGAACCATTGGATTGATACAGCACAGAAGGGAGCCATTTGGTCCATCTTGTCTATGCCGACCCAAAGAAACCCTGATCTCCTTTCTAATCCCATCTTCCTGCACATCGCCCATAGCCCTGCAGCTTACAGCACTTTAGGTACAGATCCAGGTTGTTTTTGAAAGAGATAACAAGGTGTAGAGCTGGATGAACACAGCAGGCCAAACAGCATCAGAGGAGCAGGAAAGCTGACTTTTCGGGCCTCGACCCTTTTTCAGACCCTTCATCTGCAGTTCCTACTATCTCTGAAACTGTTTTTGAAAGTATTTAGCTTCTGTGCCTCCACCACCAACTCAGGCAGAGAATTCCAGACATCCATCACCTGCTGCTTAAAAAAAAACATTGTTCCTTGCGTCCCCTCTAATCCTTCTGCCACTTAGCTGGAATCTATGACCCCTGGATCTTGAACTCTCTGCCAAGGGAAACAAGTTCCTCCTGTCTATCTCTACCCCTCACACATATATATATTGTATATCTCAATCAAGTCACCCTTCACCCTTCTCTGTTCCAAGGAAAACAACCCTAGCCTCTCCAATCTCCCCTCACAGCTAAAATTCTCCAACTCTGACAACATTCTAGTAAATTTTCTCTGTACTCGCTCCAGATCAAATGTGTCCTTCCTGTATTGTAGTGACCATAACTGCACACAATACTCCAGTCATGGCCTCACCAGTGTCTGACCTCTCACGTTTCTCCAGCATTTTCTCTTCTTATTTCTGATTTCCAGAATCCATAATATTTTGCTTATATTTAAGCACTTCAATTTTAACTCACTTCTCCAGGTCCACTGAGGTTTCCTAATTCTATCTCAATTTGCTAAGCAATGTTTAACATGCGATTTTAGGTGTGTTTCCGTTAACGTAGTTTATCACAAATGCAAGATTCTTATAAAAATGAAAGAAAATCTTGCAATACAGCTCCAAGGTTTGCTTCCCCCAAAGTTTACTTTTTGTTCAAGTAGAAAACAAGGTTTGAAGACGACTAAATATATAAAAGTCACCCAATCATGCATTGTTAGATCCCAAGACAATTAACTATTATGCTTATGATGTGTCATGTAGCTAATCCTTGAACAAAAACACATTCAACTAAAGGAAGCCAACATTTAATGTTCAAGCAACAATCAGAAAATTGCCAGGTGTTGTTTGCCAGCATTTCAGACAGCTTTGCAACAAGGCTTAAAAACAATGTTGAAAGGGATTACAGACACAATGGAGTAACCTCTTGAATTTAACAGTCAAGAGATAGCAGAGGCAATCAAACCAAACAATGATATGCTCCTATCCAAGAGTAAAATGGTTTAATTTGACTACTGAACGCCCCTGGACAAACTGTTGAGTTGAAAATTGTATTCCCAAGCTTATGATATGTAGTTTCCCATGTGGACACTCAGACTTCTTAGAAATGAAGATTCCAAAACAACAATCTGTCCCACATAGATGCTATGGTCAAGAAGGCATAACAATGGCTCTTCTTCCTCTGGAGGGTTAGGAAATTTGGCATGTCCAAAAGGACCCTCACCAACTTTTACAGATGTACCATAGAAAGCATTCTATCTGGGTGCACAATGGCTTGGTATGGCAACTGTTCTGAAGAAACTACAGAAGGTTGTATGCCCAGCCCAGACCATCAGAGAAGCCAACCTTCCATCCATGAACGTCCACTTCTCGTTGCCACAGAAAAGCTGCCAACATCATCAAAGAATCCTCTCAACCCGGTAATGCTCTCTTCCAACTCTTCTGTCAGGCAGAAGATACAGAAGCTCGAACACATGCACCAGCACGTTCAAGAATAGTTTCTTTCCTGCTGTTATTAGACTGCTGAATGGACCTCTCAAATTTCAAATCTAATGTTAACCTCGTTTTTGTGCACCTCCTGTGCAGTCGTAACCTTACTTGCATCGCTCTGTCTGAGCATGATGTGCATGATCTGTATGTCCTTGTTTGTTATGATCTGCCCATACTGCTTGCAAAACAAAACTTTTCACTGTACTTAGGTACATATGACAATAAATCAAATCAACAAAACTGTTTCATTAGAGTGAAATGGAGTCATAAATGTGATGATTTTTGTAAGCCAGAATCTTCCTCATCGAAACACCTTCATATATTAATCCACAATTCATAAACACAGGTTGTGTGATTGTTGGAAGGTATAAGAAAGTGAGAGGGTTTTGCAACATCACTGACTTGTGTGCTATTTTTGCAAATCAAAAAACATGTGTTAAGGGATAGGAAGAGTAACTTGCAATGGTATCCATGGACAGAATTGATTATTTGTACATGTACTCCTCTGAGTGATCAACAAACATGGATAGAGTTAGAAGTGGTGGAAACAGCATTAATATATATTCATTAAATGTGTAGGGGGCAGGATACTTTTTTTCTAAGTTAACAGTGGACTAATAAACTATTAAACAAACACTGAGGTATACTCAGAGATAGTAGGAACTGCCGATGCTGGAGTCTAAGATAGCAAGAAGTCATATCAGACTCAAAAGATAACTCTGTTTATCTCCACAGATGCTGCCAGACCATAAAATAGAACCATTGGATTGATACAGCACGGAAGGGAGCCATTTGGTCCATCTTGTCTATGCCGACCCAAAGAAACCCTGATCTCCTTTCTAATCCCATCTTCCTGCACATCGCCCATAGCCCTGCAGCTTACAGCACTTTAGGTACAGATCCAGGTTGTTTTTGAAAGAGATAACAAGGTGTAGACTGAAGAAAACTTCAGCTTCCTGCTCCTCTGATGCTGTCTGGCCTGCTGTGTTCATCCAACTCCACACCTTGTTATCTGAGATATACTCAGTTGTGTGCCTTGATCATTTTCTCTGCCTGCATGGATTCAGGTCAAACTTTAGAATCAAACATATAAAAAGGGATGTGAGTTCCCCTAGCTACAACCATCCCTTTTTAGAACGAAGATTGGATGCTGCGACCAAATTATTTTACAGCTTTTACCTTACTTTAACTACCTATCACATTTTATGATGGACAGAATTTTCCAGATTTTTATAGAACATTTCAATTTCTGATTGTTCTGAACCCCATGGCACTATAAAAAAAACAACATGTTCTCATGGTGTCTCAGTCATTATCTTCCATCAAATAATACCATCAAAATACATTATAAGTTTCACTTATATTTGTAGGCTATTTCTGCATACAAGTTCACCAAAATCAATCTGAACGTTTCCCAAACAGAAACCATGGATGAACTGAGGGATCCACTGAGGCATTCAAGTCAGGTGACCCTGATCTATACGGGAAATCCAGGCAAGAACTTTGCAAGGCCATGAGGGATGTCAAGCGGCAATACCAAACTAAGCTTGAGACCCAGAATGACCACAAGAACATCTGTCATTTGTGGTAAGGCTTACATGACATAACAGGCTACAAAACAAAGTCGAACAGAATCACAGGCAACAGTACATCACTACACAATGAGCTCAATGCATTCTACTCTTGCTTTGAACAGGACTGTGAAACAATATCACCTGTTCCATCAGCCTTGGATGTATCTGTACCCTCGGTCACCGTCACAGATGTTAGATCGGTCTTCTTAAGGGTGAACCCACGGAAAGCAACCAGCCCGGAAGGAGTCCCTGGCCAAGCGCTCAGATCCTGTGTCAACCAGCTGGCTGGAATATTTGCTGACATCTTCAACCTCTCCTTGCTACAATCTGAAGTCCCCACCTGCTTCAAAAAGATCTCCATCACTCCAGTGCCAAAGAAAAATCATGCAACCTACCTCAATAACTACCATCCAGTGGCTCTGACATCCATAATTGTGAAGTGCTTCGAGAGGTTGGTCATGGCTTACATCGACTCCAGCCTCCCAGTCTGCCTTGATCTCTTGCAATTTGACCAATGACGCAGCAGATTCACAGCAACCACCATCTCCCTGGCCCTACACTCATCCCTGAAACATCTAGACACAAGGATACCCATGTCAGACTCCTACTTATTAACTACAGCTCCACATTCAACACCATAGTGCCAAACAAACTCACCTTCAAACTCCAGACCAACGTCTCTGCTCCTGCCTCCGTAACTGGAACCTCGATTTCCTGCCTAACAGGCCGCAGTCAGTAAGGATAAGCGTCAACACCTCCTCCATGATACTCCTCAATAGGGGGCCCCGCAATGTTGCGTACTCAGCCCCCTACCATCCTCCTTATACACACACGACTATGTGGCCAAATTCTGCCCCAACTCCATTTACAAGTTTGCTGACGACACCACCGTCATGGGGCGTATCTCAAACAGCAACACGACAGAGTAAAGGAAGGAGATAGAGTGCTTAGTGACATGGTGTAAAGTCAACAATCTCTCCATCAACGTCAGCAAAACAAAGGAGCTAGTCATTAATTTCAGGAAGCAGAGTGGATAACACGCCTCTCTCTGCATCAACGGTGCTGAGGTGGAGATGGTCAATAGCAACAAGTTCCTGGGAGTGACGATCACCAACAATCTGTCCTGGTCCATACATATTGACACCACAGTCAAGAAAACACAACAATGCCTCTACTTCCACTGGAAGCTAAGGAAATTCAGTATGTCCACCAAGACTTTTACAAATTTTTATGGATGCACCAAAGAAAACATCCTATCTGCATGCATCACAGCGTGGTTCCAAGACCAAAAGGAACTACACAGAGTCATGAACACTGCCCAGTCCATCATGCAAACCAGCCTCACATCCGTTAATTTCATCCATACTTCCCGCTGCATCAGGAAGATAATCAACATAATCAAAGACCTCTTCCACCGTGGTTCTATTCTCTTCCACCTGGCAGAAGATGTACAAGTTTGAATACACGTACGAACAGATTTAAGGACCTTGCTCTGTTCAGACTTTTGAATGGACCTCTTAAATGTTATTGTTAATCTCTATCTGTACATTCTCAGCAGCTGTAACATTATATTCTACTCTGTTTTGTTATTGTGATGCACTTGTATCGTACAATCTACCTGTAAAGCACATTTAACAATACTTTTCACCGTAGTTCGGTACACGTGATAGTAATAAACCAAATCAAATCAAATCAAATATAACAACAATTCCTGAACTTCCAAAGTAATTCATTAGCTACAAAGTAAAGCATTTGGAACATTCTAAGGATGTGTTCTGTTGCAGTATAAATTCAAGTTTTATATTTTCTTTGTGGCACATACTTCAATTTTTCCAGCTATAAATTTTGCTGTGGCCATCAATAGTCCGAACTGTAACCTTGTGGTATAAGACAATACACAAAAGGGGATTATGAGGAAATTATGGCCCAGATTTTGCTACATTAATAACTGAAACAGTCTCAGCAGTCATTGATATTTTGAGGTAAAGCGAATAACAACTGTGTCTTCCACACACAGTTAAACACAGATGTCCAACTGCTATTGTCAATAAAACTTTGCACCTCCATAGGCTGAGTTGTTGCAGTTTTCATTGATGGAGTCTGCTGAGTCATCACTGTAATAAATTTCGACTATTCGTGCACCATGACAAGAGAAAAGGTTAGGACTTATACAATCAGGAGTAACTGATTTTTAAAAATTCTTTCTTTGCTGCACTGCAGCTTTCCTACATCTGAGCATTGTGTCATTTCAAAAAGTTGACCATTACCTTCTCAAGAGCAATCAGGGATGGGTAACAAATTGTGACCTATCTCTTGATGCCCATATCCCATGAAAGAGTGAAAAGAAGTACCATCAATTTTCTTTTCTCTGAGGAAATTAGACTTCTAAAATTATTTTTACTGAGCCAGAGAAGTGGTTCAAATGTATATGGGAACATATGAATTTGGAGCAGACTGGGTCATTGTGCCCTTTGAGCTTATTCCAGCATTCAATGAGATCATGACTGATCTTACCTGAACCCAATTAGAGATGGGCAATAAACACTAGCCTTGCTAGAAAATCTCACATTACCATGAACAAACAACAATGAATCTCTAATGGCATATTAAGTGCTGTGCAGAAAGGATGTTTCCTTTGTGGGAAAATCTAAAACTAGGGTCACTATCAGAAAATAAGTTCCACTCTTTGATCTGTTTTCATGACTGAAGTTCTTTATCCCCGGATCTATTCTCATAAATCACTTCTGCACTCTCTCCAATGCGCTCACATCCTTCTTATAATGTGGTAAAACAGTACACAACACTCCACCTGCGATCTAACAATTGTTTTATACAAGGTCTATATTACCTCCTTGCTCTTGTACTCTGTGTCTATCTTATTAAAGCCATGCTATACTTACTGTTGTCTCTAACTGTCTTGCCACTTTCAATGATTTGCGTACATATACACCCAGGTCCCTCTGCTCTTGCACCCAGAATCCCAATGTACCCCCTATTTTGTAACGTTTTTCCTACCAGAATGTATCACATCACACATCTCTGTTTTGAAACTCATCCACCATTTATCTGTCCGCTCCAACAACTTGTCAATGTCTTTCTGGAGTTCCACACTGTCCTTAACACTGTTGACAGTACCTCCAAGTTGTGTGTCACATGTAAACTTTGAAATTGCCCCCTGCACACTAAGGCCCAGATCATTAATACATATCAGGAAAAGCAACAGTCCCAATACTGATACCTTGGGATAGCCATTGCAAACCCTTCTCCAGCCCGAAAAATATCCGTTGACCGTTACTCTGTCTCCTATCACTCAGCTAATTTGGTATCCATGTTGTTACTGACCCTATTATTCCATAACTTATGATTTTACTCAAGTCTGTTGCTTGTTACCGTATCAAATGCCTTCTGAAACTCCAAGTAGATTATGTCAACAACGTGCCTGCGTGGATTTCCTCCGGGGGCTCCAGTTTCCTCCCACAGTCCAAAAATGTGCAGGTTAGGTGGATTGGTCATGCTAAACTGCCCCCATAGTGTCTAGGGTGGGAAATGCAGAGATAGGGTAGGGGAGTGGGTCTGGGTGGGATGCTCTTTGGAGGATTGGTGTGGCCTCGGTGGGCCAAATGGCCTGCTTCCACACTGTCGGGATTCAATGATACTATGTCTGAAATAATTGTCTCTGGAAGCTTCCCACCCTTGACAATACATATTAATGTCATGAGTGAGGAAAGTGAATGTACTATAGACAAGTTTGTGAAATTGTGCAATCAGCGGCCTCCATTTTTTTTGCAGCAGCGGAAGCGGTGAGAGCGAGGACCAGGGGCCTGCCGGGAGGTAAGTTTCCCAATTAAAAACTTACCTCATGCAATCAGTGGCATCCATTTTTTTTGCAGCAGCGGAAGCGGTGAGAGCGAGGACCAGGGGCCTGCCAGGAAGGTAAGTTCTTCATTTCAGCAGCGGAGCTGAGAGGGAGTGGTCGAATTGTGCTCTCGGAACATCAGTGAACTGATATAAACAGTGGCTAAACCCGAGACAATAGACGAATAGGGTCTCCCACCCGCCCTCCTCCTCTGACCAAAAAAAACGTCTCTGGTGTGTTGATAAGGTAAGTGTTTTTCTTTTTCTTTTTTTTAAATCATGTGCTGGTAAGTAGAGTGATTTGGTACAAATTTTTTTCGTTTCATTTATTTAGTATTTGATATTATAGTAGGACTAAGTTAAGGTTAAAAGTAAAAATGGCAGGAGATCCCAGACCCATGTTATGCTCCTCTTGCTCAATGTGGGAGCTCAGGGACGCAGCTGATGTCCCTGCCTCCTAAACGTGCAGGAAGTGTGTCCAGCTGCAGCTCTTGTTAGACCGCATAATGGCTCTGGAGCTGCAGATGGATTCACTTTGGAGCATCCGCGATGCTGAGGAAGTCGTGGATAGCACGTTTAGCAAATTGGTCACACCGCAGATTAGGATTGCTGAGGGAGAAAGGGAATGGGTGACCAAAAGGCAGAAAAAAAGCAGGAAGGCAGTGCAGGTGTCCCTTGCGGTCATCTCCCTCCAAAACAGGTATACCGTTTTGGATACTGTTGGGGAGATGGCTCACCAGGGGAAGGCAGCAGTAGCCAGGTTCATGGCACTGTGGCTGGCTCTGCTGTACAGAAGGGCGGGAAAAAAAGTGGAAGGGCTATAGTCATAGGGGATTCGATTGTAAGGGGAGTAGATAGGCGGTTCTGTGGTCGAAAACGAGACTCCCGAATGGTATGTTGCCTCTCAGGTGCATGGGTCAGGGATGTCTCAGATCAACTGCAGGACATTCTGAAGGGGGAGGGTGAACAGCCAGCTGTCATGGTGCATATAGGCACCAATGATATAGGTAAAAAACGGGATGAGGTCCTACAAGCAGAATTTAGGGAGTTAGGAGCCAAGTTAAAAAGTAGGACCTCAGAGGTATAATCTCAAGATTGCTACCAGTGCCACGTGATAGTCAGAGTAGAAACGAAAGAATAGGCAGAATAAATGAGTGGCTTGAGAGATGGTGCAGGAGGGATGGGTTCAGATTTTTGGGACATTGGGACCGGTTCTGAGCGAGGTGGGACTATTACAAATCGGATGGTCTACACCTGGGCAGGACTGGAATCAATGTCCTAGGGGGTGCTTTTGCTAACACTGTTGGGGAGGGTTTCAACTATTGTGGCAGGGGGATGGGAACCAAATGAGGAGGTTAGTGGACACTAAGGAGGTAGTAACTAAAGCCTGTAAGGAACTAGATAATGAAGTCAGTGTGACGAAGGGAAGAGTAGGCAGAGAGCAGGTGATGAACGCAAAGGGACAGGTGGTCTGAGGTGCATTTGTTTTAATGCGAGAAGTGGAGTAGGTAAGGTAGATGAACTTAGGGCCTGGATTAGTACCTGGGAGTATGATGTTATTGTTAGTACTGAGAGGTGGTTGAGGGAAGGGCAAGTTTGGCAACTAAATATCCCAGGATATAGATGCTTCAGGCGGGATAGAGAGGGAGGTAAAAGGGGTGGAGGAGTTGCATTACTGGTCAAAGAGGATATCACAGCTGTGCTGAAGGAGGGCACTATGGAGGACTCGAGCAGTGAGGCAATATGGGCAGAGCTCAGAAATAGGAAGGGTGCGGTAACAATGTTGGGGCTGTACTACAGGCCTCCCAACAGTGAGCATGAGATAGATGCACAAATACATAGACAGATTATGGAAAGATGTAGGAGCAACAGGGTGGTGGTGATGGGAGATTTTAATTTTCCCAACAGTGACTGGGATTCACTTAGTGTTAGGGGTTTAGATGGAGCAGAATTTGTAAGGAGCGTCCAGGAGGGTTTTCTAGAGCAGTATGTAAATAGTCCAACTCGGGAAGGGGCCATACTGGACCTGGTGTTGGGGAATGAGCCCGGCCAGGTGGTTGAAGTTTCAGTAGGGGATTACTTTGGGAATAGTGATCACAATTCCATAAGTTTTTGAATACTGATGGACAAAGATGAGAGTGGTCCTAAAGGAAGAGTGCGGAATTGTGGGAAGGCCAACTATAGCAAAATTCGACAGGAGCTGGGAAGTGTGGTTTGGGTGCAACTGTTTGAGGGTAAATCCACATTTGATATGTGGGAGGCTTTTAAAGAGAGGTTGATTAGAGTGCAGGACAGACATGTCCCTGGGAAAATGAGGGATAGAAAGGGCAAGATTAGGGAACCATGGATGACAGGTGAAATTGTGAGACTAGCAAAGAGAAAAAAGGAAGCATACATAAGGTCTAGGCAACTGAAAACAGACGAAGCTTTGAAAGAATATCAGGAAAGTAGGACCAATCTGAAATGAGGAATTAAGAGGGCTAAAAGGGGTCATGAAATATCTTTAGCAAACAAGGTTAAGGAAAATCCCAAAGCCTTTTATTCATACATAAGGAGCAAGAGGGTAACTAAAGGAAGGGTTGGCCCACTCAAGGACAAAGGAGGGAAGTTATGCGAGGAGTCAGAGAAAATGAGTGAGATTCTTAGTGAGTACTTTGCATCGATATTCACTGAGGAGACGGACATGACGGATGTTGATGTTAGGGATAGATGTTTGATTACTCTAGGTCAAGTCAGCATAAGGAGGGGGGAAGTGTTGGGTATTCTAAAAGGCATTAGGGTGACAAGTCCCCAGGTCCGGATGGGATCTATCCCAGGTTACTGAGGGAAGTGAGAGAGGAAATAGCTGGGGCCTTAACAGATATCTTTGCAGCATTCTTGAGCACGGGTGAGGTCCTGGAGGACTGGAGAATTGCTAATGTTGTCCCCTTGTTTAAGAAGGGTAGCAAGGATAATCCAGGTAATTATAGACCGGTGAGCCTGACGTCAGTGGTGGGGAAGCTGCTGGAGAAGATACTGAGGGATAGGATCTATTTACATTTGGAAGAAAATGGGCTTATTAGTGATAGGCAGCATGGTTTTGTGCAGGGAAGGTCATGTCTTACCAACTTGATAGAATTCTTTGAGGAAGTGACAAAGTTGATAGAAGAGGGAAGGGCTGTGGATGTCATATACATGGACTTCAGTAAGGCGTTTGATAAGGTTCCCCATGGCAGGCTGATGGAGAAAGTGAAGTTGCATGGGGTCCAGTGTGTACTAGCTAGATGGATAGAGAACTGACTGGGCAACAGGAGACAGAGAGTTGTAGTGGAAGGGAGTTTCTCAAAATGGAGAACTGTGAGTAGTGGTGTTCCACAGGGATCCGTGTTGGGACCACTGTTGTTTGTGATATACATAAATGATCTGGAGGAAGGTATAGATGGTCTGATTAGCAAGTTTGCAGATGACACTAAGATTGGTGGAGTAGCAGATAGTGAAGGGGACTGTCAGAGAATGCAGCAGAATATAGATAGATTGGAGAGTTGGGCAGAGAAATGGCAGATGGAGTTCAATCCAGGCAAATGCGAGGTGATGCATTTTGGAAGATCGAACTATACGGTAAATGGAAAAGCCCTGGGGAAAATTTATGCACAGAGAGATCTGGGTGTTCAGGTCCTTTGTACCCTGACGGTGGCAACGCAGGTTGATAGAGTAGCCAAGAAGGCATACAGCATGCTCACATTCATCGGACGGGGTATTGAGTACAAGAGTTGGCAGGTCATGTTACAGTTGTATAGGACTTTGGTACACCCACATTTGGAATACTGTGTACAGTTCTGGTCGCCACATTACCAAAAGGATGTGGATGCTTTGGAGAGTGTGCAGAGGATGTTCACCAGGATGTTGCCTGGTATGGAGGGCGCTAGCTATGAAGAGAGGTTGAGTAGATTAGGATTATTTACATTAGAAAGACGGAGGTTGAGGGGGGATCTGATTAAGGTCTACAAAATCATGAGAGGTATAGACAGGGTGGATAGCAAGAAGCTTTTTCCCAGAGTGGGGGACTCAATTACTAGGGGTCATGATTTCAAGGTGAGAGAGGAAAAGTTTAAGGGAGATATGCGTGGAAAGTTCTTTATGCAGAGGGTGGTGGGTGCCTGGAACGCGTTGCCAGCAGAGGTGGCACGATAGCATCATTTAAGACCTATCTAGACAGATACATGAATGGGCAGGGAGCAGAGGGATACAGATCCTTGGAAAATAGGCAACAGGTTTAGATAGAGGATCTGGATCGGCGCAGGCTTGGAGGGCCGAAGGGCCTGCTCCTGTGCTGTAATTTTCTTTGTTCCTTGTTCTTTGTTCTTTGTAACAACTTGAGGGTCAGCGTAACCCTGTTACAAGAAAGATGCATCATGCATAGAGAAGCCAAAACTTTACCAAAGAGTGAAATAGACTCCAGAATAGATATCTGTATAAGTATATTTGTACCATAGCTGTAGGGAAACATTAGCATTTACTGATCATAGCCCTTTAGCCTTTGTGGAAAAATTACAACAAACAAAATGCCAGTATGTGGTAATGGAGCTTCCTTTACAGCATTATCACTTCAAGATTGCTTACATTGTGGGCAGAAATAATGCAATTGCTAGCAATTTGTCAAGAATGTAACTTCCTCTGAATTATCTAAATCTCAAGAAGTTATCAAATATAACTGTATAAGTTACAGGTAAGAAGCGTGAAAGAGAATAAATGGGCAAATGTGTCTTAAATGTTTATGCAATTTTATTTCTGTCTGCACTTAGTAATTAAATATTTTTGAGAATGACATTTCATTCTTCCTAGGCTGGAAATTATATGCAGTCACATTTAATCATTTTTTGTGGCTGTGAGTTTAAAAGATTATGGATACATGGAGTTTTTAAAGAAGTCAATTAAAGGCCTTTGGAGCTTTTTTTTACTGAACCAGTTGGTCTCATGGAAAAAGGTTTTGTTATGCTGGTATTAGAGATCTTATCAATTAAGCTGACTGGCATGAAAACCTTGGATTCAGTTACGATTTGTTGGAATGGTTACTGCTGTTGGAATGGTTCCACAAAGAAGCCTGCAATTGACAGCCATTTGTAACGGAGATGGGACAGCTGAAGATCAAGTTCCAACAGGTAATAAAACTAACCTAAGGCTTTCCTCTATAGTACAGTTTCCTTAGACAGAGCTCAGGACTCCATTTCAGCTACTGTCATACTCTGGATGAGGCGAGAGGGTGTCTCAATAGGAGGGTTTCATTTGTCTTCAGTCATGTCTGATCAACCTAACCTGCTATGTTCCTCCTCATCTCCTTCTTCCAGATACCTCAAAAAAGAACTGGTTCACCCCTTAAACTGAGTGCAACCTGATAGTTAGCAGGCAGAGTGATATTTATTCATAAAAGAGATGGGTTGAAAGTGTTTGGCTTTATTGGTCAGTGCATTGAGTATAGGTGTTGGCAGAAAATATTGTGGCTGTACAGGACATTAGCTAGGCCACTTTTGGAATATTGCATTTAATTCTGGTCTCCCTGTTATAGGAAAGATGTTGTGAAAGTTGGAAGGGTTCAGAAAAGATTTACCAGGATATTGCCAGGGTTGGAGGGTTTGAGCTATAGGGAAAGCCTGAATAGTTTGGGGCTATTTTCCCTGGAGCGTTGGAGGCTGAGGGGTGACCTGAAAAATCATGAGGGGAATGGAACGGGTGAATAGCCTTTTCCCCAGGGTAGAGGAGACCAAAACTAGACGACATAGGTTTAAGATGAGGGAGGAAAGATTCAAGAAAGAACTGAGAGGCAACATTTTCACACAGAGAGTGGTGGATATATGGGTTGCCAGAGGAAGTGGTGGAGGCTGGTACAAATGCAACATTTAAAAGGCATCTGGATGGGTATGTAAATAGGAAGGGTTTAGAGGGATATGGACCAAATGCTGGCAAATGGAACTGGATTAATTTAGGATATCTGGCTAGCACGGACAAGTTGGACCGAAGGGTCTGTTTCTATGCTGTACAGCTCTATGAGTCCATGATGCTATTGCCCAAAATAGAAGCATAACAAGACAGAAAATTGAAACAGAAGCAACAGGTAACCTGGAAAGAAGGGCTTTGCTGCTTGTATTAATTTTCTTTCCTATCCTCAAGACATCTGAAGTACTCTAAAGTTAATAAATTGTTTGCATAGTATCACTGTTGTTTATAGATAAATAAGGCAAATTATCTTTACACAACTCATTCAAATAGCAATTAAATAACTGTTTTGTAAATTTGTTTGAGAGGTGTTGATTAAAGGTTAACAATTCCTTTGGAAATGAAAGCTTCCGTAGTATTGAAGAATAAACCAAGTCAACCTCAGGAGACACTTGCACATGATATGCTCTACACTAAACCAATGTCTCAAGCAAATAATAAGTTCCAATTTAGAAGCTGCAACAGCTTCATAACATATGGAATGTAGTCATGAGGCATAAAGCTGTTTGAGTGTAAGCGATCAAAAGATGTCTTTGGTTCCTTGCATTAACCCCATCACCAAGGAAGCTTGAAGTTCTAAGATTTTCATTTCCCTGGTAGAAATATAGTTAGAATGTTGCGGCCAGTTTTTGGCTTCACTCATTGTCATGCCCTGCTGAAAATCAAACTCTACTATTTTCAGAGTCATCACAAATATGTAAAGATTGAATCAAACAAGCAAGGTCTATACTTTGCTTGACTGATGAAATTAGGTTAAAAGAAAATACTCATTGTGTTTCTGTATTAACAAAAAAAACTATTCATTACAATCCAGTTGTCTTTAGCCAATGGCAATTCAGTAAGTATGAATTGCTAATATATAACTCGATAGCTTAAATTCCATCTCTTAGTAAATATCCCCACTTACATTCAGATAAACACACCCAAACAGACTAAACATGGAGACAAATGTGGAAAAGGGGAAAAAAAATCAGGGAAACACAGTTGGATAGTACCAGCCTGGGCTACGGGATTTGATGAGTCAGTTCTTTTGTTTTCTTCCAATTTCTTTTAGTTATTTCCTGTTGCAACAAACTTGCTTGCATACCAATGATCTCTTTCATCCACTGATTGAGAACGTGCCCTTTCAGTGTCTTTAAAAGTATTCCTCCTTTAAAAGTGAGTTTTCAGGGAAATGTGAGTGGAAGACAGCTAGCTGTTACAGGAAACTTTCTGATATCTGCACACAGGAGAGATGCACAGAGAAAGAGTTTTTGATGTTTTCTCTTTACAGACTGGGTGGTTTCCTTCTTTCCACACAAGCCACAGGTCATTGAAAGAAAAAATATCCCTTAGTATTGAATCCATTGGCTCCATGGTGTCCGCTTTTGCTCTTCCTCTTCCAGAAGATGCAATATTGTATATAACTGACAATGTGCTCCAGTAAATATAATTTTTACAGCTGCAGCCATCTCTTGGAACAGTCTCCTTGGTTTAAAGCAGTATCTTCATTTTTTTTTCATCCACAGTCCAAAAATAAAGATTACAAAAATATTTTTTTTACAATCTTACAACATTGGGAACATTATTGAGATTTTGAGAAGTGTACATGGGAGGACAACCATGTTAACTTCTATTTTAAAACACCATAATTATCAAAATATTGTAAAAGGTTTGGTCTACATTTTAAAACATGTAGACTTAAGGATGATTTGTCATAGATCATTCAGTATACAGGGAGATTTGTAAGATAATGAAGAGGTAGTTTTTAGGTAAAAGCTCATTGCAAATACATATGTAAGTCAGGAGGAGTAGGGATCATAATCTCAAGTTATATAAAGAAGTTAATTAAATATAAGAACATAGGAAATAAAATGAGGAGCAGCCCCACAATACTGTATCATCATTCATGGCTTCACAGAAGCCTGATCTTGAGAGAGCAAGGTTCATACTTATGACCATAAATTGTGGGCACCCGTCATTAGACCTCCATATGGTAATGTTGCTCCAACCTCATTTCCATTCTATCTGCATCCTGAAAGCAGGTACCTTAGTAAGAACTTCTGGGACTGAAAAGTAGCTGAAAGCAGCAAAAGACAAATGTTACAAAATTTCCTTGGCGTTAATTGCACCCAGTTAATAAACATACACAATTTTGTAGTTAGTTTGCCATGTATTATTGCTTAATATTCTAGTGATCTTTTTCTGTTCGGCAGGCTAAGGGATGTTAGTTATGATATCTGCAAATCAGATATAAACTGGATTAGATATCAGATCAAGTCTTTCAGAACAATACCATCAACTACAATGCAGCCAATTTTGTAATCTACTGTAACTGGCACTGTTGAATGGGAACAGAGTTAGAACAATCCCAAACTCATTTTATAGGCAATACTAAAAGAATGTAGCGAGATTAGATTATCATCCTATCAGATAGACTGTAAACAGAAGTATAGAACAGTTTGTTAACTCATGTCCCCATCAAATCCTCTAAAAAGTACAGTTCAAAGCAAGGAAATCAAATGATTTATTTGCCCACCTGTCGATTAGTGACCCACCTTCCCTGACTCACTGTTGGCAAAACAATGATGGCGTGCATGCAAAGAGCAAGGTTGTATGCTTAAACTTCACAAAACATTCAGTTCCATCACCATATCTACAAAAAACGTCAAGCATTGAGTGCAAAGTTTTCATGACACAATGCAGGGAAAAACTTCTAGTGCATTCACTCAACAGTGCAATTGTATCTTTGGATTTTTCCCCTCAAGGAAATAATTGAATCCACTGCTGTAAATTGAATAGTTGTATTTCCTAGTAACAGTTATCATGATCTTAATTTACTGAAACTATGTTTATAGTAAATAGAAGGAATACTTCAAAAACATTCCTCTTGCTACATAACAATATCCATTGTGGAAAATAATACCAAGCTTCCATTTTAGGAAGAGGAATGCATTGACCACACTGTGACTGCAGTAAGGATTCTTAGAAGTCATATGTGCGGCAGGGTGGAATTCTACCTGGGCCACAGTCAGACAGCTCACTTGGCAAATTTCCTGGGGTCAGACTAATTTTAAATGGTGGCCAGACTCCCTGCAGAGTGTCCATCTCCAAAGAGAAGCCTCCGGAAGAAGCAGGGAGTGTGTTCCAGGCAATCCATGGTGCTGTGAGACTCTGCAGTTTCTCCTTCAGAGAAAAATGTTAGCTTGGAGCACCGAAAGGAGAAGGTAAGCCCACTGGCCCATAATTGGTAGTGTCTCCTGTGGGAGCCCCTTCATTTGTAAATGGCCTCTGTCATCCTGAGCACCATTGAGCACTAACAGAGAAGAAGGATGAATTGAGTAGTGAGCCCTGGATACCACTTCATTCCTGCCTTGAGCTCAAAGTCCCTTCTTTTCCCAATAAACACCCTTTATCTGCTGCTGGTGAGGGCCCAGAAACCTAACCTAGTTACCTCCTTAGCATGACCTTCCTGCAGTAATCATTGGATAAAGGTAATAGTTAGCTTAGAGACAGCAGCAAACAATTTCTATAATTTCTCAGTAGGGGGAAGAGGGATTAGCAGAGCCATCCTTTTGCTCCCCCTCCTTAACATTCAAGGAAGTTACGCTTGCTGGCCTTATTCTTGATTAAGGTCTGTTAACACTGTGACATTCATCGCAACTCTCTTCCCTACCTTATGATCTTTGGCCACCTCTTTTGAATCTGCAACTGCAGCAGTCCTGCAGTGCTTTGCTGATATACAAACAGGGAGATTAGGAATAGAAGGAGACCATTCAGGACCTTGAGCCTGCTCTGTCATTCAATCAGATCATGGCTGATCTGTTTGTGTTTTAAATTCTACATTTGCATCTATCCCCCATAACTTTTGATTATCTTGGCCAACGAGGATCCATCTAAATCCATAAAATCCCTAAAATGTGGAAACAGGCACTTCCCTCATGGAATAAAGGATAGCATTCCACTGTAAGCATCATACTGGCCTCTAAAATTTTATTACCGTTTCTCTCTCCACAGCTGAGTTACTCCAGCACTGCTGATTTTCTTTAAGATTTCCAATGTCTGCAATATTTTGTTTTATGGTGCCTGAAGTCTTGGTATTGTGACCACCATTCTTTATCTGGATTCAGGAATGCAATACAGAGATCGGATTTGCAAAGGCTACTACAGTGAAATTGGAAGGGGTAGTTCACGAACTACAGAATGAGTAGAACAAAACATGGAAGATGTCAGAAAAATGTCATGTGAAGTTTAATACAAACAAATGTGATTTGCTTTGCTAAGGCAGATCTCAAAAAGTAGCAGTGAAATATCTGAGGATGGAGCTAAAAGGAAACCCAAGCGTTTTAGTACAGCAGATACCAAATATGAACAACTATTACAGAATAATGATCGTCAAATTTAGAATTACATAACTGAGACAGTAGTATGCCAATAATCATGGAGGCAAGAATATTACTTTTTAATTAGATGATGGAAGTAAAATAAGAAGAAAGATTATAAAACTAATAAAAGGTAACATATGGAATAGACTTCCAGGTTGAACTTGATATTTTTTTCTTTATTCATTCACGGGATGAGGGCGTCGCCAGCTAGGCAGCATTTATTGCCCATCCCTAATTGCCCAGAAGGCGGTTAAGAGTCAATCGCGTTGCTGTGGGTCTGGAGTCAAATGTAGGCCAGATCAGGTAAGGATGCAGTTTCCTTCCCTAAAGGACATTAGTGAACCAGATGGGTTTTTCCTGACAATCAGCAATGGATTCACAGTCATCATTAGACTGTTAATTCCAGATATTTATTGAATGCAAATTCCACCATCTGCCATGGTGGGATTCAAACTCAGGTCCCCAGAACATTATCTGGGTTTCTGGATTAACAGTCCAGTGATAATACCATGGAAGTCCTAGTGGTTTAGAAAGCTGTGGGGCTGTCTACAATGCGTATAATCAAGAATGCTTTGGATTCAAAGAGTGTGGTGAAATTCTTTGCTTTAGCAAACATCATCAGTTCTCTGCGTGATGTGAGTATGAACTGATGTTACTAATGTGCCCTGCTGAAACCTGAAGAAGTTGGAGGCAAAGTGGTCAAAGGTTATATTATCCTTGATTACAACAGAGAATGTAAACCTAGTGCAATGGTTTCTCAGTTACAAAAGGTGACAAACACATGGGGATATATTTTAAGGAAGACAGAATCCTGCACGTTCACAACCAGCAACACTTACACCATCAGGCTAAAAATGCTGAGAGGGAGCTTGCTCACCAAAAAACTGGCTTCCAGAAGGTCATTTTATGATGCCTATGGTCCATTCCTGCCTGACACCAGCCCATGAAGTAAAAAATGCCAGGCCAGCCAGCTGATGTGGATTTCCCTATGCCATGCGTAAAATAAAGGCAGGTGAAGAATGAGAAATGTAAGTGGCTATTAATTGGCTACAGAAGGTTATCAGTAGGTCCAAAGTCAAGAGGTGTGCCTGAGGGAGGGATAAAATGAGAGGCATGTCTGGGATGGCTGACTAGTGATGGGAAGGCTAGGTGGTGTAATTTAAGTGAAGCCCTCTACCCCACTTCCAGACCTCACCAGCATGGGGCCACAAAGTCCAGTTTATATTCCTCCGGCTCTCTGGATTGATATGCATTATTAAGAGGGTAAGGGTTTTGTTAGGTCCTGTTCCCCACCTGTGCTCATGCTCGGCTGTAGTGCCATTTAGTGCCTCTACATACCGCTTCTCTTCCTCTTCTACATGCTCCTCCTCCTCTAAGCAGCCCTACCAACAAATGAATACTGCCTTGACAACATTACACATATATCAAAAATGAACAAAGAAATTAAGCTGGACCGTATAGTTTATTTATCTGTAATTATCTTCCATTTTACAGTTATAGTATATATACCTGATCTTTCTTTTGTTCTCTTCTGATCTGAACAGAACAGAAGAGATCAACACTTTTCGATATTAGTTATTATCAGGCCTGGAAGTGATACACTATACCTCCTTATGCCATATTAAATGGGCACTGCTTCCTGTTGTTGAATAGTTTTAAGAGAAAGGTAGGATGAGTCAATAAGATAGAAATTTAGCTAAGGATGCCAACAGTTTCTTTGTACAAGTTAACACTGCTCTAAAGACTCCTAAGCTTCAAGGATGAATCACACTAGAGAAAAGTTGGTAAAAGATTTGCTGCTGGCTTCTTAAAGTCTCATAAAATTGTGAAAGTGATACATTAGGTCCAACCGTCATTGGTAAAGGAAATGTCCTTCAGTACTAAACAATAAAATCACGTAAATAATCTCGCACTGTAAGAAAAACAGGTGAAGGTCATTCAGTCCCGCAAATCGTTTTATTATTCAACTTAGTTATGGCTGATCTGTATCAAATCATTATCTATCTGTATTAGTTGTGTAACTTTTGCTGAACAAAATAGCTCAACCTTAGCTTTGAAATTTTCAAGTGTTTTTAAAAAGGAAAGAGTTCCAGATTGTCACTCTTAACACAGTGTGTCTCAGGTTCAGCTTCATCCTGTCAGTGAACACCTGAAAGTATATATCCACTTCCTTGTTAGCCACCCCCATAAATCCCATAAGATTTGGATTTCCCTATGTCTTCCGCAACCCATCTATCTGAATCTTCATCTGCTCATTTCATCCCCTTGCTCCAGGCAGGGAGATTGAACATGCCAGATCTAGTAGTCCATTGACCTCCTGGCCTTCCTCCGCCCGCGACACGCCAGTGACGCTGGGGTGCTGCTTACAACAGATAACACTCCTCCCCCATTACCCCTTTCCCTTTGAATCCCTATAGTTTCCCCATTGTATATTCAGTTGCCTCCCTGCACTATTGGAGCCCCCTCTGTTTCCCAGCATCTGCCTCTAGTTGCTAGAATTAAGTTCCCCAGCTTCCTTCCCACACCATTGGCCCCCAATAACCCACCCTCTTAACTTTTAGAGGGCAGACCCCATAGAACAGACCTACCCTGTTGAATAACTGAGCCAAACAGGACAAATCAATGAGTGACAGACCCCTGACTGCTATTTGTACAACTCCCTGACTGACTTCCCATGACTTATCGGGTTATTTGCACTGACCCTCAAGGCTGACCATGACCGACTTCCCAGACTGCAGTGATTTGGACCTCCTGACACTCAACACCTCAAGCAATTGACTGATCATGCCCAAGTCTCCAGACTGATATCAGAGCCTGCCAAAATTGGATACCTGGCTTGTGCCAGTGATTAAAGGCACGTTAAAATAAAAGTACCTTGAGCCATTAAGGTAGAGTTTAGAGGGCTAAATGCCAAATGGTAAGATATTCTGAAAATACGGGGTTTTTTTAAGATTCCTTTGTTAAGTGAACTGACCAATATTCATGTTTGGTATACAGTTAGGAAAAGAACTAGATTCTGTGAATATAGAATTCGATTCATCAATGTCAGACTTTTGTGTGGGCATTTCTTTAAACAAAGCTTTCAACATTTTAATTTTGTCATTCTTCTTTAGGACACATATATTAGAACTGCACTATTTGAGACCCGTTATGGGAGGTGAACTGCGCAGCTCACACTCACGCTGCTGGTGAATGTAAAAACTACACGTTCTGCAAGATCAATTCACCGAATTGCATTTTCTCTGAGTTCAATGTAGAAATTTCCTGTGGTGCCAAATCTGTCTGGGTTCAACCGTGAGAGTCCTGGACTGACTCAATACAACTAGTCTTGGTCTCTTCTGCTGCATTTGGTATCTTGGTGATCACTTGAATGGTCACAATATTGAGATCAGTGGACACTGTTAATCCTGTTATAGCTGGTTGACTCATGTCCATCAGATAAAATAATTGTGCTTTCCATGCAGAATTGTCATAACTGCACTTCAATGTCAATATGCCAGTGTAAGGGATGTGTACTCAATTGTGTGCAGTTAATTTTGCTGTTGTAGGTTGTAGCATTGCCTTCCAGTTGTCCAGGTTGATGTCATTCAAAACCTGAATAGTAGGATGTTTGCACTAGCTCCTGTGTTGACTTTTTGGTCTTGGGTATGTATTTGTCAACATTCTTTGCACATTTGATGTTAATGGTAGCAAAAGCTTATAACTATTTGATTTTGTCCACATGTCACATTCAAACATAGAACGTCTATTCATCTAACAACTGAAGGCTCTTCCATTTCGAATCTTCACCCTGGTCAGTCTCGCTGCTAACTTCATGTACATACTTACATCATGTGGATCACTCACTGTTGATGTTGCTGCCTGCATTCTGCACAAGCTTTTTGTTGGGTTGTGTCTTGCTGTTGTGTCTGGTTGTATCTTTGTAACCAGATTTCTTGCATGGTTTAACCCAGTGTCCTTTTTCCATACAAAACTAGCAAAGATCTTGGGACTTTGTACAGCTCTGTGGTGATTCAACAAATCTCACTGCCCATACAACCTGCTTGCATTCTGTTTCCAGGTTACAAACATCTGTACTGTTAACTCAACCTAATGTTTATAGATTTTTTTCCAGCTCACAATAGCTTCATATTCTCTGCCATCTTTAACTGATGTGTTAACATTGTGACCTTTGTTTTCCTCCAAAGGTCTTATTGTAAAGTTTTGTTAGATGTTGGAATTATTGCCAGCTTCATTATCTGCTCAGACTGCTCACCCTCTGAAAAATCAGTCTTCACCCTTGTCATGGCACTTTCTGACAAACTGATCAATTGATTCGTATAGCTGTTGCCTGTCAGACATCAGTTGTGGATTGTGAATTCTGAAGTTTACTTTTGCAAAAAGCTAATTTATAGCATTTCCTTTAGCTTAGAAAGATCTCTCTGATTCTTTTAAGACAGCTCTGAGGTGTTGATTTTGTGAAACATTACTTTTCCAATGGTTTTCTTTATTTTGCTTGCTTACCATATTCTGTCATGGATATATCTGTAAAGCATAGCTCTATCCTTTGTTTAAAGAGCTTAAATTTAGATAGGATGCCTGTGGCCTTCCAATTCGTACAGTTATCTTCCTAGTATTTCCTGTATTTTGCAAATGATATCAATGTCTAAAGGATTTGTAGTAGTCTTGCCATGAGAATGTCATTCTGTGGAGATTCAGCAATGCAACTGCATTGTTCCTTCTTTTCCCTCAATTCTACCCTGTGCTGATTTCAGCTACAGTTTAAACTTATCTTTGTTGTTTTTGTCCGATATGGTAAAGCATCTGAGGTTGTCTTGATGGTCATGCAGAGACAAATTTGGAACTAAATTCCTGTCTGAACAGGCTCAGAAGTCAAATACTTACTGTTCCCATAATGATTCATTTTCTGAGGTCCCATTATAAATGTAACTGGTTGTCTGAAGCCTTTTGCTTTCCTTTTCAGGATTGTATCGCTACCTCATTTTTAAAAATGTCCCCAACACAGATCACCATGTTGCATTTCTTGTGTATTTTTGGTAAATAATCCATATTAATAGTTTGGATTCAGTAACATGAAAATTACATGCAGGTTTATTCAACAGCTCAGACTACAACTTACAGCTGCAAATAACTAGGTGTGCGTTCTCCTTCTAGTGTGTTTCTGCTAGATTGTGCATGAGAGTTGTTTGCATGATTTCAAATGAACAAATGAACAAATTAAAAAGTACAGCACAGGAACAGGCCCTTCGGCCCGCCAAGCCAGTGCCAACCATCATGCCTTAATTAATCTAAGAACAAACCTGCCATTTTTTGATCAGTTTCCCTCTCTTCCCTCCCTATTCATGTACCCATCGAAGTGCCTCTTAAATGTTTTCAATGTGCCCTCTTCCACCACTTCTTCTGGCAGTGCATTCCAGGTTGCTACCACTCTCTGCGTGAAAAACTTTCCTCACAGATCTCCCTTAAACTTTCTCCCTTTGACCTTGAACCTGTACACCCTTGTAATTGAAACTTCAACCCTGGGAAAAAGCCTCTGACTATCCACCCTATCTATGCCTCTCATAATTTTGTAGACCTCTATCAGGTCTCCTCTCAGCTGCCGTCTTTCCAGTGAAAACAATCCTAGTCTTTTTAACCTTTCCTCATAGCCAATGCCCTGGAGACCAGGCAACATCCTGGTGAACCTTCTCTGTACCCTCTCCAAAACTTCCACATCCTACTGGGAGCGTGGTGACCAAAATTGCACACAATACTCCAAATGCAGCCTAACAATGGCTTTATATAGTGCAACATGTTTTGCCAACTCTTGTACTCCACACCCTGGGCAAGGAAGACAAGCATGCCAGATGCTACTTAATCACCTTGGCTACCTGTGATGCCACTTCCAAGGAACTGTGGACCTACACGCCCAGATCCGTCTGAATGTTAATGTTCCTAAGGGTTCTGCCATTTGCAGTATAATTCACACCCAAATTTGATCCTCTAAAATGCATCATCTCGCATTTGTCTGCCATTTCTGTGCTCAAGTCGCCAATGTATCGATACCCTGTTGTATACTTTTACGATCGTTGCCACTATCAGCAATTCCATCAATCTTCGTGTCATCAGCAAACTTGCTTATCAGACCACCCATGTTTTCCTCCGGACCATGTATATATATTACAAACAGCAAAGGACCTAAGACTGACCCCTGTGGAACACCACCAGTTACCCATCTCCATTCTGAAAAACATTCTTCTACCACTACCCTCTGTCTTCTATCACCAAGCCAGTTTTCTATCCATCTTATCAGGCCACCCCGAATTCCTTGTGATTTTAGTTTTTGTACCAACTTGCTATGTGGGGATTTATCAAATACCTTACTAAAGTCCATATAAACTACATCCATAGCTCTTCCCTCATCAATTATCCTCATTACCTCTTCATAAAATTCAATCAGGTTGGTGAGACATGGCCTTCCCTGGACAAAACCATGCTGCCTGTCAGTAAATAGTCCATTTTCCTCCAAATGTGCATATATCTTGACCCTCAGTATCTTCTCCAAGAGCTTCCCCACCACAGATGTCAAGCTCACCAGCCTATAGTTTCCTGGATTATCCCTGCATTCTTTCTCAAACAAGGGAACAACATTCACTAACCTCCAGTCCTCTGTAACTTCACCTGTGGTCAACGAAGACGTGAAGATATCTGCCAGTGCCCCAGCTATTTCCTCCCTTGCCTCATCCTGGTCCTTGGCTCATTAGTATGCCTAGCAGTTAAAGCTACACAACTCTTAAAGCAATAGCACAAATTTGTAAATTGAACACACTTTTAAACAATGAGTTTCTGACACCTGTCACCCTATGTATTAAAAACATACTACCAAGCACCCTTCTAACCCTTCTATTGATTACTTAATATCTATATCCACTGATATTTCCAACTTTTTTACTGGAGAAAGTTAGTCCTTCCTTTTCAGAGCCCTCATAATTTTATACATTTTAATTCAATCATCCCCTCAGCCTCTTCTGTTAAAAGGAAACCTCAGCTTAATTTTTTTTAAAATGTAAAAATTTGCTAACCCTGACATCATTCTTCAAACCTCCTTTGTGTTCTCTCCAAGGCAATTGCATCTTTCCTGGTTCAAGGATTCTCTGTTTCTCTAGAGCATAAAGATTCATTGTTTGACCTAATGTATCTGTGCTGGTTTTTTGCAATCCTCCTCCAACTCTAAATACTTCTTCCCAACCAACTTTTATTCCATTCCATTCCCATACACTTTATGTACTTGACAAGCCTTTCTTCAAAGGCATTAATTCTATTTGCTTAAGTACTCCATGTGGCAGTGCATTCTGCATTTTCAACATGGCTTGTAGATGAAAATTCCTTCCAAGTTCTCTATTTGATCTGATGCTAGTTCTTATAATTATTCTCCCATGTTTTGATCGCAACATCAAATAGAAATCCCTTATCATCAACCATCTTGGGAATATCATCATAGGTTTAAAGCAGCTCATTTGTCTGTCCAACTGTCTTTCTCTCTCTTTGGGCTCTATCCTATCGTTTACTCCCTATTCCACCCACCTCCCTATTTTCTGCATATAAACTGACATTTTCCCAGCCACCATCAGTTCTGAGGAAGGGTCACCGGACCCAAAACGTTAACTCTGTTTTCTCCTCCACAGATGCTGCCAGAACTGTTGAGCTTTTCCAGCAACTTTGTTTTTGTTCCTGATTTACAGCATCCGCAGTTCTTTTGGTTTTTATAAGTTTAAAGGCCTTTGTCAGGTCTCCTCTCAATCGTCTCTTTCACAAAGAGCCCCAGCCTGCTTAGTCTTTCCTGTTTGTAGCGTCCCCTCAATTCTTATAACATTCTGGTAATTTTTTTTCTGTGCTTTCTGTAGTGTTTCAATATTATGTTTGCAGAATGAAAACTAGAACTGCATGCAGGGTTTCAAGCATGAGACTAACAAATATCTAACAGTACCTCCATGCTTTTGTGTTTTAATCTTCTATAAATAAACTCAAGCTGCAATTTTATAGTATTACCAACTTGTGATGTTGCATTTAATAATGTAGGTAGATATCTTTGCTGCTCTACTTATTTCAAAATTCCTGGTGTCAGCTCGATTTCTAAGCTACATTGATATTAAGCTCCTACCAATTGTATTACGAGCTGAATCAAGTGTTTTGTTGGTTATGTCAGTGTTGCATTGGGTTAACTGCAGGGTTTTTTTTACATGAAGCCACTATGCACCTGGACAAACATTGGCCACCCAGCTTTAACCCTCACTGGCAATATAGTAGCCACAAAGACACACTGACAATGCCAGGTAGCTGGTATGGCCAACAGTCCCTCACACCACATCCCTATTCTCTCACATTAGTCGCTGTTTAGCCAACACGTAACATATATCACATGTCCATAGCTACATTCTATCTGAGTCAGCATGTCCCCCATGTTGGCACTTCTAACTGTATACCTGCAGCTTGTCATTGTCCAGTAGGGGTACATCACAAACAGGCAAGCAATTGGACAAATACAACCAGGAGCATTTATTTACAGAAAGCAAAACAGACAAGTCAGGCTGTCAATGAGGTGTTTAACAAGCAATAATCCCCCTTAATCAGCAACTCACTGCTTCTCAACAAGAAACTCATTCCACCGCATATGAAGAGCATAATAGGTGGAGCCTCAATTGGCCCATGGCCAAGTGGGCAGCCTTCCATGGGCCCCAATTTCAGGCCAGTCACTGCCCCTCAACTACATCCCCACAACCACAGAGACTACTGTCCCCTCCGATGCTTTTCTAAACACCCAGTCCCAATCACTCTGAGGTATCCCTGTCTCCATCCTTAATCCTTACCTCTACAAATGGGAAGGACATCGAGATGGGACTTAGTGAGATTTTTGTCAAGCATGCTAATATGCTAGGGCAGTTTGAGATCAAGAAAGTGTGGTGTTGGATCTCTTGGAGACCATTAAGGTGAACAAATCCCCAGGTCATTGAGACAGGCAACAGAGGAGATTGCTGGGGCCTTGACCAAGATCTTTATATCCTCATTAGCCACTGGAGAGGTCCTGGAGGACTGGTGAGTAGCTAATGTTGTTCCTCTGTTCAAGAAGGGAAATAGGGACAATACAGGTAACTACAGACCAGTGAGTCTCAAATCGGTGGTTGGGAAGCTATTGGAGGGAATTCTTAGGGATTGGATTTATGCACATTTGGAAAAGGATGACCTAATTAGGGACAGTCAGCATGGCTTTGTGTAGGGCAGGTCATGTCTTACTAACTTGATTGAATGTTTCGAGGAATAAATGAAGGTAATTGATGAGAGTGGAGTAGTGGTTGTTGTTTACATGGATTTTAGTAAGGCTTTCAACAAGGTAGGCTCATCCAGGTGGGTAAGAAGCATGGGATCCATGGTGCCTTGGCCACGTGGATTCAGAATTGATTTGCCTTAGAAGACAGAGGGTATTGGTGGAAAAGTGTTGGGCTGGAGGTCCATGAGCAGTGTTCTGCAGGGATCCATACTGGGACCTCTGATGTTTGTGATATATATAAATGACTTAGATGAAAATGTAGATGGGTAGTTCAGTAAGTTTGCAGATGATACAAAGATTGGTGGAGTTGTGGAGAACGTTCAATGTTGTCAAAGGATACACCAGGATATAGATCAGTTGCAGATATGGGCGGAGAAATGGCAGATAGAGTTTAATCCGGGTAAGTGTGAGGTGCTGCACTTTGAGTGATCAAATGTCAAGGCAAACTATCCAGTTAATGGCAGGACTCTGAACAGCATTGATGTACAGAAGAATTTTGGGGTTCAAGTTCATAACTCCTTAAAAGTAGCCACCCAAGTAGATAGGGTGATAAAGAAGGCGAATGGCATGCTTGCCTTTAGCCGTCATGGAATTGAGTACAAGAATCAGGATCTTATATTGCAGCTTTATAAGACTTTGCTTAGGCCACATTTAGAGTATTGCATTCAATTCTGATCGCCACATTACAGGAAGGATGTGGAGGCTTTGGAGAGGGTGCAGAAGAGTTTTACCAGGATGCTGCCTGGATTAGAGGATATGACTTATAAGGAGAGGCTAGAAAATCTCGGGTTGTTTTCTCTTAAGTGGCACAGGCTGAAGGGAGACTTGATAGAAGTCTATAAAATTATGAGATGCGTAGATAGGTTTGACGGTCAGAGTCATTTTCGCAGAATTGAAATGTCTAATACTGGGGGGCATGCATTTAAGGTTAGAGGGGGAAAGTTCAAAGGAAGTGTGAGGGGCAAGTTTTTTTACACAGAGAGTGGCAGGAGTCTGTAATTAACTGTCAGGTTTGGTGGTGGAGGCAGACACAATGGGGGGCTTTAAGGGACTTTTAGATAAGCACATAAATATTCAAGAAATGGAGGGATATCAACCAATGGCAGGCAGAAGGGATTAGTTTCATTTGGTGTCATGTTCAGCACAACATTGTGGGCCGAAGGGCCCGTTCCTGTGCTGTACAGTTCGGTGTTCTATGTTCTAACTCAGGATTCATAACTTCATCTTCAATTAGTTTCATTCTTTTATTCTTTGATTTACTCCACCAGGATGACATGTAACTCAAGGGCAAACCAGGACTTTTCAATTTTTATTAAACCATTTATCATAATGACTCTACATTACATTGCTGGTGGTTATGGGACTTTGGGCAGTTATACTGCCTAGTTATTTGCTTAAGAAGTGATTGTTACTTGTGCACATTTCTTTATAACACCTTAAAAGAAACTGTTCCCAGGAGATATAAATGTCTCAAAACTCTAGCCTTTACGATGGCTTCATTAAAGCCCCGTACACAGGCAGGCTGCTGATGAAGCACGGTTATAGGATGAAATGTGGAAGGTGATCAGATGCTCTGG
>NC_063345.1:15427214-15499177 GCF_021869965.1 Rhincodon typus | reverse complement strand
AGACCCTTCATCAGAAAATTTTCTGATGAAGGGTCTAGGCCTGAAACGTCAGCCTTTCTGCTCCTATGACGCTGCTTGGCCTGCTGTGTTCATCCAGCTCTGCACCTTGTTGTCTCAGATTCTCCAGCATCTGCAGTTCCTACTATCTCTTCTTTCAATGTTGTTGGGTTAAAGCCCTTGAATTCCCTTCCTAACAGCATTGTGGGTATGCCTACACTAAATGGACTGCAGTGCTTTAAGAGGGAAATCATCACCACCTTCTCAAGGGCAATTAGGAATAAACGATAAATGCTGGCCCAGCCAGCAATTCCCATATCCCATGGATGAATGAAAACAATAACAAAAACCTTGTAATTCATCATTTTTCTCTTGCTCTGTCCTGTCTCCCTTAATTTCCAGAGTGCTTGCATGTGTGATTGGAGTAGCGAAGCAATTCCCCTACACTTTTAATGCTTATTTAATAAACACTAAGTTTAGTTTCATTTTAATGGATTTTGCTGTGGTTTTATTTAAAATATTGGAATTCAGAAAACAGGTTTGGAGAACATCCTTCAGGATAGAAGTGAAAGAGGGAAAGGGGTAAATCAAACAATACCTCACTATCTTGGTTTCAGAGGAGAAAAGCAATCATAAATTAACCCCTATTCTATCTTTTTCTGTGACAAGTGTTGTTAAAATGATTCCTTCCTCATTGAATTTTTGAACCTCTTTCTCTTTAGAACTTACTGCATCTTTCAAGTACAAGCTGGAAATGTTGCTGAGGTGATTTATAGATAAAAATAAACCACAATTGATGCTATATAATGCTAGAATCTGAAAATTTTTGAAGAGTTTAAGACTTAAGACTTGCAATAGAAATTATAGTTTAATTTTTCCAATCTGCAAATTTTTTAACATGGGCATTGCATAGAAATAATGAGCGGCCATGAAAATTAAACGTTATCTAACCAGTTCCTGGAAACAGTAAATGACACTGATGTTCTCCCAATCACCTACCACATCCTCAGCAACAGGGAATGAGGCCAAGTCCTGCTGAATTCCATAGGTGGCATTGCTGCCAGAGGAAGGAAGGATAACTCTTATTAAAACTGCGGATAAATCAGAATCACTTTGAATATTGGTTGTCCTTAACAACAGCAGCCTCGTCTAACAGCGATGCACACCCCACTACCACTATCCCGGTAAGGCCATAAAATATAGGAGCAGAAGAAAGTCATTTGGCCCATCAAGTCTGCTCTGCCATTCAATTATTGCACATGATACATTTTCAACCTTGTTACTCAATTATCCTCACTCAATCCCAACCCATCCCTGGTCACAGAAATTAGGATTTGCTTTTTACTGATATTGGTACCGCAAGATAACTACAGATCTGCAGTTACTCTGTTCATTACAATTCATATACAGGAGATACGTGTTATGACATAAATGTTGCCAATACAAGTCAAATGCTTTCCTTCTATCACAATCATCAAAGTCATTCTCTGTCAATCAACTGCATTATTTCCTTTCCATAAACCATTAGCACATTCTGCATGAATGTTGCATTTCATCATCAAGATGGTAAAATATCTTTGAAGAATATTTAATTGGAAGGGATGCATAACTATTGTTGTCTTACCTTTCAGATTCTACACCACCAGGCAATTATTGTTACACAAATATTAAAATAAGATTCTCTGGCTGCGGCATTCAGAAATCTTGCCACAAAATTGCATGCTTTTTTATGCTTGCCTTTCTTCACCGGGGAATTACATAAGGAGTCAGGATGTCATGTTGCAGCTTTATAAGACTTTGGTTAGGCCACACTTAAAGAGTACGGCATTCAATTCTGGTCGCCACTTACAGGAAGGATGTGGAGGCTTTGGAGAGGGTGCAGAAGAGATTTACCTGGATGCTGCCTGGATTAGAGGGTATGAACTACGAGGAGAAGCTAGAAAAACTCAGGCTGTTTTCTCTGGAGCAGTGGAGGCTGAGGGAGGACTTGATAAAAGTCTAAAAATTATGAGATGTACAGATAGGGGTGATGGTCAAAATTTTTTTCCCAGAGTTGCAATGTCTAATACTAAGGGTCATGCATTTAAGGTGAGAGGGGGAAAGTTCAAAGGAAATGTGAGGGGCAAGGTTTTTACACAGAGAGTGGTAGGAGTCTGGAACGTGCTGCCAGAGGTAGGTGGTGGAGGCTGATTTGATAGGAGCATCTAAAGGACTTTTAGATAAGCCCATGAATATGCAAAGAATGTACGGATATGGACCAAGGGCAGGCAGAGGGAATAGTTTAATTTGGCATCATGTTGGGCACAACATCATGGGCTGAAGGGCCCATTCCTGTGCTGTATTGTTCTATGTTCTATGTAAAAATCACTGTTTAATTACTGAGCCCTGGTCCTTTTAATTATTTAATTTCTCCTGGCTTATGTTCTCCTGCGACACTGCTTCTCTAAATTTGCTCTTAAATTCTGGGCCTTCCCTATTCTGCAGTTCTAGCATCACCTCTTTGCTGGTCCAGTCACTGTTTTCTTGCGTCTGTGTTTCATGGAACTTAATCTTCATAGTGGCAATGTTTATCGTGGGAGATAATAATGTCTTTTAAACTTAATTCCCTTCTTTTTCTGGTCTTTGTGCTATACTCATAAAGTTATCACTTCTTCCCTTTGGGATATCTAATTTTATTCCTGTATTGCCATCTGCAGAGATTCCTTCACTAAAATCTCTTTTTCTAAATGTGACTTTTTTTTCTGTCTTTACCTAGTCCACTTTCTTTTCCGTATTGCTCTTACCATCTTCTTGGTGATGGTTTGTCTTTGGAGTGTCCAGCTTGCCCTGTTACTGGCACATGCTATTTCTGTAGGTGATCACGTTTTAGCTGCTGACTGACCTTCAATCTACTCTTAAAGTGGTAACGCTGTTAAAGTGATAAATTCACTTCTCTTTAAAAAGTTATTTTCTTCAGGATCTTCTTCACCTTGTGGTGAAGGTACTTGTATAAAATTCTGATGCACACCACGTTTCATTACTCTGATCGCCACTACTGGCACATCATAGTACCTGCCACCTCAACCAGTATATATTTTGAATTGATTGAGGTCTTTTGTGGCCAGCAATCCCCCTTTGTCTATATTTTACGTAGGGCCTATCTAACAATCAGTCATGGAGGATACACTGCCATAGACCCTTTACAGAAGATGCATTGTTCCTAGTTAACAAGCTGGTAGCGACAAGTATAACTACACTGCTAATCAGACTTAATTTCTACGACTGTTGAGAGTTGTAGAGCATTACATTTGGAGTAGAACTCTCTGTCTTCGGATTATATTTGACATCATCAAATTGAGTAAAACTAATGTAACCTCAGCATTAATTCTTTCAGAACTATTATTTTATACATTAAAGAGTGCCTTCAATCAACAGATTAATTTGTCTAATTTGTTCCCAGCCAGTCAATGGCAAGTGACTGTCAGACACCTCACTCCTAGAATTAGCCTGCCTCAAAATACGGTAGAGACAAAATTTTTCAGGAGACATACATCGACTGGTGTGAAATTGGGTCTTGCTGTCTCTGATTCCACCTCCACAGCACTAAGAAATTTCTGTTGTGAGGAAGGGTCACCGGATCCGAAACGTTAACTCCACTTTTTCCTTCACAGATGCTGCCAGACCTGCTGAGATTTTCCAGCAACTTTGTTTTTGTTCCTTAGAAATTTCAGTCTTTCAAAACATTGAAAGCAACTTCTGCAATTCTGTATTCAACTGCATAAGGGCAGACTCTCAGCTCTCAATATCAGAAAAGTATTAACACTGACAGTTTCATGCGGTTACATCTGCAAAATTCAGGCTAACAATCTATTGCTGTAATTATTGGAGTCAAATAAGGTCCAGGTATATAGTTAAGAACACAAATATGTTTGAACTTGTCTTGAAGAAAACTGTCCTGAAATGAACTGTAAGATATTAGTGTGCAAAAGATACATTTTCAGTTCCCAACTCTCTATTTTAACAGAATTAAGTGAAATAGGTATATCAATACTTCCATTAAAATAGTAACTGAAATGTTTTAATATAAGTAAATAATCATTTGTATGCTAGCATCATAATGTGTAATTTGACTTTAAGTTTGAAGTGTTTGAAGCAGTGTGTTTTTCAGAGCATACAGTCAGGAAGAAAGAAGCCACATGTCAACTGAAGTCTGGATTTCCCTCCAATCTGTAACATTGGCAGAAGTATAGCAGGGCACGAATTTTGCTGTCTACAAGACATAATGTGGGTGATGATGCTCAGATTGTCAGTGTAAAATTAAAATAATTCATTCCAACTTTTCAAAGTATCAGCCAAGTCTTTGTGATCAATGACATAGTGATCATACAGTACACTTTTTGGCTATTTAATTTTTCAATGAGGCCTCCATCCATGACATTTTGATGATGTGCATCTGAGATGATCCAACATCACTTGCTTACAGCTTTGAGGTGTACAAATGCTGAAAACATATCTTTTGATGTACTTCCATAATGTTTATTTAGACTCTCCTGTCCCTTCTGGTGAGTAGTTCCTAAAGGAGATAAGACAACATATAAACCAATGTTATACCAATACTTTTCAAATTACACCTGCTTTCTGATATAATTCTGACAGAAAACTCAAGCCATCTTGTCAGAGTCAAACTACAGGGCATCAAGGAAATAATGACAATTCTAGAAATGCAACTTAGACATACTTTAAGAATAGAGAAAGGGTAAGACAAAGGGACACATGTTCAGAATGGAAGAAATCTAACTTAAATTTGCCCACTGTACAGGGGTACTCCATGAAATAAATAAAATCAACTGCTCCTATCTGATGACAGTCATTGTACTTGGTAAAGTCCAGGGTATCGGACTACAACAGGCACTGGGACAATTGTTTATCACAGTCAAAGACCTATGCCAGTTCATTAAATCACAGAATTGTACAATACAAATGGAGGCCATTTGGCCCATTGTATCTGTGCAGGCTTTCCAAATGATCATCTCATCTGGTGCCATTTTCATGACTTCTCTGTAGATTGTTCCTTCATAAATAACTGTCTCATTCCCTTTCGAATACCACCGGTGAATCCGCCTTCTCGACAAGCTCAGGCAGTGCATTCCATAATCGCTTGTGTGAAAAATAATTTCCTGATTTCACTTTGAAATTCCTGATCCCTGGATTTATTCTGTCTTTACAGCATGCTCCCCAATGTCTTCACTATAGTCCAGTGCCCAGTCCTGCCAGCAATACAGAAACTGAAGACAAACTAGAGTTTCACACAAGTTCAACATAACCACTTTACTCTCAAA
Source organism: Rhincodon typus (assembly GCF_021869965.1). Lineage (NCBI taxonomy): Eukaryota > Metazoa > Chordata > Chondrichthyes > Orectolobiformes > Rhincodontidae > Rhincodon > Rhincodon typus. Next base: position 15,493,862 of record NC_063345.1, on the reverse strand, counting down.
CTTTACACCTCAATTAATAAAGACACATTCCCCGTAAGCGCTAAATCAACCTGTCCTGCCACACTTAATGGCTTATGCACAAAATCACCAAGTTCTCCCTACACCTGCACCCCTTTTTAGATTTGTACATCATATTTTATATTCTCCCTCCATGTTCTTCCTTCAAAAAGATATCACCTCATACTTCTACATTTTGAACATCTTCTGCCTTCTATCTATCCACTCCACCAACCTGTCCACGTCTTTTTGTTTCTGAACTATCCTCCTCACTGTTTACAATAATTCTAACTTTTGTATAATCTATAAATATTGAAATTTTGTCTTGTACACCAAAGTTTAAATCATTAATATTTATCAGGTAAAGGTAAGCATCCCAACATTAAACCCTGGGAAAACTCCACAATAAATCTTCTCACAGCTGGAAAAACATACATTAACCGTTCCTCCCTGTTTGCTGTAACTCAGCCAGTTTTGTTCCATGTTGCTAGTTCTTTTATTCCATGAGATCTAACTTTGCTCAAAATTCTGTTGCGTAGCATTGGAGCAAATGCCTTCTGAAAATTCATGTACACCACCTTAACATCATAGCATGCATCAACGCTATCTGTTTCCGCTCCAAAAATTCCAGTTTGAGGACCTTGATAACAAAAATAGTGCGTGAACGGGCAGTTCATGCCATGCAAGCCTAACTTATTTGTGCTCGATTTTAAGGGGCATTATCAGTAATTCTTAAATTGATTGCTGGTGACCACTGGAGGAAAGCCCAAAACATTTGAAAAGATTTGTATTTTGTGGAGTTAGAATGAATAGGATCTACCCATGGTCCCATTACCAACATTGCAGCTGACTCCATTTGCTATCATTTGACATCGCTAACTGCTTTCTGATGCTGGCTTGAACCCAGAACTCACCGATTAAATGCATTTGAGGCCCAAAGTCAAATTTAAGTCAAACTTTGCAGTGGCATCTGTTGACATTAGTGGTGATTGCTCCACTGATCTGCTGCTGTTAGGTTTAACAGACCTATTGAATTGACCTCAACTTTGACCTTGCTTTTTCTTTATGTTCCACAATCTCTTCTTTAGAAATAGATGTAACACATTGAAACTGTCTTAGTGTCAATTTCCTGCTGATTTCATCCACAAATCTACGGTTGAATAAATTTTGACCACTTTCCTTCTTGTTTCTAATATTCTTGGTTTTGATTTTTGTTTCATGTATTTGAACCCAATTGTAAAGGCTGACACAAATCAACAATTATTCCTAGAATAGGATCTTACCAGAGCCACAATGTGGTAGATTTGATTTGTATCACTGATCTCCTCAAACCTCTAAATCTTGTTACGATCACACTTACTGCATAGAAAGTGATTTCCACTCAATTATTCAGAAATTCGAGATTTACAGTCTAGAGAAAAACAATGGCAAAAATTGAAATGCTTATGTCAGCATTTGTCAAAATGTTTACGTGGTTTTGTCAAGGTCAGACCATTGGAAACAGTAAGCTAGAAGAAAACACAGTCAAAAATCAGTAAATCCATCAGACCATATTGAGTTCTGATTACATTTTTTCGCAATGAGACATGAAACCAGAAGTTTTTATATAAAAAGGAGACATTTATTGAAAAGAGGAGAGATAATTATGTAAATGATGGAAGTGATGAAGAAGTTCCAACTCAAACTGCAATTTTTAAATAGTTCCTTTGCGTTATAACATCATCTGGTTAAGAAAACTGGAGAAATTTTATTTTTCTTCATAATTTACAGCCTACAGGAAATTCAAGGCAACATACAATTTTGAAATATGCACATCTGGAAGATGTTAATAAGATAGCTGTTCGGAAAAATAGTAGTCAAATCCGATGTGCATAGAACAATAATTTCATAACATTTTCAAGCAGCTAATAAGCCATCTAAATCATAATTCCAGGGTCTTAATGTAAACAGAAGTCATTCCTATGTACTCCTAATAGCCTGTGAGGACAATGACATCAGGCACCTGAGAGCACACCATGTACAAGTACCCCTCTAAGTTACACATCATCCTGACATGGAAATATATCATGATTTCTTCAATACACTCAAAATCCTGCAATACCCTGCCAAAGATAACTGTGCCAAGTTACTTATAAGTTTCAAGACAGCGGATCGCTAATCACCCTCATTAACAATTAAGAAAGGAAAATAAATGCTGGTATTGTCAGCAATGCCACACCTTTTGAATTAATACATAGAAAATAACCTTTAAGTGTGTTCAGATTCTGAATCACAGTTCTGAACTTCTTTTTTAACAATGGTTGCAAGTTTGCTAATCTTTTTGACAGCAAAAAAAAAATTCATGATATCAGTGCTGGGACCCCTGTTATTACAAAATGATTCAGATGAAAATGTAGACATTCAGATTAGTAAGTTTGCAGATGACATGAAAATTAACGGAGTTGTGGATAATGAGGAATGTTGTCAAAGGATATAACACAATATAGATCAGTTGGAAAGTTGGGCGGAAAAATGGCAGATGGAGTTTCATCTGGTCAAGTATGAGGTGATGCATTTTGGAAGGTCAAGTACAAAAGGAAACCACCCAGTAAAATGGCAGTGCCCTCAGGAGTATTGATATACAGAGGGATCTTGGGGTGCAAATCTGTAACTCTCTGAAAGTGGCAACCCTTCTGCAGAAGGTGGTAAAGAAGGTCGAGGACAAGCTTGCCTTCATTGGTCAGACCATTGAATATAAAAGTTGGCAAATTATGTTGCTTCAGTTAGGCCACATCTGGGGTGTTGTACACAGTTCTGGTTGCCTCCCTATAGAAAGAATGTGGAGGCTTTGGAGAGCGCACAAAACAAGTTTACCAAGATGTTAAATAACAACTAAAAGAACTACGGATGTTGTAAATCAGGAGCAAAAACAGAAGTTGCTGGAAAAGCTCAGCAGGTCTGGCAGCATCTGTGAAGAAAAATCAGAGTTAACGTTTCGGGTCTGGTGACCTTTCCTCAGAACGTGTTCTAAGGAAGGGTGGATAGTAGAAGTCCTTTTCCCCCAGGGTGGAAATGTCAACTACTAGGGTGCACAGGTTTAAAGTGAAGGGAGGAAACTTTAAAGCGGATGTACGAGCTAAGATTTTTACATAGACAGTGGCAGGCACTAACACGTGCAAGGGGAGGTGGTAGAATCAGCTACAATAGCAACGTTTAAGAGACAATTAGACAGACACACGAACAGACAGGGATTGGAGCGATACAATCCATATTCAGGCACATGAGGTTAGTTTCTAATGGCATTATGAATGAATGAATGATGATTTATTGTCATTTGATTCTACAATGAACAACACAGTAAAATGCAGTGAAGAGCATCAACTGTCACCACAATCCATTGCCATTTTGAAAAGTTTAAGAATAAAAAGAATAAAATATATAGCTGAAAGAGAGTCTATTTTCAGTCCACTACCTCCGCCATGAGTCCTGAACCCTCTCACCAATGACACCTGTGCTGCCGCCCCTCCGACAGCTGTGCCAGACCATCCAACGTCAGAGTCGCCATTATTCGGGCTCCACCTCAGACATGGTGGGCCGAAGGGCCTGTTCCTGTGCTGTACTGTTCTATGTTCTATGTTATATATCAAGATGGAGATGACAACTGAGAATACTTATTTAAAAAGAAACTTTGTTCATTTACCATTACTTCTCATTTTGGTTTGGCCAGACTATTGATCAAATCTCCTTCTGTTTATTCCTCCTTCTTTATAATTACTAAACTTTCAGCCTATTTTCAAATTTCCATTTGGTATAATGTTCCCCAATGCCGCTATAGTATAACTTAGCAGCAGCTCCTAATCATCTAAACACTCAATCTGAAGATGAAATTGGAGTGAAATTGGCCAAAGCCAACAATGTAAAATTGGGTTTGTGGGGAAGTGAAGAAATTAAAAAAATGATATTTCACAATACCCAATTTTTTTCCGCTGAATTTCACAGAATAGTTTAAAATGTCTTTGTAGACTCATTTACTCGTCTCTCACTTCGTGACTGTGTTTACTTTGTTGGAATTAAAAATCTTGGCAATGTTCTCCAAATAAATAGAAAATAAATGGCATAAATAAAAATTGGTAGCTGATTAGCTGTGAGATCATTTTAGACTGCTGGTGTGGACCATCTACCACCCTCAGACTGTAATTTTCACTCAATCTTAAACTGAGAAAAAAGTGAAGACATGATTCAAGTACGTTTTTGTAATTAATTTCTAAAAAATGGGATTTTTTTTTAAAAGTTGTCATAGAGGAGATTTTTGGAAACGTTTCCAAGGAGGAAGCAGAACAGTAATTGTCCTGTAATGTACACCAGAGATGACTACAAACAGAAGAGAAGCCATTACTGCCAAAAGATAAAATGTTACCCAAATTATAATTGTGATACTGTTTATCTAATATTTTACAAAAATAGTTAACAATGCAAGTAATTTTGCTTGTTCTTCCATACCTAATTCTACTGGCCCTTATATTTGCATTCTAAAGGGTTTCTTCTTTTTTAAAATTGTCACATCAGATTTACAAGCCTGCATTTTCCAATGATAGCTCCTCATTCTACCAGACTGAGGGCATGGATAAGGATCAACTGTGTCATAAGCACTTGGCTTTTTATTTAAATGATAATTTTGGAGATGGTGAAATCCTGCATACTGTCTCCTAATGTGCTGATGTAAGTTGCTAACTAGGATAGTGAGGTGACAGTAAAAATAATTGAAGGTCATGGAACGGATGCAGTCATGATAAAGTAACTGTATTGCAGACATTTCTTAACCACTTGTTTTTCTGCTGGCACTTAAATCCTCACCAGCTTTGGTGCAAATTATTTCACTTCTGTACCTGCATCAGCATCACTCCCATGATGAATCCAATGTACTTAGCCAAGAAATAAAAGGAACAATGAACGAATGTCAGGCATATCAGAGGATTCAACAGGTGCTTTATTCCTATCCTCTGATGCCTGCTCACATCTGCAGATTGAGGTGAATTCACCAACTTTGGTCAACAATGAATTTCTAGACCTTTAGAACAAGATTACTTCGTTGGCTATATCTGACGATATTCTATATGCATTTATAAAATCCTTTACTGTATCCTCTCATGAATTTCCCTGTCTTCCTTTATACAACTTCTCAGTCTTTCTAATCCACATTATTGCTTTTTGTCTGCTCTTTCCAACAGAGTTTCACTTATACTCCATTCGACATTGGTTTACAATGGGTGCAGTATCATTGTCCTCCTCAGTTTAACATGTACACATATCATAATCTAATAAATAGCACTACTCCACAGTTAGAAGATTGGAGATTCCATAGTTCAGTTTGCAACTATGTAAAATGTTGCTCTATATCTCTCTATAACCCAACCATAACACGCAGTAAATTTTGGATGTGCCCCAAATGCATATTTTCATGCCTAATCACTAAGTAATGCTCCACAGTAGTTGTTCCTATTGTCTCAAGTTTCAAAGTTTCCTCTGTCCGCTATCTGTCAGATGTCTGCTTTCATTGCAATAGAAAGACTAACAAAGGGCAATTTTGTAATATACTACATAATCTTCATGTTCTACATATCCTATTCCAGTGTCACAAGTTAGATTTAAGCATTGCCAGCTGCTCAATCCAAATCTTTAAGTCAAGGGTTTTGGCAAGGAGGTGTGCACAGCATGACACTGAGTTCCTCTCCAAGAAGCAGCGGTAGTATTGGCAGAGTCTTGCATTTGCAATTGTTTCTCCTTTTCAGAACAAATTTAACTTATAGTTTGAAGGTGAATATTACGCACGGGCTAGTAGGAATTAAATTGATGAATAACCACGAGTTCCAAGCCTTCATGACAACTGTTTGAATGCATGCTTTCTTACATCAACAAATTAACATATTTGGTCATTTCTGTATATTGAAGGAGGAAAAGTATCTTTTCCTTTTTCAGAGATGTCCTGAACAATTATATTTAGGTATTCAATTGTATTCCCAGATATTGGAAAACATGAGCAATAGACAGATTCCCATCGCATCTTCTAATCAATATCTTTGAAGACTCCTTTTAGAGCTGTTTTTTGGGTTATGGAATGTGTCCATGTTGTGGTGAGGAGAACAATGGTACACCACCTGTTGTAAGATGCACAAAGCCATAATACCTCAAATAGGGCAAGTACTATCATAGCCTATTAGTTAACCCATTTTTCACTGGGGTTAGGGAAGAAATAATTAAATAAATACATAGAGTTTGTCAGAAAGACACAGCTGTATTGATGGGGGAGTTTTAATCTACATATACACTGGAAGAATTGAAAGGGCAAATGAAGTCTAGATGAGGAGTTCATAGAATATTTTTGGGATAGTTTCTTAGCACGGAATGCTCTGGAGCCAGTCAGCAGGCTCTATTAAACCTGTAATATGCAATGAGATTGGATTAATTAATGACCTCATAGCAAAGGCACCTCTAAGTAGCAGCAACTACAATATGATAGAATATTGCATTTATTTGAAGAGACTAAAGATTGGGACCAAAATGGGTTTTTCTTACAATTGGCAATGGTTTCATTGGTATATTTTTAATTTGAGAATTTTTTTTATTGAATTCAACATCCACCATTTGCCACGGTGGGATTTGAACTCAGGTCCCCAGAACATAGCGATAATACCATAGGTCATTGACTCCTCTAAATTTTACATCTTTGTTGTATTGCTTTCCATGCATGCAGCAATTAGTTTAATCCGTCTCTTGATGACCTTCATTATCCCCTGCATTCAAGCCTTACAACTTTGGGATCTGCAGGCTTCGTTGTAGTTGCTTCAGCATTTCATTAACTTTCACATACATGGGCCTGTTATTGCTTCTGCACAGCTGCATGTAGAATGGCCTCCAATCACCATCACTGCAGTTGGTGCCATTATACTGCACATTCTCTTTTTTTATGACACAGTTTAGGAGAGTGATGGTGTTGCTGTAAAATTCACTTTATTGAAGTGACTCCTCTTGCATTCACTATATGTGAAGTGATGCTGATTGGTTGGCAAGTGAAATCTGATTGGTAGATACATAGTTATGAAGAATGCACCAGTTAGATGATGACTGACCGTTAATGGCCAAACTATTCTTAATTTAAATCTGGCTGTTTGGTTTTGATTAGCCAAGGCTGAGGAAGGAATCAAAGAATGGCAATCAGCAATTTTCTTAAGTTGAAACAAGTGTAAAGTGTTTACATGTTCTTCCAGTCTATAAAGAAAGCAATCTGACTGAAACTTTCTATAATTCTTCAATAGGGTTAAAATCAATTTGTGTTGAAGAAACACACGTTATATCAGAACCGACTGTAATTGGGGTTTTATAAACATTGACTCTTGGTGAATACTTTTTAAGTCTGTGTGTGTTTGGAGACATTTCACTTCAGGTGAATCAAAAGCTCTTTTTTGATTTATTAATATAATTTATAAATTTAAATTTTCCTTACATTATTTTTTCAGATTCTCTGAAGAAAACCGGTGTATTTCCATGTCAGACACCCAGTTGTTCAAAAAAAACCAAATCAATTCCGCAGCACTGAAATATATCACGATTAGCTTGGAAATTTGTACGATATGATTTGGACTTTTCTATGGTATGTTGATGGCGCTTGTTCACATTTGCATATCTACAATATGTATGGGTTGCAGTCTCCACAGTGGAGATATACATACACATTTTTACAACGTGTTGAGGCATGTTATGACATGCCTCTGTTGCAGACTCAGAGGTAGGAACATTATCACTGCACAAGAGCCCTTGGAAAAGTATGCAATCGAATGCATATTTCCATTATCTATTCAGCCATTTGCAATTGGTTACTGTCTTCAGTCTGTTATGAACTCAGTTGATGATAACACTGGACAAGTCAGAATGTAGAAACTGAAAGAACTGCTGATGTTGTAAATCAGGAGCAAAAACAGAAGTTGCTGAAAAGGCTCAGCAAGTCTGGCAGCGTCTTGTGAAGAAAAAATCAGAGTTAACATTTCGGGCCTGATGACCCTTCCTCAGAACAGAAATCAGAATGTAATCTGGCTTGACAGATCATATGTTTAATTGGTGCAGTTGATTAACGTAGTGATTAGCCACTGAAACATATTCACATGAGGCTGTTAACAACAGAACATAAGCTCATTGCACAAAGTAAAGAAACAAACAAAGCTACACATATGACTGTTAGAAAGATCTTAACACATCAGCAAACCAAAATTGCAATCTGTTTCCTAATACTTCCTTTTACAGATACTTAATTCCAGAAAAATGTGACTCCTGTCACAAGCCTTTAATTTTTTACTTAACAGACTCTTCCCAGCTTATTTGCCTTGGATTGCTGAGACAATGTGACAATTTCTTTCCATGTTTGATGGCATGAACCCTTCTGAAACCTGATAATCTAATTTCTTTCAATTGAATGCAAAGCTCCATGAGCTAACAACACTTCAGCCAAGGTGATTGGTTCTCCTGAACAATCGCTTGAATCTCCTGCTCAGAGAAAACTGTTCTCCCTTCTGAACTGAACTCCCAATTCTTCTGAGCTGAACCGATATCAAAAGCTACAACAATGACCTCTGGTCTGTTTGTAAGCTCAATGGAATAAATGTTTCCATCCATTAACCCACAGATGTTCTGTTAGGCACTTGACCAAAATCACATGCCTTCTTAGAAATTATGCATTTTAGGTCACTGATTGAAATGACTTTCTGATCTTTAACAAGAACATTACTTTCACAGAACTACTAAAAATCCATCTGCCTCTACTTTAAAATCTAAATCTCAAATAATAATAAATATACATATTATACTTCTTTTAGCACAAGTGTAGGTTTTATGTCTGTGCTCAGTTCAGGAAGTTAATTCTTAACATAAATGTATGTGTGCCTAGTATAACAGGGACACCTTTTAGCATGAAGTTTTACATGTGTCCAGCATGTTATTGAATGGTTGATGGAAAAGCTGTGACTTAAATAATCAGAAAGTGCTTCGTTCTTGAGGCTCACAATACATTTTCCTTAAAAGGAATATTTAGATTTCACGAATAAAAGAGAAGATGCATAAATCTAATTATGCTTAGCTCTGTTGTCACAGCAATGAAGATACACCCTACCTTGTAATGTAGTTTAGATGAAGCAATGTCAAGTGAAATTAGTGGTTTGTTGTTTAATTGGTTGAGAATTCTTAATCCTTATTTTGTTACACATTTCAATTGACATCACTTCGCATGGTAAAATTGTTAAATATGCACAGACATCCAAAATTATCATTAAAACGTGCAGCATTATATTGGAGTATATCTGTAACTTAGTTTAATAATAAACAAAAATATTATCATAGAATCCCTACATGTGTGGAAAGAGGCTATTTGACCCATTGGGTCCATACCAACCCTCTAAACAGCATCCCACCCAGATCCCACCCTATCCCCATAAACCCACATTTACCATGGCTAAACCACCTAGCCTACACATCTCTGGACACTATAATAATTCACCATGGCCAATCCAACTAACCTGCACATCTTTGGACTGTGGGAGGAAACCAGAGCAGCCAGAGGAAACCCAAATAGACACGGGGAGCATGCATAAACTCCACACAGACAGTCACGCGAGGGTGGAATCAAACCTAGGTCCCTGGCATTGTGAGGCAGCAATACTAACCACTGTGCCACCCACTTAGTTATCTCACTTAATTTATTACTATCATTTCAATTAAAAATTAATATTCATGGAACAAAATTAGTAGAAGATGAAAAAATTGGTTGATTCTGTTATTGTTTTCATGGTTTAATTTAATCCTATGAGTATGAATGAATTTTGTGGCAATACATATGCTAAGTCACTTTCTTTCTTTCTAATCTGTCTTTGTTCTATTTTTATTGAGGTCTTTCTGCTTCTGTCTCTGTCAATATTTTTGCATTTTCAATTGCTCTCCATTCCCACTATTAATTCTAAACCTTTCCCTTTAACCACTTTCTCTGAAAACACCCCCATCCATTCAGTCTACTATTACTTTATTCAATTTTAATCCTCTAGCCACTTCTCACTTTTGCTGTGACAAAATAGTCTAAGGGCTTTCATCTTCAAATGATTTCTCTTCAATGTCCTTGGTCCTAATTGTTTATCTGGAATGCACTGCTTGACAGTGTCAGTAAGTGAGGCAGGTTCAATCAAGATATTCATAAAGAATTTTGATGTGTATCTGAAAGGAAATAATGTAAAGAGTTATGAGAAGAAAGTGGAGGAATGGCAATGTTGAATTGTTCAATTGGAGAGCTGGTGCATATATGTTGCCTCATCGATCATTCTTGTCACCTCCTCAAAAAACTCAATCAAACTGGTAAGACATGACCTTCCCCATACAATACAAACCTTTGCTATCTATCACTAACAAGTCAATTTGTTTCCAAATGGGAATAAATCCTGTCTCTCATTATCTTCTCCAACAGCTTCCCCACCGCTGACACTAGGCTCACCAGCCTGTAATTATCTGGATTATCTGTTTCCCTTCTTAAACAATTAAATAACACTGTCCATTCTCCAGTTCTCTGGAAGCTTGTCTAAGGCCAAAGAGAATTCCAAAGATGTCTGTTAAAGCCCCAGCTATTTCTTCCCTTGCCCCACACAGTATCCTGAGATAGAACCCGTCTGGCCCTGGGAACTTGTCTACCTTAAAGTATTTCAAGACATTCAACACTACCTCCTTCATTTGGCATACCTGCCCAAGAGTATTCACACACCTTTCTCCTATCTCAACATCCCTCACATGCTTTTCTTTGGTGAATATTGATATAAAGTACTCATTAAGGATCTCACCTATTTCCTCTGGCTCCACACATAACTACGGCTCCTTTATCCTTTAGTCGGCCTGCTCTTTCATTCACTACCCTCTTAGTACTAAGAAATGTGTAAAATGCCTTGGGAATTTTCGTTAACCCTACTGGCCAAGGACATATCATAGCTCTTGTTAGCCATCCTAATTCCCCATTTGATCTCCTTCCTACTTTCTTTATAGTCTGTTTTTAGTTGCCTAGACCTTAGGCATGCTTCCTTCTTTTTTGACTAAACTGATACTATCCCCTGTCATCCAAGATTCCCAAATCCTGCTATTCCTGTCCTTCATTTTCATAGAATCATGCCTGTCCTGCACTCTAATCAACTGGTCTTTAAAAGACTCCCATATGTCAGACGTGGATTTACTCTCAAACAGCCATTCCCAAGCCACATTCTCCAATTCTTGCAGCAGTAGAATATTCAGTCCATTGAATGCCTCTGTCATGATACAATCGTGGCTGACCGAACACCTTAATGATGTTTGCTCACACTATCCCCATAACTCCTTATGCTACTTATAGTCAAAAATGTATCAACGTATACTCAAAGCCTGAGCTTCCGCAGCCTTCTGGAGCAGAGAATTCCAAATTTCACCATCCTTTGTGTAAAAGAAATGCTCCTCATCTCAGTCTGAAGTGGCAACTCCCTTTTTTTTTAAAATTACACCCTGTGGTTCGAGATTCCCTGACTGGGGAACATCTTACTTGCTTCGAGATTGTGTATATCTCGTTAAGTATTTTGTAGGTTTCAATGAGATCACTTCTCATTCTTTGTAACTGTAGAGAATACAGGCCTAGTTTACCCAGTTTCTCTCAATAGGACTGCCCCACCATGCTAGGGACAACTCTGGTAGACATTCGTTGCACTTCTTTCTGGCAATGACATCTTTCCTGAGATAAGGAGCCCAAAATTGCACACAGTTCTCCAGATGCAATCTAACCAAGCTCCTATACGACTGAAGCAAGACTTCACTACTCCTGTGGCAGCATCAGTGGAGACAGGAAAAGAGTTAATGTTTCAAGTCCAATATGACGCTTTGTCAGAAAAGTTGAGCTACATTGGATTTGAAATGTTAACTCTGTTTTTCTTTCTCCAACGACGCTGCCAGACATGCTGACTTTCTCCAGAACTTTCTGTGTACCTTCACTGTTCTTGTACTCAAATCCTCATGTGGTAAAGGCTAACAAGATGGCAGTGGAGTAACACGGCTATGTGTGGGCTCTCGCCTGGGGCCCATCCACTCCCATCTGCTTTCCTGCTTTATTTTCCTTTTGTTTTGATGTTTTTTTTCTTCCTTTCTGTGGCGGGTTGGCCGGCAGCACCAGCACAGCAATGAGAGTGGGCTACATGCCAAGTGGTAGACATGAATTCTCCTGGTGATAGGAGGTGGTGGCAGTGAAGATGTTCTCCCGGTGTTCAGTGCCAGCAGCAGCAAAGCTCCTCCAGTGATCCAGGGGACAGCGGTGCCGGCAAGACAACATCTGCAGCCAAAGTGGGCCTTGCGGCCTGGCGGCAGCCTGGCCTAGCAGGGGAGCCAGGGACTCTTGGTTTCAGGGCAAGGGGGGGGTTCAGCGGTGTCAGTGACGTTGGCCCAGCAGCGAAGAGGAGGCGCCTAAAGTGGGCCAACTTCTACTTTGGTAGGTCCGGGCACGCACTGCAGCAAGACGGTGAAGGTCTCTCTTGAGGCCAGGTGTCGGCATGGACTGGGTCAGAAAGACTGATAATTCTTTACTTTTTTTTGTTTCCTAAGAATTTGATCTTAAATATCTGTACCCAGGCACCTTTGTATCTAAGATAGCATTGAAATGCAGTGACTGCAAACTTTTCACTGTACTCATTTGAGTACATGTGACAATAAAGCTAATTCAATTCAATTCAACATTCCATTAGATTACAAAATAGCCTACTGTATGTGCATGTTAGCCTTCAGTGACTTATCGACGAAGACACCTTTTGCGCAGCTACACTTTCCAATCTTTCACCAGTTATGAAAATCTGCACAGCTGTTTGTCCTACCAAAGTTGATAACCTCACATTTTCCATACTATATTCCATCTACCATGTTCTTACTAAATCAATAAGCTTGTCCAAAACTTCCTGAAAAATGTTTTGCATCTTCCTCACAATGCAGATTCCTGGTTAGCTTTGTACCATCTGCAAATCTGGAAATATTATCCCCCATATTCAAAACGTTGCTATATATTGTTAATAGCTGGGCCTGAGTATTGATCCTTGTGGCATCTTACTAAGTAAAGTGGTCCCAGCACATTAAATCAAAGACACCCTTTGATACAAGACCAATGGCTTGGATTCAGGTCAGCTAGCCACTCAGGAAGGTCAGAGTCAGGATGCTGTCCACATAAAGGATAAGGAGCCAACTGTCAGGCAGCCCATCACCCGTCTTGACTCTTTCCGCCTTGCTGTGGGCCGTTTTCGGCCCTCAATGAGAGAGTGGTTGGTATTATAGGAAATGAAAGTGTGTGGTACAGCTATTATTGTTGATGCAAGTGAGGAGGTTACCTGAACTGGTGAGTAAGTAGTGCAGAGGGCATGCAAACCCTCTTTCGGGGTTGCAGTAGGTAAGACTAAGTGGGGAAAATATTGCAAGCAATAGTGGGAGTGGTCCCTTAGAGTCATAATGGGAATGAGTACAGTAGCTGAGATAGAATGAATGTGTAGTATTGGAGAGAAGTTGGTGGAGCTTATGCTGGTGAGGTGGAGCAGGTCATTGATCTTTTTCATACATTGTTGTGCAATCCTGCAGATAGCTGAGACTGCATTGATCTGGGTGGCAACATCGGACTAAGCAGACATGGTCTAGCATTATGGCATCCAGTGCTGATCCTGGGGGAAGAGGATATCCTACCTGTGCATCACCCTATCCAGCAGGACTTCCAGGTCCCTGCCCAAAACGCAGGGTGTCAATTTTCCCTTGTCGGTCATGTCCAGAGCAAATGTTAGGAAACATGCAGGCAGTTCCAGATTGATAATGCTTGTCCTTACGAAGAGGGTACTGGAGAAAGGGATTTTTCACTGCAGGTCCACTGAATGGTGAGTTGTTCCAAAAACATGATCAATGGACTCAGATATGAGGGACGCCATAGAATGGAGTAAGTAGTCAATGAGGCAAGTTTGGCAAGATATAGCAAGAAATCTTTCTAGGCCTCACAGCGAGAAACACTCCAAAAACATACTCAACCCAACTTGCATTTAGCCAAAACAAAAGTTAAATTCAACCCTATGCTCTTCTGCAACCTCAAAGTCATTGATATCCAGAAAAACAGTAGATGGTTTCCAGCATACATCAACATTTTGACTTCAATAATTAAGAGATGAGTCCCAACATCCAGACTACTGAACATTATTCCAAGAAATCACATGATCTTGTTCAATCTGAGAAAAGTTCAAGTAATTCCATCTATTCCAGCTTCCTTGACATAATTCTTCAATACAGATACTTAGTCCCAACATTCAGTTAACACAGTGCTTCAAACCACCAGCCATTTTATGATGTAATGCAACAGTTCTCTTTTCTACTATATGCATATCAATCATCGTTACAGTAACAGATACCAACATTGCATCACCACTTTTCCTGTGTGACTGCTAGCTCCTTCATGAAGAAAACTGTGTTAGTCCGCACTTTGTTTAATCGCCAGGAATTCCAAGCATGCACAATCTACTCTTTCTTTACACCATATTTAACTTCCTGTTCCCACTATGGTTATCTAAGATTACAAAGGGATCATGATCAATTGGGCCAATGGGTAGAGGAGTGACAGATGGAGTTTAACTTGAATAAATGCGAGGTATTACATTTTGGTAAAACAAATAAGATAGGACCTATACAAGATGTGCCGGTGTTGGACTGGTGTGGACAAAGTCAGAAGTCATATGACACTTGGTTATAATCCAACAGGTTTATTTGAAATCACGAGCTTTCAAAGCAAAGCCCCTTTGGCAGGTGAAGTGAGAGAGAAGAGCACACAGAAAAAGACCTTAAAGGCAGAGAGATCAAGGGCAGGGATATCAAAAGATCATACAACTGGTGTGAGTGGAATGTCAAATAATAGGTCTCTGCAGGTGACCAAGAGTGTTAGACAACGTGAGTAAAGTGTGAACAGCTGACTAACAAGTGAAGGGATGACCTATAATCCGTTTAAATGAGGCAGAGAGATAATTACAAAAGGATTAAAAATAAGATGGTGCTGGAGACAAACTAAATGATTAGAATAACATGATAGATATAAGAGTTGCATGCCAGGGGTCTATACAGTTAATGGTAGGGCCATGGGTAGTGCTGTCGAACAGAGAGACCAAGGGGTTCAGGTACATAGTCCTTCGAAAGTTGCATCACAGCTAGACTGGGTAGTTAAGAAGGCACACTTGCCTTCATTGCTCAGACCATTGAGTATAGGAGTTGGGACGTTATGTTAAAGTTTTACAGGACTTTGATGAGGCTGCTTTTGAGTATTGTGTACAATTATAGAGTCATACAGTATGGAAACAGATCCTTTGGTCAACTAGTCCACACCGACCACATTCCCAACCTAAAATAGTCCCACTTGCCCATATTTGACCCATATCCCTCGAAACCTTTCCTATTCATGTATTTATCCAAATGTCTTTCAAATGTTATAACTGTACCTGCATTCGCCACTTCCTCTGGCAGTTAATTCAACACATTAACCACATTCCAGTCCCAGCAAAATCCTTGTAAGTCTTTTCAAACTCTCTCCAATTTAATTATTGCTTCATTACTCAGATGTTTGAGTATAGGAGATGGGACATCATGTTGAGGTTGTACAGGACTTTGGTGAGGCCTCTTCTGCAGTACTGTGTGGGGTTCTGGCTGCCCTGTATGGGAAGGATATTATTAAACTAGTGAGGGCTCAGAAAAGATTTACCAGGATGTTGCTGGGAATGGAGGGTTTGAGTTATAAAAATAGGCTGGAAAAGCTGGGACTTTTTTCCCCTGGAGCCTGGGAGGTTGAGGGGTGACCTTATAGCAGTTCAGAAAACCATGAGGGGCACAGACAGGATGAATAGCAAAGGTTTTTTTTCCCTTGGATGGGGACTTCAAAACTAGGGGACATATTTTTAAGGTGAAAGAAGAAAGATTTAAAAGGGATCTGAGGGGCAATGTTTTCCCATAGAGGGTGGTTTATATGTAGAATGGGGTGCCAGGGGAAGTGATGAATGCAGGTACAGTTACAACATTTATAAAAAAAAATTGGATAAGTACATGAATAGGAAAGGTTTAGAGGGTTATGGGCCAAATGCAGGTAAGAGGGACTAATTTAGTTTGGGAAATGTGGTTGACATCGGGAGTTGGACTGGAGAGGATGTTTCCGTGCTGTATGATTTTACGACTCTATTTGATAGCTCATATTCTATGATAGATCATGAAACCAAGGTGTTCTTATTTTATAGAAGATTGCTGCTTCTGCATATTACACTTACCACCAACTCTTGGTTTCATCCTCATCATCATCTTTTTCACCATCATCTTCTTCAGCAGACTCCCTGTGAACCTGCAGGAAAAGTGGGCATGAATGAACAATGAGTGAACATATTGCCTTTGGATTAAAGAAGCAGTGAAAGATTGTATTTAAATGCTGCTTCAGAGAGATGCAGTGTAGATGTCCAACACAAATACTGACAGCCTTCCTGTGAGCTGCAGGGACTTGCTTCGAAGTAGATGAAGTATTTAATTCTGAGCAATCCTCTTCTTGTGCCTTACCTGCAATGGGCATTAAATGTCAACTGCTCTGCAAGAGTGAATGAAGATAAGCCTGGTAATGGATGAATGTGCCAAGTGGCAAGCAAGAGTTAAATAAAAGATGTGAGGAAATTAGGTTTTTTTAGGGTATGTGGCCTTCACTGGCTGGGCAAGCATTTATTGCCCATCCCTAATTGCTAATAAGAGGGTGATGATGACCACAGCCCACATAGCGTAGGTACATCTAGAATGCTATTAGAGAGGGAGTTCCTGAATTTTGATCCAGTGACAGTGAGGGATCAGTAATATATTTTCAAAAGTCAGAATGATGAGTGGCTTGGCATGGAACTTGCAGGTGGGAGTGTTCTCATGTATCCGCTACTCTTGTCCTTTTAGATCGTAATGATCGTAGCTTTGGAAGGTGCTGTCTAAGGAGCCTTACGATTGTGGAAAATGAATGACTAATATAAGGGGAACTAGACAACCATTACTCAGGATATTGAGTTGGAGCAGCCTGAGGAAAGAAATATTGTTAATGATTAATTTGTGAAAATGTTGCTTTAAGAGGATGAAGTGTAGCATCTAGCCGGACAATAAAGAAAACAAAGAGGAGGCAGTATGTTATCTTGTTGTGATAGGAACTTATTGCATTGCTGTCCTGCAGTTTTGGGGTGAGGGAATTAGTTCCAGTGTTGCTTCCTTCCAGATGGCTCAAGTGATATCTTGCAATGAATTGGTGGCATTCCCACCCAATTCACATTAACGTAACTGCTCCAATACTATCCCTCCCCCCCCCCCCCAACCCCTACCCCCCCCCCCCCCCCCACCTCCCCGCCCCCCCACCAGAGGCCTTGGAGCTCTAACTGACTGATATTGTGTTTCTTTTTCTTCTGGCTGGGGGCACACCCTGCTGCCTTCTGGCGTTCCAAGTATTCATAATTCTGCCTAACTGTGTTTTAAAAATATTGATCGTACATGTGATGAAAACAGTTTGAGAGAATAAAAAGAGTTAATCATTCTTCTTTTTTCCTTCCATGCTTAACTCACAAAGTTCTGGTGAGGACTGCAGGTTAAACAGTGCATTCACCGCATGCCAAGATGTTTCTTGCTTTTACACCAAAGCCTGCACCAGTGGGCATGCAAACTGACATGAGGAAGAAACATCTGTGTAGTCCCATCTAGTGGCCAGAACTGGAAGTTTTAGGAGAAATTTCAGGTGAATAATTTCAGATGTTTGCCTAATGTCTGAAGATGCAAGTCAATCACAAAGCATTTCTCTGCAGGAGAGAGGGAAAAGCAGAATTTTAAGATATAGTTAGTCTGCTGTCATTATGCGTATCTAAGCAGATTGCTTAAAGAAGCCTTAGTAGATTCTGTGGAGCATGTCACCTTTTGTTGGCTGCGACTAAACTGACAATTGCAATCAAGTCATAATTATTTTTGTTTTCAACAGCAAGGTAAGTAACACTCTTCTGCATTTATTCTGATAATACGTCCTTACTTGACATTGCATGCTTTTCCTAGCCACTTACTATGAAGTCCAAGGGGGAACAATAGTATGGTGGTAATGTTACTAGACCAGTAAAACAGATGTGTGGACCAATTCTCTGGGGGCATGAGTTGAATTCCCATCATGAAATATGGGGGAATTTAAATTCAATTAATAGATGAATCTAAAGTAAAATGTTAGTTTCATTTATAATGGTCATAAAACTATCAGGTTGCTGTGAAAGCCTTTGCAACCTTTACAATGTGCAATCTGCCATCTTTACCTGGTCCAACCAATGCATGACTCTTAACTCACAGCAATGTTGTTGACTCTTAACTTTCCTCTGGAATTCCAAGCAGGGCACTCAGTTGTATCAAACTGCTATAGAGTGAAGTATCATCACGATATGGGGAGCAAAAATGGCAAGTTTTTCTGTTCTTCAGCTCATCTGCAGCGCAAGTTTGACTAAGCCTGGCTAAAACCTCCTTACTTAGGTTTTTATGCTTTTTCAAGGAATAATTGAGCACATGTTCATAAAACTGCAGTCAATTTTCTTCATTTTGATACTAGGTTTTAATTTTATTACGGATTGTCTAATGTTCAACTGGTAAATAGTGCAGGATCAGCCAAACAGCTACAAGTTCATGACTAACTTTAAAATTTACGGAAAATCACTACAAGATTCCTTGAGGAAGAATAGGCTGGAACTTTTGCATAATGGAAGACTTGATTCATATTTTACTGCCTTACATTGTGGAATTAATAATTCAAATATGAAGTGATTGAAAAAAATAAGTTTTATAGTTAGGTTGGAAAAGATGGATTATCGTTAATGTTGTGTAGCTTTTCTCAAAGGTTATCATACCGATTGATGCTAAGGAATTACCTGTATCTGATAACATAACTCCTAAGCTGCTAATTGAGACTGCATACAGGAATTTTCAAGGCATTGTCTATTGCTTTGAAGATATTTTTGAGTACAGATCAGCATTCACAAGATAGAAATCAAGAAAACATTAGGACTAATTTTTAGGCTTCAACCTTATAGGAATGAGGTGACAGAGGCTAAACATTAACATGAACCACTCACTGTCACATTTTCACTAGTCACCATTCATTTGGTGCTCTCAGTCATATATAAATCAGCCCCAGCAATGTTGTCACATAATGGTCCCTTCCTCAGAAATATCACTAAATAATTTAAATTGGATATTTATCCTTTGCTGACCAGGATGCAGCTTAAACTGTGCCAACAACTCACTAACAATCTGAAAATGAGACCATATACTGGTTTGGAATTCAGACTGATTCAATTTGAGAGTTGATGGACTTGTCAGATCAATTGAATCAGCTTCCCTAAAATTCAGTGTTGTTATATTATAGCAACATAAATAGTAATAGTATATCATAGTAACATTAATAATTATAGTGTGTTATAGTTATGTTCATGCTAATAGTACAGTACATGATTATTAAATGGATAACATATGAAACAGAAAGTACAAACCCACTAATTGGTAAAATAATGTTGCTATTCTCAGGAACAGTTTGGAAGAAGGGCTATAAAACAGGGGGCAACAGCTCGTTGGTCTAGGGGTATGATTTTTGCTTTGGGGTTGTACTTTGGTAGACATGCGAGAGGTCCACGATTTAAATCCCGGATGAGCCCTGATTGCTTGTCTATAAAACAGCAGCTTGCTAAGAAATTTCATACTGGATATTGAAGGTGAATTTCCTGCCTGGCAAACCACTATGGCTTTTCTAAAGCTTCAACAGACTAAGTGTGCATTGGAACTCCATCATGCAGTTAATCTGAATTTACAGAAAGCTTTCCTCAAGATGAAAGATCGCTAACTTAACTTAAAATGCTTGAGTAGAGCACTATTAAGGAAATTTCTGTTGAAACATACATACCTTGAAGGTTCACAATGATGCTGGATGATCAACTAGGTGACTCAAGGTAAAAACAGATTATGCTTCTGCTTATCAGAAGACATTGAAAAATTCCAAAAATTGCATGTGGATACTTGTTGCTTAGCTATATTTGGCAAATAAGTTCTGTTTTCATGTGTGACCTTCCCATTTTCCATTCATTTAAATTTTATTACACAGTAAATAGAACAGCTACATTTAATTTGTAAGGTATATTTAAGTGTTGTTCATCTTTCAAGGCTCACACCTGTATCCCTACATTAAAGTGTCCTGTATGAAACAGCAGTTGCAATTTTTAGTGATAATCTGGCCTTGCATTGTCACTTCACCTGAAGGTTAGTACCAGCTGCAGGGATCCAAATTCTGGATTAAAGACAAATTATACACCCATTATTGGGATTGGTGGAATATCAAAACACAGAGCTTTTATAGTTGCACCCAATATCTAACTTATAATTATAGGAGTTGCATAAAGTCTAAATGGAAATGCTACTGAGAATTTTTTTAAAAAGTTGCTGCACCCCTGTTATGATCTTGCGTTGAATGGGACGTGAGCATAAATGTAATGCGAGCAATGACATTGCAGGATTCCTATTCAGGATAAAATTCAGAGTTTAAAACGATTTGCAGGGGTGGGGGAAGTTCGATTTTAACGCTTAGAAATCCGTTTGATTTCAGGTGCCTAACCAAAAAGTTGTTGGTAATGGGCTGTTTGTTTATAAAGAGGGTCTGCGTGAAGACACGGGAAGTGTCGCAGCAATACAATCTGTACGGGTTCAATTCTGTGCAGTTCGCCCATACAAAAGCCAGCAATGTAACGACTGAAAATAAATGCACGCAATCATGTCCTAGTTCATAGGACTAGTTCTGAGGATGTTCGACACCTTCACCCACTCCAACAACTGATAGCAAGATTCATAAAAATTCACCAAACATATCTCCAAACCCATAATTTTTCATTGTATATCCAGCACTAGACATAAGCGGCTTTTAATTATGATCTTAATAAATGAGGCAGGATTAGCTTTACCAGGGATATGGATCTAAGGTTTAGATGACAGTGGCCAGGGACACATTAAAAGTCAAGTCAACTTAGGCCGTCGCCAGCGACCAGGCAACATAGGAAGACTCTCATTGACTTGTTGGGTTTCTATGAATTCAGTGTTGTACCATATGTAATATTTTGAACGCTGTCTAAAATAATAGTAAATATGTAACAAATCGATACCTGGGGTGTGGAACATTACCACAGAATGTTAATATATTTTCTGCGCTTATTTATAAATATGCTTGATTCTCTCACTCACTCACACTCTTTTGATTGACGCAGCTATTTTGGCCAAACCCCAAGGTCTCAAAACGTAGCGTCAACACTTTCAATTGCCAGATGCAGTCAGTAGCAGAGGGAAGAGGCGGACTGCACGCTGCACTGGTATCGCAGTATGCAAACCTCAATTTGACAAAATGGTTGCAATGTGATGACTAAAATCGGATACAGCAAACAAGAAAAGGCTACAAAAGTTGAGTGCCGTGCGATATCGTCGAAGCAGGGAATAATTTATAATTCCAACGCAGCGAGTGAAATCAAACTGTCGGAGCCGCGCTGGGTTACTCAAGAGTGCAAAGCGGGACAGAAAGAAAGTTTGCGATTCTTTTTTGCAGTGCCAGTTCTGTGGAAGTTCACTGATGAATATATTCACCTGTACTTTTAACAACAGTGGACAACTCAAACTGTATTTTGCATTGCGCTGGAAGTAAGTATTTCTGCAATTAACGATAAAGTGAACCGCTTGATTAAAAAAAAGTTCGATGTTACTGGAGGTCGGCGAAGCTTGCGACCACTATTCCAATCGCTATCTTTACTGTCTCCTCTCGCAACAGGATTGCCCAGTTCTCAATCCGCGACTCTCCTATTCCCGGGAATAATTTGTTTCTGTACTCTTGTGCGGGGCAGCAGAGAGGAATCGACACACTTGTTGGGGACGGCGAATCATGTTGATTGTGCATGACGACTTGCGGCCGCTTCAAAAATCGTTTCGAGCAGAAACAGTCAGCAAAAAGCGAGCTGCGGGATCTGCCTTGCGAGAACGTTTCTGGAGATCCACACGGCGTTTCATCTAGTCAACGGGAATAGAGCTTGGATTCCACAATCGAGCACATAAAACAAGAATACGTTTGTCATATCGCATCTGCTGGAATTGCAAGTGGGGCATTATAGTGCAATTGGAAATTAGAAGCTACCTATCACTGAGTTCAGTGTATCTTAAAAGTGTTGCCACTGCTTGCATTCGGGGAAAACCAGACACTAATATACACGATTATAGTGCAAAATATCGTGTCACGGATGCAAGACAAATTAAGGCTTAGTTAATATATGGGATTCCACGGTATTAATTTTTTCAGACCTGAAATGAAAGGATTTAGCCCGTGATTTATTATATGGCCATGCGTGGTAAAAAGTAATGCCGGCAACTCCCAGCCGTTGCAATAAAACTGTGCACGTAGTCTCACATCTTTTCGAGTGCAACGAAAAACTTATGAATGTAATTTGCAAGTGACGAAGGAAAATGAAACAACTAAGGGGATATTGAGCAAACCCCCACCCTCAGTTTTTATTCTTGTTGTAAATGCACTGTGGAAGTCAACAATCAAGGTTTGTGCTTTAGGCAACCCCCCCCCCCCTCCCCAACGCCTGCCGGCTAAGCAAAAACAAAAGTCCAGATTGTAAGAAATAATTTTGCACGCTCCTCCAGCGACTCTCACTCCCACTCCCACCTACATAATCATAAGGAGACGCGAATGGAGACCCAGAGCCTTTATGGCAATTACAGCGCGCGGTCCGGGCTTGAAGCAGCCGGCGTGCAGCGCCAGGGGGCGGCGTTCGAAAGCGTCTTCCACGCGGCTTGCGCGCGCGACCACAGCCTGGTGCGCGCCTCCGAGCCGTCGGCGGGGGCGAGCGGGCCAGGTGCCCCTGAGCCGGCGGTGGCCACGCCGCGGGGACGCGCGGAAGGCGAGGGCTTCGGCGCTTTTTACGAGGCCGCGTGCCGCCAGAGCGCCGCCATCTTGGGCCAGCAGCCGGACGAGGCGGCGGTTGGCGGCGGCCGTGGAGGTTACGGGCACTCGCCGTACATCGTACGGACTCTCTTCAACGCCTCGCGCGACGTGTGTCCCGAGCGAGAGAAAGGCGGCGACTGCCGCTGCGATGGCCATGACTTTGAAGACCGCGAGCTGCCCGGGGAATACACCCCAGAGTCGGAGTTCAGCGGCAGTTGCTCTTACTCCCTTATCAACGACACTGCTCGGGAGCTTTGCAAGGCCGTCTCGGTTTCCATGGGCCTCCACATTGACAGCAATGAGCTGGGTGAACTGCATTCTCCCTTTGGCCCCAACAGCAGCCAGAATAAGAGAGACTGCATGTTCTCCTTCCCTTCCAATAACAGCAACACAGCAATCACCGTAGATACTGCAATGGCAGTGCCCAGTGACGACCCGTGCCCTGGCTCTCAAAATATGAGGTTAGCCAGCAGACTGGAAGCTGGGAACGAGCTCGATCGAGGGGAACGTAGGGAGTCAGAAAACAGTGAATATTCCACAGAGTACGACATATCTCATTCAAGGAGAGAGTCCATTTGTAGAGGGTTAGTTGAAGACTCCACTGGTAATGAATGTGTCACCAGGGCTCAAGAAGCGAAATGCATTGGTGAAGAAAGTCGGACAGCTGATTATGCTGACAAGGATCATAAGCAGTGCCACTTTAACAGAGTATTTGCGAGTAACTGTGAACATGACCGACCTTCTGACGAAAATACCTTGTACAACCTGTCAGACAGAGTTGGCTTGAGAGCTACTGACAACTGTGACCTTAATAATGGCAATCCATGCATGCAGTTTGGTGCAGCTACAAACATTAAAATTAAAATAGAAGAGCCCCACACCATGGACAACCATAAAGCATTTTCTCCTCAGTGCAGATATGTGGATTGCACAATGACACCACTTTATGGGTCCACGCCATCTTGGCGTTATGTTGAAAAGGGGACTTTTGTGAATGACTTTGGTGGTTCTCCTGAATATCCAAGTAATGATTTAGCAGTTCAGGATAATATTATCACATCTGACTCATGGTACTCAAGTGGACAGCTAGATAGAGGGCCACATCCAGCCTCAGGCCATGTTAAAAATGAAATGGACAGCTGGATCGATGGATACTACAACATACGGTAAGTTGAAGTCAGTTGACTAACCAGATAGAGATAACGTATAATTGGATGCACAAATTTGCTAATTGAAAAAAGCTGAAGAGTGGATCTGAATTATAAAGGTAATTGATGCAGTTAACTGTTCTGGTATTTGGAAAACTGTGAGGATAATAAAACTCTGAAGTTTCTTAGAGTCTGTAGTGACTACCATTACAGTATTTTTTAATTGTTTGATCTGCCAGCTGTCTCAGCAATATTTATAAAATATCCTTTGGTGAGAATAATGCATGAAATGCAATAAGCCATATCAAGTTTCTTAGTATGTATGGAGGCGAGCATGGACATGTCACTCTCTTGGCAACATATACATTATGGAAGAAACATATTGCAATTCTCAGTTGCCATTTTGCTTTAGTAAATTTGACAAGGTGTAAACCTTGATTGAGTCTGAGTGTAGCAGTATAGTAGTGGGGGTTGCTAATGAATTTGTAGCTTGGTGTTTTTGCATATATGGGATATTTTTCGTACTGAATTGTATGCAATCAGAATGTTTTGACGTTTAGAAAATTTGTATCTAGAAAGCTGATATGTACGATAAAATCGAGGGCGGCGGTACTGTAACTGGAACGAGACCACAATCCCTTCTCAAAAGAATGTCTATCTTTTCATACAAAACTTTTCTATCTTTTTTTTAAAGTAAGCAGCCGTGGTGCAAAGGTACAACATTTTGAAAATATTTCAGACATGACCAGAACATAGTGCATTAAATTTGCTACAAGTTTTAGTACAATGGTTTAATTATAAATTTTATTCATGAAATGCTGTGGTAATAGATTCATGACAAAAAAAAACAATAAATTGAAAGGGCGTAATTGGGGGATCTTTTTAGCAAAAGCCAAATGCTCGAATTTTGAAATGGAAACAGAAAGTACTGCAAATGCTCGGCAGATTTAGCTGGATCTGTAGAGAAACAAGTTAACATCAACATTTTAGCACTATGACCTATGCAGTTTTGTGGATCAGTTTTTTGTTCAGTTTTAGTTGTTGATTGAATGTGATGCAGGCCATGAAGATGAAGATTATTTGTTGCAGTTGCTTGACTGGCAGTCTCATTTCTAAACAGATCGAAAACTCACAACATAGAAATGGCTAATAGTCACTGATAAACTTAACCCAAAAACTAGCCTGTCTTTGCTCGTCTGTAATTTGAACTTAATTTTTGTTTTCATTTCAACAGATTTATGATATCTATTTGTCTATTAGTTTTGCATTTGCCTTGCACATAGCATATGGAAAAGGGTCTGTCAGCAGAGTGTGAAGCAAATTGATTGATTTTGAATGATTTGTCTCAAAGTTTACAAACACCTGAGCACTATAAAACAAACACTTTGAGATCTGTGAGAAAAAATCCTATACACAAGAAAGGAACTAAATTTATTTTTTAAGGCCTTATTGATAGGGGTTGTTAGGATTTTCACCATAAATTATGATATCCTCATGATATAAACTCAGATTTGGAATTTTATAGAGACAACAAGGTGCAGGGCTGGATGAACACAGCAGGCCAAGCAGCATCATAGGAGCAGAGAGGCTGACGTTTCGGGCCTAGACCCTTCATCAGAGTTTGTTTCTTACGTTCTAGAATGATTATTGAAACTTTGATATAGAAAAGTAAACTGAGACTTAAGGAGATTATGCTATTTAACTGGCTTGGAATTAAGTGATCTACACATGAAACATTTAAGTAAGCATAATTAGCTTTTTTAAAAAAAAATCAAAAATTCTTATCCCATTTCAAACACCTCAAGTGGGTATTTATACAAAATGGTGGGAGAAATCTTGCTGTTGCTTGAATTTATCTGGCAAATATCTACTGTTGAAAGAATAGTAGCTTGTTCAATTAGAAATTTTACTGGCTACGGCAAAACAGGAATGGAATTAGGAGTCAACTAACAAACCTTTTATGTAGTGAAACCACAAAAAAGACTTAAATATTCAAAGTCAGTTTGATTGCTATAAGATGCTGATATTGCTTAGGCCATTTTAACATATGAAGTGAACTGACATATTTTGTTAACGTGCATTGATCAAAAGCAACAGCAGTAATGTGATGAAGTTTAGGTTTGTATTTACGGAGAGACACTAAAATTCAGAGTCTTCCATTCAAGTGAAATTACCCACATCTGGTTAAAGAAGCAAGCAGAAGAGTCTGGCGTAGACATATGAACTTGACAAGTTCATTGAATTTTTTGATGACTCAATAGAAAGTAGATAATTGAATGTTGAGTATATGAATTTAAGGAAAATTTGGCTGATATCACATAGAAAATTGCCAGAGATACGGAATTATGGAAAGGATAATAAAATGGATTAAGATGTGTTGGAAAGGAGAATACAAAGCAGGGGTTGAGGGCAGTTTTTGTTTTAGATTGGCTGGAAATTATATTTCAAAAAGTTCTGTTCCGACATAACATCGGTTCACTGTCTATAACAAGGATTTGGATATTTGCCTAGGGGAAATGTGAAAATTTTCAGTTATAAAAAAGCAGAAGCTAGAGTTCATTCTTTAAAAGACAAAGGGTATCAATAAGATTAAATGAACTAAAAGGTCGCCGATGAAATTTAATGCCAGTAGAAAAACACAGTTGTTACACTCAATAGAAATAGGCTTGGCGTTGTGGCGCAGCAGGCAGATTAAGGAGTACAGTTTTGTAGGACATTGCAAGCAGCACCTCGTGTTCATAAGGCTGCAAAAATCCTAATGGAATTTTCGATTTTGTTAAAATGGTTTAGAATACAAAATCCAAAATGTAAATATAAAACTAATTAAAACCTTATCTTAAGTAAAATACTGCATACAGTTTTGTGTTCTACATTACAGAGAGATCCCATAGTAGCAATCAAGTTAAAGATGTCTTGGCTGTATTCAAAGATGAGCAAGAAAGTCTGTCTCCTGTTGCATGTGTCCTTCTTAACCACTACCATCTAAACAGATTAACTAATTATTCATTACTATTTATAGGAATGAACTGCGTGTAAATTGTTTGCTGTATCTGCCTACAAAATAGCCCGTACAGTAATTATTGGCATGTAAAGTTTTTTGGGATGTTTCTGAATACTTAAAAACTCTACAAATGTAAATCCTTTGTTCTTTATATTTTGTTTGAACTACAATTCACGGTTACGTATTTTGAAGTAGGAAATTGTGTTTACAAGCAAGGATTATAGTAAATTGACCCTTTACCCTGCTTATGAAAATAGGAGAAGGTTACGTATGGTCAGGCAGCATCAGAGGAGCAGGAAAATCGACATTTCGGGTATACATCCTTCATCAGGTTTATATCTGAAATGTCGACTTTCCTGCTCCTCTGATGCTGCCTGACCCGTTGTGAGCTCCACACTGTATTGACTCTGACTCCAGTGTCTGCAGTTCTTGCTACCGCAGAGAAAGTTACATAGTTAGTTGGATTGATGCATCTATGTGAAAGTGAAGGCACTTTTTTTTTTAAAGTACAATCCCAAATGGAAGTGGAAAGATATCAAAAAATAACTTCATTTTTGGTATATGGCAAAAAATTGTAGAATGAAATCCATTTTACTGACAGTTTTCTTGACCTTTTTATAGTTAAAAAGTTACCATTTCAAACATAGAGGAACATTAAAACTTGTATTTAAATGTGTTGAAGTTTGGCATACAATTGAAAATTGGGCCTATTTTTCCTTTGGTTTTAGGATATAGATGAAGTTGGCCAGGCTGTATTTACTATCGTTCTTGATTATTCTGAGAGAGTGTAGTGAATGCTTTCCTTTAACCACAGTAACCTTTGTAGGACATTAAGCTGTCGACATTGAAGGAGCAGCAATCTAGATCCAAGTCACTGTGGTGTGTGATTTGGAGGCTGTGATAACCCCTTTAAGGTCCATGGGTAATCACTAATTAATCTTTGTTTGGAGCTCATTTGAGTTCCCTGGTTAGCAGGCAATGGCCTGCTCAGCTGGAATATATCACCTGAATCCTGTTTTTTTCAACCTGAGCCTGTCGTACAGCGGACCCAGTCCCCGTAACGGGTTTTTCATGTAGATATTTAATTGGCTATTCAGGAGCTTTACTCGTAGTGGTTAATTGTTAAAAACAAAAGATCTCACGGTGATTTGATGGTGGGAAAAAATGTTCAGCTGTGTGTAGGAGCACTTCTGGATATAAAAAAAAAGCAGGCCCAGACAGAAAAAAGATAAAGCAGACCCAAGGCAAAAAAAAAAAACAACTAAGAAAAAATTTTTTTAAAAAAGCAGATCCACAGATGGATCTACAGATCTGTGTGTCCTGGACTGGGACTGTCCTGCGTATGCTACGAATAGTAGCCCTAGTCTGGTGTTCAACATAAATGAGGTTCCTTTCGAGTTAGGCTATCTGAATTATTACCTTGGTGACAAGAGTCAGGAAAAGTTTTGGAAAGCCCCTGTTTTCAACAAACTCATTAAGTCTGTGATAGGGCCAAGATTTACATATAGCGAGAGGCCCAATTTAAATACTTCAAGGCGCGACTGGTTCACTATGCCCTGTGCACCAGAGTAGAAGCTGAGTTCGAATGTCTAGAGGAATTTGACATCAGTACAGTTTTGCTGAATAGGCCACGCCAGTAGTCCCCGTTGTAAAACCTGACAACTCGATACACTTCTGTAGGAAATATAAGTTGACAATCAACAAGACTTTCCCACTTAGATACCCTATGCCATAAAGAAAGACTTCTATGAAAAGTCGGCTGGGGGTTACATATTTTCTAAATTGAATATGAGACATGCCTACCGCATACTGGCACTTAAGGGATCATCCATGAAGTATGTATTACAAATACTCACAAAGGAATGTATGAGTACACTTGCTTTCCCTTTGGGGTATATTTGACTGGCATCATCTTTCAAAGGTAATGGAAAACATTCTCTAAGGGCTGCCCAGTGTGGCAAATCTATTTGGGTGACATTTTAATCTCAGGAGCTACTGAAAAGGAACAAAAGTTTGGAGGAAGACTTCATGATGTTTTTCTGTGACCAGCATTCAGTTAAAAAGGGAAAATATGTGTTCCAGGTAAACGAGGCAGCATACTTTGGTACAGAATCAACAAGGATGGATTACACCCTGTTGAAAAGAAGGTGAAAGCCCTAAAAAGGGGTCTGACTCCAAGGAACACTGCAGAGTCAAAGTTTTGTCTAGGTGTTAAAAATTACTCGGGTGTGATACACTATGCGTAAGGACTGTTGGTGATGGGTCTCCAGGTATCCCAGGAATTATCCTTAAAGAAAATGGGAGTGGATTTGTACATGATCAAAACTGGGAAGAAGATCTGAAAATAAAAGAAAACATGTTACCATCTCTCATGAGAACCCTCCACAGAGATGATTATTTCGACAGAGAACGAGCGAAGATTGTGCCACTAGAGGTCAATTATAAGGTCACTGGACCTTAACTTTCTTGAGCTAGTCATTACCTGCCACTGGTTAGCTCATGCTTCAAGCATGCTTTATCACTATAGTTGTAAATGAACACTGTTGAATCATCAGTCATCAGCCATACTGCTGAATTTATTACAGGGAGATCATTGGTGAATCAACTGAAGATGTTTGAGGTGAATGTGTTTCCTTGAGCAACTCCTGTAATAATGATTGCCCTTCACCAATTTAGCCATTTTATCCATCTCACCTTTGACTCTCCAGCTGTAGGGATTTTTGTTCTCATTGACTTCAGCTTTGCTAGGCTCTGTGTTGCTATTTTAGGTCAAATGCTGACTTGATGTTGGAGGTAGTTATTTTGTGTTTGGATTCAATTCAGTAGGAAAAACTGGCATTTTCGTGTCTCTTAACTAAACTCGTTTATGTGTTTTTAATTTTGTGATTGGAATATGACTTTGTCCATTCAATTGCATAGAAATGTAAAATAACAGAAATGTTAATGGACTAACCCTTGAATACAAAATAATGGAGAGGTTAGCAATTATTTGTTCACAAAGTAAAAAACAGAAAATGCTGGAGAAATTCAACAGTTCTGGAAGCATCTGTGGAACGAGAAACAATTAACTTTTTGAGTTTGAATAGTTATTTGATTCAGAACATTAACTTTGTTTCCACAGATGCTGTCAGACTTGCTGAGTTTGTTCAGCATTTTCTGTTCTTACTGTGCTTCAAATTTCCAGCATCCACAGTATTTTGCATTTAATATTTGTTCATAAATGGTTCCACAACATCTGGTGAGGAACATATGCATATTAATGCAAATACCCAAAGATTGCTGTTGTACTAATAGCTTCACAAAAGTGTCATGTTGAGGTTGTACAAAGGGTCTACTTTCCATGCTGTATGACTCTATTAGATTGCCGTCTCCCTCAACATGAAATGCATTGCATGGCATGATGTTGCCATATTTGCATTATAGATATGAATTATATCATCCACAGATATTTGGTGTTTATAATTACATGTATAAGTATCTTTTAACCATGTAATTAGATAAGTGATTATCAAGCAATCTCTTTGGTATTGACAACTAACAACAGAATTACAAGTGTGAAATCACACTTATTCAGTCTGTTGTGAACTTTGGGAAGATTTAAAAAAAGGTCAAATTTTAATATTTTTTCTAACTTCTCCTTTTTGTCTTGTCACTCCCTTAATCCAAATATTCTCTTTCTGTATTTATTTCTCTTTCTGTATTCAATGTGACATTAAATCATCCTTTCTCAGTCCATTATCTGGTTATTTCCCAAGACTTAAAGCTTATTGGCTACTGAATTGTCCTTTTGGTTGCTGGATCAATTAGGACCCAGATGTCCTGTTTTCTTCACTGTGTTTTGTGTTGAAGAGTGCATGGACAGTCTGCATGATTTTAGATGCCCACTACACCAAAGTCTGGGTTATCACCCATCACCAATGGCACAATTTTGTAGGGATCTGAGTGATGTGGATATAATGAGATGTGTGGAGGAATTGGATGAGAAGTCCATCAAGGCCCACCTTCATATCAAGATCCTCTCATTCCATCTTTTCATACGTTTCACAAGCATCGTGGGAATATTCTCACTAGGCAGCAGTGAGGTGCCAATAGACAAAGATTAATGCTTGTTAAATGCCTTGTTAACATTATAAGATGCTTCATTGGTATTCAGCCTCATCATCGCAAACTGATCAAGTAAGCTTGATGTCAGGAAGACGTGACAAGGAAATCTGAGTGGGTACCTGGCCAATTCAGCTTGCTGCTTGTTCCTCCCTGCTGTCTGCGACCAAACTGCAACCCAGGGCATGATTAACACGCACCAGCCGAATGCACTCCTCCTTATTGGCATTTGGCATCTGCCAACCCATCATGACTATCCTGGCACTTCTACTATGCACTAGCAGTGTGCTCTGAAAGGGCAGACTTGCATTTTAAGGCACACCAGTAGCTAGCATTGAAAGGCTGCAGTGGAGATATTTTGTGCACGGTGACAGGCACACAGCTCGTTCACTGGATCAAGCTTCTTGGGGATGTTTACTTTCTGTCTTAGCACATGCTTACTTATCACCTTCCTGCATGCTTCTAGCATCCCTGCCTTGCTTTGACATGTCAGTAGTCACAGAAACAGGCAGCTAACATTGCTTCTGAGCAGACTACAGTCTAGAGAGCTCACATCTTTCAATAAGGCAGTGTGCTTTTGTCAGTCTCCCATCTGTTTCATATGTCAGCAGCCTATGCAACAAACACACTGCATGTAAAGCAAGCAGGCAGCAGTGTCTCAAAGCCGCAGGGAAGTAGTTTTCACTGAAGTCCATGGGAGCACCCATCAGTTGGAGGCCAAAGCACAGTAAATCAAGGACAGCTTTCCATACCTGTCTGGGAAATTGGTCATGGTCAGGCATCCGGTTGGGGTTCTATTGGTCAGGGGTCTGCACTTCTGCAGTCCAGGGTTTGGGTGATGGTCAGTCCATTGACTTTGTATCAGCAGGTCCGCAGTGGATTGGAAGGGCGGATGCAGTCGGTGAGATATTCGTGCACCAGACAACTTGGCTGAGGTATTCCAGTCATGTCTATCAATGGTGTGGGCCATGGTCAGTCTATGTGACACACACTTTGGCAGAGTGGGAAGGTCATTGACCTTTCTGCATTGTTGAACATACCTTCACATCCTGGAACTGACACTAACCCAGATGGCAACTTCAGACCAGGCTGGCAGAGCCTGGTGGTACAACCTCCTGTGCCAGTCCTCTGGGAAGAGTAAACCTCTCATTTACGCCTCCCTGTCCACCAGGACCTCCAGGTTCGTGTCAGAAAACGCATTGCCATCTTCTGATCTCTGCCATGTTCAGATTCTGTCTGACAATGAGCAGAGCACCTTTGGAATGCTAGTGTTTGTCCAGATGTACAAAGGGCTTTTAAAGATGGCATGAGCAAGAGTGATGATAGTCTTTGGGTGGACATTCACTGAGTGGCAAGTTGTTATGGGAATGGTGCGTGATAAGATAGGGCTGAAATAGGAGTGAGAGATGCCATAGGGACCGGGTAGGTAAGTAACGCCGTGAGTTTGGTAAGATAGGGTGAAGAAACTTGCTAGCCCTTGTGGCAGCAAAACTCCAAAAAATTTGATGTACCTCGAATACAGCCAAAAAAAGCGAATTCTGCCTTGTGTCTTCTACTTGCCACTGATGTAACCCAGTGATAAATTTAAATGTCGCCTTAAAAATCACAAGGAATAATTCTTTTTAAAATAATTTGATGTCAGATATGGATGGGTGATAAATGCTGCTTAGCCAATGAATAAAGAAAATAAAGATAAAAAATGTTAAGCTGGCAACTGTTTTCCTCTCATCTGGTATGAGCTTTCATTCATAGTTGGAACCATTAGTTTTTGCTGGCTGTTATGTCTTGCTTGTTAATGTCTCAGGAGGGGTGGAACTTAGATGGAACTGAAGCAGTGTTTTTATAGGTTAAAGTATTCCAAGTTGTTTCATCATGTGTAAAGTGTTGTAATTATATATTTTTGGTGCCTGTCTTTATACAGTGGCCCTCCCTCCCTGATTTATTTGCAGTCTTAATTTTGAAGAGATTGTCTCTAGCATCTGAAGTTGCTTTCAAGACTAGATCTGTTGGAGTTCTTGTCTCTCATCCTGGCTAATTGTCTACCTTCTGTAGCTGGATAATGATTTTCCATGCAACAACTAATACCAGAAAAGAGGCCATGCAGGATACAGTGATGGAGTGTTTAACACCTGAACAGTGGAATTTGGTTATGTTTTCATTATTCAAAGATGATTTTCTTTACATAATGCACAGTATATTAGGAAGGATAAAACATCTCTATCTGTGTATATGGCAGTATAATATAAACACTCTCACCACTAACTGAGGTCTGTGGGGTGGCATGGTGGCTCAGTGGTTAGCACTGCTGCCTCACAGTGCCAGAGTCCCAGGTTTGATTCCAGCCTTGGGCAACTGTCTGTGCGGAGTTTGCATGTGCTCCCCATGTCTGTGTGGGTTTCCTCCCACAATCCAAAGATGTGCAGATTGGGTGGATTGATCATACTAAAAATTGCCCTGCAGCATTCATGGGGTGTGCAGGTTACATGGAGTTAGCCCTGGTTAAAAATCCCACAGGGGTTACAGGAATGAAGTGGGTCCGGGTGGGATACTCTTTGAAGTGTCAGTGCAGACTTGATTGGCTGAATGGCCTCTGTGCACTGTGGGGATTCTAAATATATAATGGGGCAGAAGGAAGCAACTTTTCTTCAGTTGCCTTTGAATGTGAATTCAAGTCTGGTAGAAATGTTGTTTATATACCTTCCCTAATCAGTGCAATTATTTTGAATTTGCTACACAAACTACCTCCAGCCATTAGCTAAGTTCTTATTTTTGCTACAATGTTTTGGAAAATTAATTGCTGGCTTAAAACTATGTTTGAATTTACAGATCAGAGTAAATTGCACCCAAATTAAACTTAACAACCAGTTAGCTTATGCCAGTGAGTGAATCTGAAATTATCACTGAGGAGGAAGAGTTGAAAGTATTTGTTCCCTAATTTTAGTAAAATGATTGTTTGCATAAGATGTTATATATTTGTTGAGTTTTATTTTCTGCTAAAATTAATAAATAAATATTTTACCCCACTATGCGATCTGAATGATTTGCAGTATGGTGTTTCAAGACTTGCTGCTGAGTCTGCAAAGGATGTAAAAATGTCTGCCTCTTTGATTCCCTTGCACCCTATAAATTTTCTGCTATCTAGGCTTGGTGGGAAGAGATACCTGCCATCCGTGAAACTCAAATCATGTGTAAGTTCCTTTGATGTATTTTTTGTGATTTGTACCCTTTTAAAGACACCTGCTGTCTCTTGGTCAGAGAAACATTGGAATGAAAACAGTTTTGGCTTGTCTGGAACTGGGGGTGCTCCTTGCTACTGTGAGTAAGTAAACACAGCCAGAAGGTTGAATGCAACAGACGTTGGCTCCCCACACCAAGATGCATGCCAGTCATTGAGAGATGAAGGTAGGATCGGAAAAGGTATAGGTCATTAAGTATGGATGTGAGAAATACTAACTTAACGTATAGTCTTTATTAAAAAAAAACTTTGCAGTCACTGATACATTTACAGGTTGTATATTTTATAGCTGCAAGTTTTTTCATGTTGGAACTTCATGCTGGTTTATTTATGAAATAATCAATCTGTGCGCTAAACTTATTAAAACACTATATTTTAGTCCAAAATAGTCATCAAAAGTTAGGTGGAGACTTCCTGCAGTGTCTAACTACTTAGGATGTCATTTATTGTTGAATTACTTACACATAAGAAAAATATAAGTTGTCTGAATTATGGCTGAGGAATTTTAAGATAGTATCATTTTGTTAACTGCATACCCACCTTTCATCTTCAGTACAGACAGTAATAATGGTTCGGTTTATTTATGGATTTTCTTCATTCATTGATGTGATGTGGCAGCATTTATTTCCCAATTCTAATTGCCCATAGAGCAGTTACGAGTCAACAATGTTTCTGTGGGTCTAGACTCACCTGTGTAGATGAGATCAGGTATGGATGGCAGATTTCCTTCACTAAAGGACATCAGTGAACCAAATGCGCTTTCTACTACAACTGGGTTTTTTTAGTTGAATTTTAATTTCACCAACTGCCACAGCGGAATTCAAATCCATGTGATAGAGTCATAGAGCTCTAAGCATGGAAACCGACCCTTCGGTCCAAGTCGTCCGTGCTGACCAGATACCCTAAATTAATCTAGTCCCATTTGCCAGCATTTGGCCCATATCCCTCTGAACTTTTCCTATTCATTGACCCATCCAGATGTCTTTTAAATGTTGCAATTGTACCTGCCTCAACCACTGCCTCTGGCTGCTCACTCCATATGCACACCACATCTGTGTGAAAAAGTTGCCCCTTGGGTCCCTTTTAAATCTTTCCCCTGTCACCTTAAACATATGCCATATAGTTTTGGACCTCCCCACCCTGGGGAAGTGACGTTGGCTGTTCACCCCACCCATGCCCCTCATAATTTTATAAACCTCTATAAGGTCACCCCTCAGCCTTCGACACTCCAGGGAAAAAAGCCCCAGCCTATTCAGCCTCTCCCTATAGCTCAAACCCTCCAACCCTGGCAACATCCTTTTAAGTCTATTTTGAACTCTTTCAAGATTCACAACATCTTTCCTATAGCAGGGAGATCAGAACTGAATGCAGGATTCCAAAAGTGACCTAACCAATGTCCTGTACAGTCGCAACATGACCTCCCAACTCTTATACTCAATGCACCGACCAATAAAAGCAAGCATACCAAATGCCTTCTTCACTATCCAGCCTGCCTGGGACTCGACTCTGAAGGAATTATGAACATGCACTCCAAGGTCTCTTGTTCAGCATCACTCCCCAGGACCTTACCATTAATGTATAAGTCCTGCCTGATTTGCAGCACCTCTCATTTATCTATCTCAGGAACAGTAGCCTAGAGTTATGGATTACTTGTCTGGTAATGTCATCAGTACACAAATGCTTAATGTTTTAGTGAAGATCTGTAGCTCAGGTTGTGGCTGGAGTTGTTGGTTGGTTTGCCAAGCTGACTGGTTTTTGTGCAAACTTTTCGTCCCCCTTCTAGGTGACATCTTCAGTGCTGTCTATCGTCAGGTGTAGCGCTCTTGTTCTGTTCCGTTCTGAATTTATATGGTCCAGTCTGTCACAGTGGGTAGTTCTGTTTCCGGTTTCGCTCCATTGTTGGATGTAGACAGGGTCTATTTCAACATGTTTGTTTATGGCACTAGTGGTTGCAAACCAAGCTTCCAGGAATTCTTGTGCTTTTCTTTTTTTTTTGCTTGTCCTAGTACTGTTACGTTGTCCCAGTTAAACTGCTGTCATTCTTTGTCAAAGTGAATTGAAACGAGGGAGAATTGGTCATGCAGTTTTGCTGCGAGTTGGCGTTCGTGTATCCAGTGGTGAGTTTCCTGCTCCTATATATTGCTTCTCACAGTTGCTGCATGGTATTTTGTATATCACATTTGTCCTGCTCATTGTGGGTATGGGATCTTTCGTCTTTGAGAGTAGCTGGCAAAGTGGCTGTTGGTTTGTGTGCCGTCATTATTCCAAGAGTTTGTAGGAGTCTTGTAGTTAGTTCCAATATGTTTCTAATATAGGGTAGTGTGGCCAGTGTGTTGGGGCATACAGTGACTTCTTGGTGTTGTTTATTTGCCATGCATCAGCAGATGAAGCTGTTAGGATACCCATTGTTTGCAAGAACTTTGTCTAGGTGTTCTTTTTCATTTTTGCAGACCTCCAGGGTGTTGCAGTGTGTTATCACTCATTTAAACAGAGTCTTGACATAGCTCTGTTTGTGGATGCTGGGGTGGTTACTGTTGTAATTCAGAAGTTGGTCTATGTGTGTTGTCTTTCTGTATACACTGGTGAGGAATTCACCATTGTTCATTCATTCCACCGTTACGTCTAGAAACAGGAGTTGATTGTTGTTCTCCTCTTCCCTGGTGAACTTGATCCCAGTGAATATGCTGTTAATAAGGTGGTGTGTTTCTTCTAACTTTGCTTGTTTATTGATCACAAAAGTATTGTCCACGTACCTGACCCATAGTTTAGGCTGGATCTGGGGGAGGGCTGTGCGTTCAAGTCTTTGCATAACTGCTTCCGCTATAAGACCCGAGATGGGTGAACCCATGGGTGTCCCATTAATTTGTTCATATACCTGGCTGTTGATGACAGTGCATGGTAAGGCATAGGTTTAGTAATTTCAGCATATTGTCCCTGCTGATGGTTTCATTGGAAGTTTGTGTTTTCAGATTGTCTAGTAATGCGGCCTGTGTCTCCATTGCTAGTGTCATGTTGATAGAGGTGGAAAGTGCCATAACGTAGAAGGAGACCATCATTTTATCCTTGTATATTTTTATATTTCTGATGTTAAAACTCCTCTCTAAGATCCCATCCACCACCTTGTCCATGAAGTGAGATGTGAGCTTTCCTTTCCTCTGGCCATGTATTGAAGGTTGAACACCAGAATGCGAGGGCTGTTTTCTGGTTTGCAGTGTCTGATGTCATGTGTTGGATATTCGGTACCAGAGGTATCAGTTAGTGGGGAGCACTTCTGCCTATCTGGCCACATAATTCTTGAGAAAAGTACCCTCAGGCTTGGTTGCATAGTTCATGAGTGAAGGGCAGATGATTGTGTATGAACAGTTGCTCTCAGCCACAGCATTATGTTTCAAGTGAAAATAGGATGTTCAGACCGTTGTGTTGTATCTGTGTTAACAAAGACCAGAGAACAATACTTGAGGATAATTGGCTAAAACTACAGAAGTAACATGAGAAAAATGTTTTTTTTTAATGTAGTTGAGTGCTTAGGATCTGTTCTGCATTGTCTGAGAGTGTTTTGAGGGTAGATTCATTTTCAGATTTTCAGACGAGAATTAGATAATTATCTGAACAGAGAAAGTTTGTGGAGTTTGGGGGTAAAGCAAGTGTAGTGAGCAAACTGAATTGTTCTTGTACAGAGCCAATGACTGAGTGGATTCCTGTATTGTAAACAATTATGATTTTTTGAAGTTGTTTATTTTAGCAATTCATTGAGTATTTAGCTACTTTTTATAATTTAGTGCCGTAACGGGGAGATACTATTGTAGTGATATTGTCATTGGACTAGTAACCAGAGAGCCAAGGATAAGTTATGGGGAACTTGTTGAAATCCCATTATGATGGAATTTGAATTCAAAGCCTAATGATAACCATGAATCCAGTATCGATTATAATTAACTCATCTGATTCATCAGTTCCCTTCAGGGAAGAAAATCTGTTGTCCTTATCTGATTTGGCCTGCATATAAGTCCAGACCCACTGAAATGTGCCTAATGCCTTCGAAAATGGCCTAGCAAGCTGTCCAATTATATAAATCACTAAAAACTCTCAAAAAGGAATGAAATTGGACAGATCAGCTGACATCATCGTAGGCACTGGAAATGACAATGGCAAACTCTGCACAGTGCTCCTTACTAAGCCACACACCGTCCTGACTTGGAACTGTTGCACAGTTCCTTCACTATCACTAGGTTAAAATCCTGGAACACGCTCCCTAAAAGCATAGTGACTGTACTTACTCCAAATGGATTGTAGCAGTTGAAGGAAGCTGCACACCATCTCAAAGGCAACTAGGAATGGCTAATAAATGCTTTTCCAGCCAGTGATGCCCACATTCCATGAATGAATAAATAAGAAACTCATTCAATCCTGTTGTTTATGAGAGGGGTATAGATAGGTTGGTATTACGATCTCTGTCAGACTTCATTACCTAAAGTTAAGTCCTAAACCACCCTTCCTCTGCCACATTTTAAGAATTCTGCTCCCTCTAAATTTTCACACTGTGTCTACCCCAGTTAATATTGGGGAAGTTGAATTTCCCCCACTGTCTCTACTTTTACACTTCTCTGAAACTTTAAATGCATACATTTCTACTCTTGTATTTCTCTGATTGTTTGGGGGACCTTATAGTATGGCATATCGATATCAAAAATACGCATTTGGTTTTGCTAAATGCAAACTAGAAGTTGAAACTTAACATCTTGTCATCATTAGAACCAAGAAATAAGAAACAAACTTAAAAAAATGACTCCATTTTATACAGAATGAAAAAAGGATGCTAATTAGTCATAGTTGACATGGAGGCGCAGCAAGAACAATTAACCATAAATCTTAATTTTCAGACCAGGCAGGTAGATTCTGATTGGCCAGAGGTTACCATAAATATGAAGTTGAGCTTGGTTGTTTTCATGAGCCATTTTTACATGTATAAATTTCTTTTGCCTACATCCTTTATTCATTCATGGGATAAGGGGCGTTGCTGGCTAGGCAGCATTTATTGCCCATTCCTAATTGCCCAGAGAGCAGTTAAAAGTCGACCACATTCCTGTGGGGCTGGAGTCATACATAGGCCAGACCAGGTAAGGATAGCAGTTTCCTTTCCTAAAGAACGTTAGTGAACCAAATGGGTTTTTCTGACAATCGACAATGGATTCATGGTCATCATTAGATTCTTAATTCCACATATTTTATTGAATTCAAATTCCACCATCTGCCATGGCAGGATTTGAACCCAGTTCCCCAGAACGTTATCTGGGTCTCTGGATTAACAGTGCAGCGATAATACCACTAGGCCTTCGCCTCCCCGTAAAACAAGCTAATGAGTATTTATGTATGTAGTTTCTAACATATGCAAGTGTATTATGCTGCAGGCCCAGATGATGATTTTAAGTTGATTCCTGATGTAATTTTTAGATAGTCTAGATTATTCAATTAATGATTTCCAATAGCGGGATCATACCTAATGATGGATATCCATTTCTGATACTTAGAAGTACAGGTGGGCCCAGCATAATAGGATGCTGCCTGCTGTGAATTGTCAACTGGATGTATTGTTTGATATGATCTGCCAGTCACTGGGATGTATAGCCGCAAACCTGGCATCACACTGGCAGTGGAAATCACATATCAGATGACTCATTTGTATGGTAGACAAAATATCATCTTGGCTTGTTAGTGGAGAAAATCACTCATGGATTTACTGCATGCTAGCAGCATGAGACAGCTAACTTCATATATTTATATTTTTCAGACATCCTCCAATTCCAGGATAATCTAAGGTAGACTGGCACTACTCGGGTTGAAGTGATGGATGTAGGCCCTTTTGTGACATATTGTTTATACACATAACATTCTCAGGGCAAAAATGTCTCAAAATTGTTCTCGTTTAAGATTTTCTATTTCAGTTAGAAATTGGTCAAATATATCTCTGTGTCTATAGCTTCTACTAGTGCCAGTGTTTCAGCAATTAAGGTATTTTTAGCTGTCTGGTTTATTAGTGTATGAAAAATCCCACTGTTCTCAAATGTCCATTGAAGATTGACATGTGAAGCATTTCTTAAAAGAACCAGCTCCATTCTTCTGGGTTAACAGAAGTTGGAAATTGAGTTTTTTTTTAATGTAATTTTTTTAATGCTTTATTTAATCTCAGGATTTCCTCATCAGTAGTATGTTTCATCATAATACTCAGTTCCAGTCCATCATAACTGGCTCTGGGTCTAGTCTGAGCACAAAAGTGGTTTGATCACGCAGTCAAATTTCTTCCTTGGAAGTAGGCAACTGTTAATTTACAATTCAGTCATTAGGATTTTACAAAGCACCTCATCTATTGCCTTGTGATTTCCTTCGTGCATTTCAATACTAGAAGGGCTTTCTGCTGTTTCATGTATTAACACCGTGATCATATTTTTACATTCATCCCTCCATTGATCATTGGCAAACTCTCCCCCGCCTCATTGTTAGTTTGGAATTTAGCTGGTGCCTGCACTTCTGATGCCTAAATTTTCTTCATTACTTTATCTGCTGTTATTGTAAACACACTAAACCTAGTTGTCATGTTAATTAAATGCAAGACAATTTATTTTTTGCCTTATCCCATACCTTTAAACCTTTTGGTACCACTTTTTTAAGTTCTGTTGCTAATGAGAGAATCATTATGGGTCATATGGAGCCTTCTCCGTTTTAACATATAACACATTTATCGCTGATCTCTCCCATAAGTTTTGTATTCACTGTTCCTTACACATGCTCCTTTAGTAGGATTTTTAACCTGTGAGAAGACAGATTGGCAAATTGCTGAGGTAAAGTAATAAGCTTATTTATCTTTTAATGTCATATCTCTTGATGCTAAGAACAACTGCATAATATTTTGATTCAAGATCACATGACACCGGGCTATAGTCCAACAGAATTATTTGAAAACACAAGCTTTCTGAGCTTTGTTTTCAAATAAACCCTTTGGACTATAACCTGGTGTCATGTGATTTCTAACCTTGTCCACCCCAGTACAACACTGGCATCTCCACAGCACTGATTCAAGAGGTTAGATCTTAAGGGAATACAATAATGTCCGGATTATGTAAACTATAAACCTGCTGACTTCCAAAAAAACAATTTCCTTGTCATATTCCATTCAACCTTTTTCAAAGACGGTCTCCTCAATGGTAAGGGCAGAGTTTTCCACTCCCTGGAGGTGGTGAGAGAGGTAGCAAGAAGGGGGAAAGTTTCATTGAGTTGATCTTGGCAAATTATTCACCCCCTTATCACTATCTCACCAATTGAGCTCTAAGTGAGAAGGTCCATGTTTATTTTAGCCAAACATTTTTATACATATTTGGAGAATTTTACGGTCCAATTTTGATTTTTGGTAGATTGCGTTCTTATTCTATTTTTCCTTTCCTAATCGGTTTCTTGGTCCTCCTTTGTTTTCTCTAAACCTTCCAATCCTCAGAATTACTGCTACTTTTATCAACTTTAAAGGCATTTTCTTTTCACCTTATTGCAATCCAAAACTTCCTTTGTTAGCCATGGCTGACTGACCTTTGCTGAGGTTTTGCACCTTGAAAGAATGTATAGTTACTGTAACCTTGCAGTAGTTATTTAAAGACTGTCCATTGCCTCATACCTTTTAATGTATTTTCCTAATCGACCTCAACCAATCTATGCCTCATGCCTTCACAATTTTCTTTCAACAAATTTAACACCCATGTTTTAGAATGAAATAGTTCACTTTGAAACATAATGTAAAATTCTGTCAAATTGTGGTGATTCATCCCTAAAAAGTCTTTTGCAACATGCTTGCTAATTAGTCCTTTTTCATTACGTGATACTAGAAATCATTAGACCTGCTGAATTGTCAAAAATGCCCACTGACCAAGAAGGTAAGTAATTTACTTGAATCTGGAGCCAAGAAGGGCAGAAATATTCCTCTAGACCCCACTTGAAAGCATCCAATCACTGCTCAAGACTACACCCATTTTCCACTGCACATAAACCCTCTCCCATTGCTATCACTTCAGACACCCTCTTCCATTATTTCCATGTTGGTCAGTGATTGAGAATTCAAGGCTTTAAATCCTGATGATGAATTCCAGATCCGATTTTCAAACACTCCGTCCCTGAAGTCAAGTAACACATGGCCAGCCCTGACTGCCCTCCTAGCCTTGACACCTGAGCATGGATACTAGACTCCCTAAAAACAGAATTCCAATCTGCATTATGTCTCCAACTTTCACCCTGATTACCTGAGGGCCATTGTAATTTTTCTGCTTGTATATTCCAGTGTATGCTGTCACATGTATGCTGCGTTGTGCTGTGTAAGCTAATTGATACAGGGATGGATATCTCAGAACCTTCAGACCTGTTTATTCTGGTGTAGGGTGTTAATTCTTGTCCCCCAAGCATGGGCCCTAATTTTTAGGCTAACATTGCAAAAATTATTAAGGATACAAATTCCTCAAAAAAAAAGCTTTGGGTGATTATCCAGCTGGTCTTGATCGTGCTGAAACTAGATTTCATCATCATCATCGAATCCCTGCAGTGTGGAAACAGGCCCTTCGGCCCAACAAGTCCACACCGACCCTCAGGCATTCCACACGAGACCCATCCCCCTATAACCCACCTAATCTACACATCCCTGAACACTACGGACATATTAGCATGACCAGTCCATCTAACCTACACATCTTTGGACTGTGGGAGGAAACCAGAGCACCCGGAGGAAACCCATGCAGACACGGGGAGAATGTGCAAACTCCACATAGACAGTCGCCCGAGGCTGGAATCAAACCCGGGCTCCTGGCGCTGTGAGGCAGCAGTGCTAACCACTGTGCCACTGTGATTTGCTGTCATTTATTAGATTTTCTTAACTGTCCAATATTATAAACCGTTGGTCCTGTCATTTTTTTCATTCCAAAACCCTTGTGATATTATGCCTTTAATCATTTACATTTGGTGGTGCCTACCATGTCATGCTTTTACAGGATTTTCCTTTAATGTGGTAGCCTGTGACTCTGTAGTTCTCTACTAGCTACACTGGGTGGTGTTGTGGACCAGATTTCTTGGTCCGCTGAAATTTGTTTTTATTGACCATTGGTTTCTCAGTGAGATTTAGTTTCCAAAACCAGGTCA
This sequence comes from Rhincodon typus, assembly GCF_021869965.1. Taxonomy (NCBI): domain Eukaryota; kingdom Metazoa; phylum Chordata; class Chondrichthyes; order Orectolobiformes; family Rhincodontidae; genus Rhincodon; species Rhincodon typus. Next base: position 15,450,159 of record NC_063345.1, on the reverse strand, counting down.
TTGAAAAACGTTCAAAGGATTCCACATATTTCAGTATCATGGTGAGATCTATATTTTGAATTCACTTACTTTTTTGATGCCTCTGTATCATCTGCCAGATCTCCTGACTGGATCTAGTTACTATGATACAGCTTTTGATAATGTAGTCATTGTAAGCATGTTCATTTTGCAAAATTTGTCAATAAGGAAATCTGCAATAGCAGGAGTTAAAGAGTGTTAACTTGAGAAATTTTGAAATTATTTTGAAATAAACCAGAAATTAAATTCTCAAAGTTTTATTTAAGGGAATTAATTTATATTAGTCAATTCTCCATAGTTTTATACACAATAAGCTGAAATATATGGTCTCCGTCTTGCCTGTCACTGTTGCCCTTGAGCTGTTCTTTCTTCAGTTCCACCTTTCTTTCACTTCTACTTGACCCTAATGTATCTGTCTTTCATTTCAACTAAGAAGTGATACAGCACAGTGTGACGGAGAAAAGAGCCACCAAAACTTACAGGGTACATTTTTTTTCTCTCATGGGATGTGGACGTTGCTGACAGGGCCATCCTATCCCTAGTTACTCTTAAGAAGGTGGTGGTGAGTTGTCTTCTTGAACAGCTGAAATCCATTTTGGTAAAGGTGCACCATAGTGTCATTAGCGAGGGAGCAACACTGAAGGCAGAGCAATATATTTCCACATCAGAATTGGAGAGTGGCTGGGAGGAGAACATACAGATGAAGAATTGCTGCTATTGTCCTTCTAGATGGTAGTGGTTGTAGGTTTGGAACTTACTCTCTTAGGACCCTTGGTTATTTCTGCAGCGCATTTTATAAGTCGTACACACTACCCCTATTGAGTGTCGGTAGTAGATGGAGTGAATGTTTGTGGATTTGGTGCCAGTTCAGTGGGCTGTTTTGTTTTGGATAGTGTGAAGCTTCATGAGTCTTGTTGGAGCTGCATTCATCCAGTCAAGCAGAGCGCATTCCATCACACTTCCAACTGGTGCTTGATAGATATTAACTGAGCTTTGTGGAGTTAAGGGCTGAGTTACTCACTGCAGAATTCCTAGCCTCTGACTTTATTTGTAGTGCCAACATCTATGCAATTTGCTTCTCAGTTTCTGGTCAATGGTAGCGCCTAGGATGTTGATAGTGTTGGATTCAGTGATGGTAATGCCTTTGAATACAAAGTGACTATGATTAGAATCTCTCTTTTTGGAGATGGTCATGACCGAGCACTTGTGGTGCGAATGTTGCCAGCCCAAACTGGATATTGTACACCTTTGCTGTATTGACAGTCTTCTTTGGTTTCTGAGGAGTCACGAATTGTGCTGAAAATTGTGTGTTCATCAGCGAACATCCACATTTGACTTTATGAACAATGGAAAGTGTTGATGAAACAGCTGAAGATGGTTGGGCCTAGGACACTACCCTGAGGAACTGTTGCAGAGATATCCTGGAACTTCAACATAACTATCTTCATTGTGCAGCTTTATCTCAAACCAGTGGAGAGTTTACGCCCTGATTTTCATTGACTCTAATATTGCTGGGAATTGTCACTGCCACATTTGGTCAAATAGTCTCATTTGGGATGTGATCTGCAGGGAATATGTGAAACAGCACGCAGGCTCCTAATGCATCCCCTTTCCAAATATACATGCCTCTGTCCCACTCAGTTGCCCCTTTTATTACTTTGTCCTCTTTCCCATGGAACTAATTATTCATTCTCTTTATCGTTCCTCGCCTCATTCTCTCACCACTCACATGAGCCAAAAGGCATTCTCATTATCTACCTAAGGGTCGATGTCAGTAGATCAAAGTTCACCTCATCTTGACCCAGTTTTCTGCTACCATCCCTTCACCTACCCCTATGTATATTTTCTTTTCCTTAAAGGTAATATATGTTACCAATAAAATTTCATTTTGGTAAAAAGGCTTGAACTTAGAATAAGAAAATAAACTTTTTGTTTTTTTTAATTTTATGTCCATGTGGATGATTTTAACTATTTTGGTGGTTAAACCAATTAAAGACTGCTGCTGACAGTCCTTTTTCCTACTTCATTCCTGCTGCTTACTGTTTTTAATTGTGCAACTTACTTAATCAGCTGATGCATTTGTCTGTGATAAACTGTGGTCTATGAAAATATGCAAGTATAAGTTTATGATGGAATTAGGACCCTTATGCTATGTTAACAAAAAGTTATAACAGTCACACCCTGTATGCAACCTGCTAGCAAAACGTATCTTGGTTGATGCCTAAGAGTCGTTGATCTAGCATTTAACGGTGTACACATCAGAGCTCTGATCAAAAGTCACTGAACTTGAAAAGTTAACTCCGCTTTCTTCCCACAGGTGCTGTCAGACCTGCTGAGTAATGCCAGTAACTTCTGTTTATTGTTTCAGATTTCCAGCGTTCACAGTTCTTTGTGTTATTTTACAACAACTATCATAGCCTTCTAAGTGCTTCCTCATGTCCCATTTGGCGTGTTAGTTGCTAGGTTTTCTGTAGGCCAACACAGAACCTTATCTATGTCAAATTTATCTAAATTGTAGTAGAATGTCCTCACCAACTGCTGCCAAAATCTACACAGCTTCGATGCTGTACATCTGTACGAATTTGCATCATTCAATCTAGCTGTAATCTAAAATATTCTACACTTTTGTGCTATCTTTGCTCTGATTTTTCAATTTATAATTGTACATAGCAATTAAGAACAAAGAACAGTACAGCACAGGAACAGGCCCTTCAGTCTATTTAAACTGCGCCGACGCATGATGCCTTTCTAAGCTAAAAACCTTTGCCTCTACTGTATTGCTCTATTCCCTGCCTATTCATGTATCTGTCAAGGTGCCTGTTAAACATTGCAAATGTATTCTCCTCCACTTCCTCTGGCAACACATTTCAGGCATTTATCGCCCTCTGTGTAAAAAAAGGTCTTGCCTCTCACATCTCCTTTAAACTTAGCTCCTTCTACCTTAAACAAGATCCCTGAGTAATTGACATTTCCACCCAGGGAAAAAGACACTGACTTTTCTAATCATGCCTCTCCTAATTTTGTAAACTTCTGTCAGGTCAGCCCTCATCATTTGATGTTCAAGGGAAAACAAATCAAATTTGTCTAATCTTTGCTCATAGCTAAAATCCTCCAAACCAGGCAACATCCTGATAAACTGTTTCTGTATCCTGTCCAAAGCCTTCTGGTGGTGTGGCAACAAGACTGCACATAATATTAAAATGTGGTTTAATTCAAGTTCTATACAGCTGCAAATTGACTTGCCAATTTTTATACACTGTGCCCTGACCGATAAAGGTATGTATGCTATATGCTTTCTTGACCACCTTATCCACTTGTAAGGATGTGTGTACCAAGTATTTCAGGACTAAACTAACTAAAAGGAAAGACAGGAGTTGCTGTTCTTACATAAGCTGGAGTCTTGTGCTACAGTGCAGCAGTATGTCTTGAAGCTGTGGCCGGGAGGTTGGGGTTCAGTGTTACAGACTGTACCAAACTCGCTCAAAATATATTAAGATGATAGCCTAGACATTAACTTTTCTTATTTTAAAGGAAAATGCCAGGTGTTGCTTTCCAGATGCAATTCGATTGGTCAAACTACCAGTTTTGAAGCAAAACACACTTTCTTCATACACTATAGATAAAATAAAAGAAAAGAAAGAAGAAATTGAAATAACTTGATTATTTTGGAAAACTTAACAGAATAATCAATTAGTTAACTACTAAACAGTAACTTTTCCAATAAACACACATTTGGCAAATGCAAATTCAGTAAAATATATTGTCTGACATGCAATTCTCCAGTCCAGGAGGAAAAGCATGAAGAGAAAATTCTGAGAGAAAAGGTAGCAGAGAGATATGTATTGCAGCTTCCAAACCCAGCTTCAAGACCCCAGTAACTGCTACTGAAAAACTAAAACTAAAAACCCTGGCCCTGTGGGAGTTTGACCCCATGCATTCAGCTTTGAAGCAGACTGCCCGCTGCCTCTATCCCAACCTTTCTTCATAAAAAAAGGACAAAATACATCTCTTAAACCTGTAGTATTGTCACATCAGTCCCACCCAGCTCTGGTGGTCTGTCATAATATGTCCAAATAGGTTGATTGAAAGTAACTACCTACCTGGCTAAAATAAACTGTGAATTACTGAACTCTTACTACCACTGAATATAATGAAAGCCTGTGGGCAAGCAGCACCTTACATGTCTTTGGGCTATAAATATATGGCTTTTGTCAATGAGGAGCAGCAAAGCAAACAGTATCCTGAATACATTCAAGCTAGTATTGGCAGTAGTTTTTTCTGAGCTTAACAGGTTGTATCAGCATCAATTATTAAAAATGCCTGAAGTACCCAAATCTATACAGTAACTAACTCTATAATCTACTGGAATTGGTTTTGTTATCACAGTAAATTGATACACCACCTTGCTTTTGAAACAGCAAAAGGACCATGTCCTAAATCTGGAGTAGGAACAAAATAACTGTCAGTCAAAAGATGATTGTTGTATCCAACAGAATGTAAATGTTGTGACCGTCTAAGATAAATATTATTGAGTTGAAACTCCATCTTCATTCATTTTATAGTGTAAATGATAGAATTATGCAGCAGAAGCCCATATAGCCCAGTGAGTCCATGCTGGCTCTCTGTAGAGAAATCAGTTAGTCCCATTACGCTGCTGTATCCCTAGAAATTCATAAATTATTTTCCTCAGCTTCCACCACTCTATTACTACTCACTATTTTAAATAATGCTTTTCTTGCATTCAGCTTATTATCTCTTGCCTAAAATTTTAAATCTGTGTTCCTAGTTCTTCTACATCAGTCATTGGGAGTAACACTTCTTTGTTCTACCTTAACAAAACTGGTCATAATTTTTTATACATCTCATTCTTCTTTGCTCCAAGAAGATCAATCCCACCTTCAGAGATTGAGTTTTTGAATTAGTAACGAAGAGAGTTGATGAGGACAGAGCAGTGGACATGATCTATATGGATTTCATTAAGGCGTATGACAAGTTTCCTCACGGTAGACTGGTTAGCAAGGCTAGATTGCACGGAATGGAGGGAGAACCAGCTATTTGGATGCTGAACTGGCTTGAAGGTAGAAGACAGAGGGTGGTGGTGGAGGATGGCTTTTCGGATTGAGGCATGTGACCAGCGGTGAGCTGCATGGATTGGTGCTGAGTCCGCTATTTTTCTCATTTAAATAAATGATTTGGATGTGAACATAGGAGATATGGTTAGTAAGTTTGCAGATGACACCAAAATTAGAGGTATAGTGAACAGTGAGGAAGGTTACCTCAGAGTACAACGGGATCTTGATCAGATGGGCCAGTGAGCCAAGAAGTGGCAGATGAAGTTTAATTTAGATTAATGTGAGGTGCTGCATTTTGAAAAGCAAACCAGGGGAGGACATATACACTTAATGGTAAGGTCCTGGGGAGTGATGCTGACCAAAGAGACCTTGGAGTGCAGGTTCATAGTTCCTTGAAAATGGAATCCCAGGCAGACTGGATAGTGAAGAAGGCATCTGGTATGCTTGGCTTTATTGGTCAGTGCATTGAGTTAGGAGTTGGGAGGTCATGTTGTAGCTGCACAGGGCATTGGTTAGGCCACTATTGGAATACTGCATGCAATTATGGTTGCCCTCCCATAGGAAGGATGTTGTGAAACTTGAAAGAGTTCAGAAAAAATTTACAAGGATGTTAGATAACAAGGTGTAGAGCTGGATGAACACAGCAGGCCAAGCAGCATCATAGAAGCAGGAAGGCTGCTGCTTGGCCTGCTGTGTTCATCCAGCTCTACACTTGTTATCTCAGATTCTCCAGCATCTGCAGTTCCTACTATCTCTTTACAAGGATGTTGCCAGGTTTGGAGAGTTTGAGTTATAGGGAGAGGCTGAATAGAGTGGGACTATTTTCCCAGGAGTGTCGAAGGCTGAGGGGTGACCGTATGGCAGTTTAAAAAGTTATGAGGGGCATGGATAGGATGAATAGACAAGGTCTTTTCCCAGGGATGGGGGAGTCCAAAACGAGAGGGTGTATGTTTAAGGTGAGAGGGGAAAGATTTAAAAGGGAACTAAAGGACAACATTTTCACGCAGCATGAGCTGCCAGTGAAAGTGGTGGAGGCTGGTACTATTACAATATTTAAAAGTCATCTGAATGGGCATATGAATAGGAAGTTTTAGAGGGATATGGGCCAAATGCTGGCAAATGGGACTAGACGTGTTGGACAGGAAGGTCTGGCTCCATGCTGTGTATCTCTGTGACTCTATGACCGAAGCACATGAACCTTTATATCCCTCTGTGACTGCACATTCTTTAGAATCTTAGGTTAAATCTGTTTTTCTGTCTGTAACCTCTGACAAAATGCGTTACCTCACATTTCTCTTTATTAATGTTGCATCTGCAACGTATGTGCCCACTCTGCTAATTGATCTATTACAGACAATTTCTATCATCCTCATTGTTTACCACAGCTCCAATTTTGATATTTTCAGCAAATTCCTGTGTAGCAATCTTCAGGAAGATTTTGAAAATCAACTATAGTGAACTGCTGTTTATTTTCACATGTTTTGCAACATTTTAACTGATTTAATATTTAAACACTGGAAAAGAAATCAACCACTTGGAATGGTCTTTATAGATATTTCCTAATTGTCCTATTCAGATATTATACATGCCTCAAGCAGGTGGGACTTGAACACAGGCTTCTAGTTTAGAGGTAAGGACCCTAGTACTGTGCCATAGGAGCCCTCAGAATGTTCTAAGTAGATACTTTCAAATCACCTTGATCTTATTACACACTCTTGGAGTAGATTGAACTTGAACCTAGCCCTTCTGGCTTTGAGGTAGTCACACTACCATTGCACCATCAAAGCCCTCAGAATGTTCATTATATCTTGATTGTTTGGCTTCAGATGGAACAGTAGTTGTTTGATTGTGCACAATATCTGGGATTCTCCTTAGGACAGTCCCTAATGGTAATGTCCCTACTTCTGGGTCAGAAGGCCTGGCTTTAAGCCCCATCTGCCCCAGAGGTGTGTCATTAACATGCCCTAATAGGTTATTGCATAGAATACATCGTTACATATAGTTACTTTTTGTACGCATATCCTTTATGAAATTTATACAGTCATAAACAGTTGATTGATGACTCACCCGATGATTTCTTTTTGTTGGTATTGACTGCATGAAGTATATTTATCAGGAAAAATCATCTAGTGTGATAACATTTTTACACTATCTTACTGGGCAGACAAACCTTTGGTTTTTTTTAATGTCATTGACTGGAAACTAATATAAAGAAAATACAAATAAGCGAAGCAGCCATACAATCGTAAAGTTCAAGTTAGACATCAATCACTTGCAAGCAGAATTTCAAAGGATGTAAATTGTGTTGAACATCAAGGAAATGGTAATATTTGTCTTGTTTCTGAGTTCAGTGTTGAGAGTAAGGGAGGTAAAGAGGCCAAAAGCAAAGTACTCTGGATTCCGGAGATTTGAAACAATAGCGGGAAAATGCTGGAGAAACTCAGCAGGTCTGACAGCATCTTGCGGACAGAGAAACAGTTAAATAGAACATAGAACAGTACAGCACGGGCCCTTCGGCCCACGATGTTGTGCCGAACTTTTACTGTAAACCTAAGGTCTATCTAACCTCCACCCCTACCCTATACTATCATCCATATGCCTATCTAATAGCTGCTTAAATGCCCCTAATGAGGCTGACACCGCTACCCTCTCCAGCAAAGCATTCCACGCCCCTACCACTCTCTGAGTAAAGAACCTACCTCTGACGTCTCCCTTATATCTACCTCCACTCACTTTAAAACTATGTCCCCTTGTAATAGCTACCTCCACCTGAGGAAAAAATCTCTGGCTGTCCACTCTATCTATACCTCTGATCATTTTGTACACCTCTATCAAGTCACATCTCTGAGAAAGTTCTGAGGAAGGGTCACCGGACCCGAAACGTTAGTACTGTTTTTTCCTTCACAGATGCTGCCAGACCTGCTGAGCTTTTCCAGCAATTTTGTTTTTGTTCCAGTAATTTTGTTTTTGTTCCAGTTAAAGTTTAGAGTCCACTATGCCCTTTTTTTGAAACTGGGATTTATTTTATAATGCTGTTGACAAAAGTCGGAAGAGGAGGAGCAAGTAGAACAATGGTGAGAGCGCCCAGTGCAAATGGCAAAGAATAGGTGCTAATAGTTATTAAGGTAGCTGTTAGCATAAAATAGATCTGCTCTGCTGAACTGCACTCTGAAAGCGAATCCACGCTGACAAGACATTGGTGGTGGTTGGGGGGTGATGAACAGGAGGGCAGTGTTCACTGTCTGAAGTAGTTGAACTCAGTAGGGGAAAATAAGGTACTGTTCTTTCAGCTAGTGTTGGGCTTCACTGGAAATTGCAGGTCTGGGACACAATGTTAGCATTGGAGCAAGTTGGTGTGGGAAGTGACTGGAAGATTAGAGTCAATGTTACTGACGGAGCGCAGGTGTTCTGCAAAGTGGTAATCAATCTGCGTTTGGTCCACCAATAGACCACACTGTGAGCAGTGAATACAGTGGACCAGATTGAAAGAACACAAATAAAATACTGCATAACCTGGGATATATATTCAGGGCCTTGGACAGTGAGAGGGAGGAGATAAAAGAAAAGTGTTACACCTGAAATTGATTGGGAAATTGCCATTAATGGTAGGAGTTGGCGAGTGAAGAGATTTAGGAGCGGCAGAGAGTGGACACAGTGTCAAGAGGGAAATCGTCCTTGTGAAATACTGACAAGCGAGGGGAGAGGAAGATGGATTTGATAGTGACATTCTACTTCAGGTGGCGAAATGGCGGAGGATGACCCTTTGATAGAATCTGATAAGTGGAAATTGAGGGTAAGAAGTAAAGAAGAATTGGCTGAATAAAAGTTCTTTCAAAGTTGTAATACTGACACTTGAACAGTGTAATAGTGTCTTGGGTCAAACAGCAGTACCAAGTATGCTGTGGTCTGAGAGCTGGCCTATGTGTTAGCTTTTGTAACATAAAACACAAAAATTGGGTTGTTGTGACAGATAAGTTAAAGCTTTTTCACAACACTAACTATTTATATCCCTATGACCTAACTGGCTCATACATAGTCTAAGTTCTATGCTTACTGATGTTACTGTACACTCCATTCATGTAATTGAGTAACTAACCACAGTACGCTGACTCCATTGCACTGACAGTCATTGAAGATGGCATGTACCTTTATATCAGAATATTACATGTTGCAATGTCATGTAACTGTCTTAAAGGTACACTGCCATTCTGGTCTGAGAACGAAACAATGACACAACAATGCTTTTTGATCAAACCTTCAGGTTTTCAATTTACCTTTGGGGTGAAACTGTCTATATTTTGTTTCATTAATGAAGTTACACTTTATTCACAATTTAAACTTCATAATTTAAGTCTCTGTTGCTTGACTTGTTATTTCAATAATTTATTTCTCAGTTCCTCATACATTAACCCCCAGTGTGCCACGGACAGGTTTATTCATCCAGATTCTTATTCCTGATGAGGACAACCAATTGTAATGTGGGGCCAACAAGCATCTGCCTCACTGCTGGCAGCCCACCTGCTCAGCAACAGGCTGATTTTTGTTCTGCTGAGAACATGTTTTGTAGCCAGATGCTCTTCTGAAAAGGAAGCTGCATTGAATAAAACTACTGCAATTTGAAGCATGCAAAATGGAACACCACAGCTAAAAGAGGGTTACCAGGGTGGTGAATGCAGCCTGGAGATGTTAGCAATGGACATGGACCAGTAGAACGATTTCATGGGACTATATTCATTTCCAGGACTAAATTCATAAAAGAACGAAGATAGATGGCCAAGGGTTTCACTTTCCAGCATCTTGGCCCAAAGATTTGGTAGCAGCGTTGTAAGAAATCAAATAACCACATGTGGATGACCAGTGACAGTGAATGCATCTTAACATGCATTTTGAGTGCACTACATGAACAACTTCCCATGCTGCACAATGCTTCACACTCCACCATTCACTCAATAACACTCCTTGTCATTCAGGATTTCAGCCTAATATTCACATATTACTTGAGTCTCACATACTTAGCAATGGTTCAAGCTTCACATCTACTTTTTGCTGCCTTCCAGGTATTCAGTTCTAGCGTGTACGTCATCCAGAGTCGTACATAGCTAGTGAGATTTTGCCCACCTTCGACAGTGCACACAATGGGAGGGAGTGGAAAAAGCCTGGAGGGGAGAAGTGTGCCGTATCTCCAGAACTTTCCAGAGGATATGGTGCTCAACATGTGGTGGGCTGAAATCAAACCCATGCTATCCAGTATTGCTGGGACCATTGAGAATGGCTGCATGTTGCAGCATTACACCTCTTCTCAACTCACCGATCATCTTTTATCTAAGATGAGGAGCAAGCTGCTAATGATGCGATTGTGTACCTGTTTGCTTCCCAATCCACCACTCCCGACCCTTCTCTCAGTCCAAACTTACCTTTCTGATTTTCTACTTCCAGAAAACTGAGAAATGCCCTCTCTCCAGCCAGATGAGCTCCAGAAAGGAGAGAAGCTGCACAAGCACTGATGTAGGAATTGCATCAATTGATCTGACAAAACCACCAGCTCAGATATTGGCACTATGTTTACCTGATTAGCCTAGAATAGAGTTAGAATCGCCCATGTTGAGTAACAGGACACAGGATTCCTACATCCAAGCTGAAAGTAAAGCTGGTTCATTTTCCACCAATGACTTGGAAGCAAAAGCCAGTAAAACTTGCAAAAGTTATATACTGAGTCTGACTCATCTTGTATACTTCGAAATGGAGCTCCAGTACAACAAGTATGTTCATTTCCAGTCATGTCTGGCTTTCATTGGATTTTCTCTTTCGATGTTTGTTATGTTTATTTCTTAAATAATGTATGATTATTTGTGAAAAGAGATAAAGTTCTTCTTGTGACTCTTAATAGCTTTCTGTGACTCCTGTAAGGTTGCAAGAGCAGTAGCTTTTCTATCTAAGATTTTCAAATTGATTTATTGAGCGCACTTCAAGACGTCCTTAGTATTATTTGACCCATTGGTTCTATAGTGCGTAGTGAGTAATTTTGAAGGTTGCAAGGATTGAATGGAGAGTGAGTTGGAGAGTGAATGAGGTTGAGGGCTAGAAAGTATACAACTTTAATACAACTGCAATATATTTCCAGAGAATCAACCTTTTAAATGAGCCCATTTTAGCAGCCACATCCAAACTGCTTCTGGGACAGCCCTTACCAGCCTCAGAAACAAAATCCAGACCAGATTATCTTATCACTGTAGACCAATGATGAATTTGTTCCTGGGGATTAATTAACAACACTGGGAGGAGATGTAACAATCAGTCGCACAACCATGGTTTTTTTGATGCTTATAGTCAGGAGGAACAAGTTCCAAAGGACTGAGAATGTTTGTGTGTATGAATGCAAGTTCTTTTTATATTCTATGTTTACAATAAATTAAAAATACAAATCATAAGTTGCTTTAAGCTTTCATTCGGCATAACATTGGTAACCAAGTGCTAATTATATCCCTACGCATTTGGTATTTCAGGATTAGGAAGCCACATTTGTTTCTCATGATTAAACCACCATGTGGGATTTCCTTGTTATTCACCACAAGTAATGATTAAGTAATTCAAAATCTATTCTGTGCCAAATCCAAAATAACGTAACTACACATGCTCTTCTCAAGTAGCCCAAAAGGCTTTTCATGTTGATCTCTTGTCATCAGCGCACTTAAATTAGGAGTAAATAAGACTACAAGATCATACAAAATAGGAACGGGATTCGACTTTTCAGTCCTTTGAACCTGTTTCAGCATTTAATAAGATCACGGCTGGTGTGGCCTTAACTTCATGTAACTGTGTCTCCTGTCAACCTTAACACCCTTGTCAATCAGTCAAAAAGCTGCCTTTCATATATTCAATAACTCTAACTCTACTGTCTTATAGAAGAGAGTTCCTAAGAGGAGAAATTCATCTTCATCTCTGTGTTAAATGGGAGCACCCTTATTTTTAATCTGTACCCTAGTTCAAACTCTCCCTTGACCAAAAACATGCATTCAGCATTTGCCCTGTCATGCTCCCTCAGAATCCTAGAAGGTCACCCTTCATTCTTCTGAACTTCTATCAGAATAGACCCAACGTATTCAATATTTCTTCATAAGACAATCCTTTCATTCCAGGAATTATTCTCATGAATCTTCTCTAAGCTGCTTCCAACACAAGCATTTTCCTCCCACAGTACTCCAGGTGTGGTTTCACCAATGCTCTCTACTGCTGTAGCAAGACTTGCCTAATTTTATTCTTCATGCCCTTGCAATAAAGGCCAACATTACTGAAATAATTGCACAGAGGCTGGTATCCTGTCACCAAGTCACCCTTTATTTACTTGTGCACAGTACACTGGCTGTTTGCAGCCAGCTCAGCCAGTCCCCTGAGCTAAGGATATTTCAGATCACCTGGTTATATTGGTCAGGTTAACAACCCCAATCAGGGATCTCATAGTCAACAAGATCCAATTGGTTCCACTCACTGTGCCCCTCTCCTCCCCCATCCTCTTCTCCCCCACCCCGAGTCTGAGGACATAACCCTGGTTTTTCTCTTGTAGCTTTTTTTGTGATGTTTTCACCCCAGGTCTGACACCTGGGTTTCTCTGACACGAGCAGTGTGTACCGGACTGTGGCCCATCTCTTGCATCTGGAGTGTTTTGGGAGAGATTCTTCCTCTTCTAGGTGTCTCTCATTTAAAACAGAGATGAAGACAGCTGCATCCATCTGTGACTCCAAGGTTTCCTCGATACTAGACAGAGGCGGAGAACCTACAGTTTCTGACAGGCCTTCTGGCTGTTCTGAGGGGCCAGGTATGCTTTACTCCTGCCCTGTTTGCAAGGTAACAGCTTTCAGGTGATCCACTTCTTTACTCAGGACTGCCTCACCAACCCAAATTTTGCAGGTCATGAGACTTGACCTCACATTAACCTTGCCTCGTACCCATATAGTGCCATTTCCATGGTTCTAACAGCCAACTTCATCCCCTGAAATAAATTGTCTCTCTTGCTTAGAAAAGGCTGGCATTGGCGTTCTTGCTTCCGTTTCATCCCCGACCCCGCTGGTCTGGAAATTTCACGTGTAACCTGGTGCCGATTCTTCTCCCCGTCGGCAGCTCCGCTGGAGCTATCCCTGTTGTTGCATGTGGAGTGGTCCTATACTTGAACATGAACATGAATTTAATATCAAGTGATGCTGTAGGCTGCTTCCTTTAGTCTGCCTTCAACGTTTGGACTGCTCTTTCTGCTAGACCATTGGACGATGGATGGTATGGAACTGTCCTTATGTGCTGAATGCCATTTGACTTTAGGAAATATTCGAATTCTCTGCTGGTAAAAGACGTTCCATTGTCTGTGACCAATACTTCTAGGAGACAGGTTATCGCGAATGATCCTCATAGCTTCTTAATTATCACTTCTGAGTTTATGAATGAACTTTATGCACGTCCAACCACTTTGAGCGTCCACAATGACCAGGAACATTGAGTCCACGAAAGGACTGGCATAGTCAATGTGCAACTGAATCCAGGGTTTACCCAGCTATTCCCGCAAATATGGGGATGCTGCATATGGTAGCAGTTTTTGTCCTTCCTGCAATCTGGGCACTGCCCCACCAACGTAACTATGTTGGCATCCAGCCCTGACCGCCGGAAATAGCTTCTTGCTAGCATCTTCATCTTGGAAACCCCTTGATGACGCTGGTGGAGTTCAGCCAGTATCTGGTGATGACCTTTACTCAGGACAATCACCCTTGCTGTCCATAGTAATATGCTATCCTCTACGGTGATCTGGTCTTGTCAGGTCCAGAAAGGTTTCAATCCTAGTTACAATGATCCTTCTGTTTCCCCCATTACCACCAGCTGTTTTGGTTTTGCTAGGGCAGGATCTTTTTCTGTCCACAGTCGGATACTGTCAGCAGTGACTGGAAGGGTGTCCAGGAAGTTTAAAACCAAACGAACTCTTCCAGGGGAAGCATCACCAGTGGAATATCTGCCAGTGGGAGGTGGCTCAAGGCATCTGCATTAGCCACCTGGCTTCCTGTACGGTGTTCTAACTCGTACGTGCTGAGAATAAGGGCCCAATGCTGAATTCTACCGGAAGCTATGGGCGACACTGCCTTGTCTTCCTTTAGTAGCTCTAGCAGGGCTTTGTGATCTGTTTCTATGACTGATTCCCATCTGTAAAGGCACTGGTGGAACTTCCTCACACCAAACACATCTGCCAAACCTTCCTTCTCTATCTGGGCATATTTGTGTTTGGCATCAGCCATGTCTGGGAAGCATATGCTATCGTGCGTTACTGTCTGTTGGGCCAATGGTGAGCCAACACTACCATGATACCGTAAGGGGGACATCACATGTAAGCACTACCTCTCACTTCATATCAAAGTGGGCCAGCACCTTAGATAACCATAGCTGCTTTTTTACTTCTCTAAAGGCTACTTCTTGGCTACATGACCATTTCCAAGGCTGACCTTTTTTCAATAGCAGGTGTAAGGGTGCCATGATGGAGGCCAGGTTATGTATAAATTTTCTGTAATAATTCACTAACCCAACGAAAGTCCTAAGGTACGGTACAGACATGGGAGCTTGAACTCCTTTGATCATCGTCACTTTAATTTCCAACAGGTGTAACATAGTTTTGTCGACTCTGTAACCCAGATAGGTCACTTGGGGTACCTGGAACACTCCTTTCTAAGGCATACGCTGGCCTGAGAGAAATGTTTAAGAACAATGTCCAAGTTCTTCAAGTGCTCTTTGTTGATTTTCCCTGCCATTAGTATGTCATACACATAAATGGCAACTGGGGTATCCCTTGTAAAATGTTCTCCATAGTCCACTAGAAAAGAGCGCAGGCTGATGATACCCCAGTTGGCAGTCTTGTATATTGATTTAAACTCTTATGGATATTAATTGCGGCGTACATCTAGGACTCCTCAAGAAGTCGCAATTGCAGGTAGGTGTGGCTCATGTCTAGCTTCGTAAAGGATAGGCTACCCCACCAACTTTGCGTACAAGTCCTCAATGCAAGGAATCGGGTGTTTATCGAGCTGCGAGACGAGATTTACTGTTTGCTTAAAATCCTCACAAAGGCGAACTGAGCCGTCAGGCTTCACAATCTGTATAACTGGTGCTGCCCATTCTGCAGAGCGCACTGGTTTGATGATTCCTTCACTCTCCAACCTCCTGATTTCCACCTCTCTTCTTGCCTACAAGGCAAATGGCACCAGGTGGGCCTTGCAAAATCTCAGAGCTGTTTCCTGCTCAACATGTAAAGTGGCTTTAGTCCCTTTGATAGTCCCAAGCCCTTCCTGAGAAACTCCTGGTTATTTCACCAGTACTTCACTGAGGCAGCCATTTTCCAATCAAAAAATATTGAGTCAATCTGGGTGACTCTTTCTGAACCAATTCTGCCCCAATAGGCTTTAGCCTGAGCCTTTTACTACCATCGGTGGTAACTGCACCAACTGCTTCATCTGGGAGGCCGGAATGGAAGCCATACCCTTAGTCTGCAATGATTCCCCAGTGTATGTTCTCAGTCTGGCTGATGTCTTGCACAAACTTAAGGGTTGGAGTCCTGAGCTAATCTTGAAAAAGACAGATTCTGCAACCACACATACAGCTGTGCCAGTATTGACCTCCATAGGAACTGGGTGACCATTTAAACAAACATTAATTTTAATCGGAGATAGTAGGAACTGCAGATGCTGGAAAATCTGAGATAACAAGGTGTAGAGCTGGATGAACTCATCAGGCCAAGCAACATCATAGGAGCAGGAAGGCTGACGTTTGATGAAGTGTCTAGGCCCGAAACGTCAGCCTTCCTGGTCCTATGATGCTGCTTGGCCTGCTGTGTTCATCCAGCTCTACACCTTGTTATCATTAATTTTAATCGGTTCTGATTTGGCTGTCGCTAGGCAATTTAATTGTTCCATCCCACATATAGAGAGGACTTTCCAGAGTGTGCATTCTCCAGGATACCAGCCTACAAGTCAGGTGTTGTAGGACACCTTTGCTGACTCGAGGTCCACCTACTGGCAGCAACTATAATGGCTTGCTGGCCCAGATCCTGAAGAACTTTTTAGCCACTTAGCCAAGGCTCAGCTTTGTTGTGGTATTCTGTTGTGGGCTGGCTTAGGGTCGCTCTGCTCAGGATAACCCCTGCGTGAGGCTCTGTGATTGCCTACACTCAAGTGGTGTTTCCAAGCTCAGTTGGACAGGAGAAGGAGTCCACTTCCATTGGGATGCCCTGTAGCTCCCATGCTCTACTTGCTGCATTTTCTAAGAAGTCCAGTGTGCTTCAGCTAGTAGAAGCAAGCAGCTTCTGCATGGTTACGTCATTAGTCCCATTCTCGTCACCACTGAAATAACTGCACAGAGGGTGGTATCCCATCACCAAATCACCCTTTATTTACTTATGCACAGTACGCTGGCCATGGCCAGCCAGCTCAGAGTCAGTCCCCTGAACTGAGGATATTTCAAATCTCCTGTGTTGTTCCTCTACACTACTGCCATCCAGCAGTAGTGCTTATTTTCCTCAGCACCCTTGTCGTGCATGTGCAGGCGTGGAACACATTAAAAGACACCAGGTGTGCAAATAACTTTATTAACATACCACCACCAGGAAAGTCACCCATGTGACCAAAGCATTAGTATCAAGCGGAGCCCCTGTAGGGGGCAATGCCTATGTGGGGAAAAAAATGTGAGGGGGAGGGTAGGGATCAAATCAAAATAGAGTTTGTGGGGGAAACGAAGCACTGCACACCTCGCGGTGCTCACCTCTCCTGAAAGGCATTGAGACCACCAGTGCATACTGCGTGCTCCTTTTCCAGAGACACCCAGGCACGGATGTAGCCACGGACGAGGGGCAGGCAGTTGGCTATAACGACCCCCTCCACAGCCCGCTGTCTAGACCTATTAATAGCCAGCTTTGCCAGGCCCAGGAGCAGATCCACGAGGAGATCCTCTGACCTGCCTGCCCCCTCCGTACCAGGTGTCCAAAGATCAGGAGCGTGGGGCTAAAGTGCAACCAAAAACACAAAAGGAGGTCTTTGAGACAACTGAAAAGGGAGTGCAAGCATCCACACCCAATATATATATGGTCCATGGACTCCATAGCACCGCAAAACAGACAATTGGACTGGGAGTCCCTGAACCACTGCAATCTGCAGTTACATGGGACTGCTGCATACGCTGGTGATTATTGATTAGCCAAGGCTCCCTGATTGGAGTTGTTAACCTGGGCTAATCAAGGATCTCTAGTCAATAAGATCCAGCTGGTTCCAATCACGACAATTCCATTCACCTTTTGAGATATTTTCAAGCAGTACTTGCATGTTAACTTTGAGATGCATATTTGTTGGACACCCTGATTCACTTGTACTGCAGCATTCTGAAGTCAGTCTCATCTTTCATTCATCCTTTCTGTTCTTCTTTCCAAGTGGATAATCTTACATCTACATTAACCTGTCTCATTATAGGCTCTTTGTATCCTCCTCAGGCTTCATATCTTTATATTAACAGCATATTTAGCTTAAGTTCGTCCTTTCATCCAAATCATTGGTATAGATTACAAACAGATGAAATCCCAAAATTGGTTCCTGTGGCACTTGTCTAGCCACAGTTTGCCAAACTGAAAATGACCCATTTATCTGTATTAAATCTTTTCTGTTACTTAATTAGTCCTTTCTCCATGGTAATATATCAGTCGGAACTACCTGAGTTCTGATAGGCTCTGTGTGTAATCTGACGAGCACTAGTAATTCAAAATCCATATGTTCTGGTGACATGTATTTGAATCCCATCATGACTGATGGGGAAATTTGAATTCAATATCAATCTGGAATTTTAAAAAGAAAACTTGTCTAATGGTGACCATGTAACCATTGTAGATTACAAATATCTAACTGGTTCACCAATGTTGTTTAGGGAGGGCTATCTGCTGTTCTGACCTGGTATGACCTGCATATAACTCCAGATCTGCAGCAGTGTAGTTGACTCTTAACTGCCTTCTGAAATGGCCTAGCAAGCCACTCATTTCAAGGACAATAAGACAATCAATGTTGGCTCAGTCAGTGATGCCCACTACCATGAGTGAGTTTTTAAAAGATCTGTGCAATAACCTTTTATGTGGATTTTATTCTTGGAAAATTATTATAAGTGCATCCACCAACTCTGTAGCTACTCCCTTTAATATTCTTGGACGCAGCCCATCATGTCAAGGGGATTTATCAACCTTTAGCCCTATTAATTTCTCAGTACTTTTTTTCGAGTGATAATTATTATTATTGCATTCATTTCCACCCCACCTTTTGCCTCTTTGTTTGGTATTTATGGATAATGTAGGTGTCTCCTATTGTAGAGTACTTCCATAACAGGGAAATTATTTTCTCCTTCAGAGTGTCACTTTGTTCTGTCAATTGCTTAAGAACACTGTCTGTCTGTGCACAAGATTGTTGAAAATCTTCTGTACTTTTTTACTTTATCAGCCTTCAATGCTAATAGCACAGACTTGATGACAAAATGCCTCTATGGCTGCTTAGCCATATGAGCACTGGGAATTTCTCCGCACACTGATTGATGCATTGCTTTGAGCTTTGAAAAGCTTCTGCTGTGGATAGACCTCAGAGGTTTATGCAGTGAAAAAAAAAGGAAAAGTTGCCCTGCAGTACTCAAAGAACCACATAAATGTTACGGTATAGAAAGAGAACATTCAGTCCATCATATCTGTGCAGGTTGAATAAACAAGTCTCGCATTCTAATCCTACTTCCCAGCACCTGGCCAATAGTCTTGGAGGTTACGGTACTTCACTGCACATCCAGGTTCCTTTTAACTGAATTTGAGACACCCACAAAATTCTGGGTGAAAAAATTTTCCTCATGAATCCTTTCATCCTCCTACCAATCAACTTAAATCTGTGCCTCCTGGCAATTGACTTCTCTGCTCAGTGAAATAAGTATTCTCTCAGCACTGTATCCAAGGTCCTCATTATGTTGTACAACTCAATAAAATCACACCTCTATCTGCTTTGTTCTACGGAGAACAAACCTAGCCTATCAAATCATTCCTCACAGCTGCAGTTTTCAAGCCCTAGCAACATGCTTGTAAATCTGAAATTGCAGAGAGATCTCAGCAGGTCTGGCAGCTGGTGAGAAAGCAGATTTAATGGTTTGGGTCCAGCGACCTTTCCTCAGAACTTCTATTCTTCTATTCTCTTCTGTTCTGAAGAAGGATCAATGGACCCAAAATGTTAGTTCTGCTTTCTGTCCACAGAGGCTGCCAGACCTGCTGAGTTTTTTCCAGCAATTTGGACATGTGGAACACCTAATCAAGAGGAAGAAGGAAACTTACTTAAGGTTGAGGAAGCAAGGATCGGACAGGACTCTAGAGGCCTACAAGGTAGACAGGAATGAACTTAGAGCTAGAAGGGGGTATGAGAAAACCTTGGTGGGTAGGATCAAGGAAAACCCCAAGGCATTCAATGCTTATGAGAGGAACAAGAGGATGGCCAGAGTGAGGGTAGGGCCAATCAGGGATAGTGGAGGGAACTTGTGCGTGGAGTCAGAGGAGGTAGGGGAGATCCTTAATGAATACTTTGCTTCAGTATTCACCAGTGAGAGGGACCTTGACGTTTGTGAGGACAGCATGAAACAGGCAGATATGCTTGAACAGGTTAATGATAGGAAGAAGGATGTGCCAGAAAATTTGAAAAACATGAGGGTAGACAAGTCTGGGATATATCCAAGGTTAGTATGAGAAGTGAGGAAAGAGATTGCTGCCCCTTTGGCAATGATCTTTGCGTCCTCGCTGTCGACTGGAGTAGTACCAGATGATTGGAGGGTGGCATATGTCATTCCCTTGTTCAAGAAAGGGAATAGGGATAATCCTGGGAATTATAGACATGTTAGTCTTACTTCTGTGGTGGGCAAATTATTGGAGAGGATTCTGAGAGATAGTATTTATGATTATTTGGAAAAGCACAGTTTGATTAGAAATAGTCAGCATGGCTTTGTGAGAGGCAGGCCATGCCTCACAAGCTGTATTGAATTCTTTGAGGATGTGACAATACACATTGATGAAGGCAGAGCAGTGAACGTGGTGTGTATGGATTTTAGCAAGGCATTTGAAAAGGTTCCACATGGTAGGCTGATTCAGAAAGTAAGGAGGCATGGGATTCAGGCAAATTTGGCTATCTGGATACAAAACTGGCTGTCCAATAGAAGACAGAGGGTGGAAGTAGATGTAAAGTATTCAGCCTGGAGCTCGGTGACCAGTGGTGTTCCGCAGGGATCTGTTCTGGCACCTCTGCTCTTTGTGATCTTTGTAAATGACTTGTATGAGGAAGTGGAAGGGTGGGTTAGTAAGTTTGCCAATGACATGAAGGTTGGTGGAGTTGTGGACAGCGTAGAGGGCGGTTGTAGGTTGCAACAGGACATTGACAGGATGCAGAGCTGGGCAAAGATGTGGCAGATGGAATTCAACCCAGAAAAGTGTGAAGTGATTCATTTTGGAAGGTCGAATTTGGATGCAGAATACAGAGTTAATGGCTGGATTCTGGGCAGTGTGGAGGAACCGAGGGATCTTGGGGTCCACGTCCATAGATCCCTCAATGTTGCTACCCAAGTTGATAGGGTTGTAAAGAAGGCGTATGGTGTATTGGCTTTAATTGGCAGGGGAATTGAGTTTAAGAGCCGCGAGGTTATGCTGCAGCTTTATAAGACTCTGGTTAAACCACAGTTGTGATATTGTGTTCAATTCTGGTCACCTCATTACAAGAAAGATGTGGAATCTTTAGAGAGACTGCAGAGGAGATTTACCAGGATGCTGCCTGGACTGGAGGGCAGGTCTTACGAGGAGAGGTTGAGGGAGCTAGGGCTTTTTCCATTGGAGCAAAGAAGGATGAGAGGTGACTTGATAGAGCTGTACAAGAAGATGAGAGGCATAGATAGAGTGGATAGTCAGAGACTTTTTCCCAGGGCGGAAATGACTGTTACGAGGGGGCATAATTTTAAGGTGATTGGAGGAAGGTATAGGGGAGATGTCAGAGGTAGGTTCTTTACACAGAGTTTGGTGGGCGAGTGGAATGTGCTGCTGGCAGTGGTAGTGGAGTCAGATTCTTTAGAGACATTTAAGCGACTCTTGGATAGGAACATGGAGGAAAGTAAAATGTAGGGTATGCAGGGTAGTTTGATCTTAGTAGGATAATAGGTCGGCACAACATTGTGGGCCAAAGGGCCTGTACTGTGCTGTACTGTTCTATGTTCTTTCAATTTCTGCTACATTTCTGATTTCCAGCATGTGCAGTTCTTTTAGTTTTTTGTTCTTTGCTTGTAAATCTCCTCAGTATACTTCAGAACAATTATGTCCTTCCTTTAATATTTTGATCAGAGTTATGTGCAAAGCACCAGCAATAGCCTAATAATGTGTTATATAATTCCATTCTGTTGTATTCCATACTCTCGCCAAATGAAGGAAAACTCCCCATATGCTTTCTGTACCACTTTATCTACAAGTCTTGCCACCTATAATCCATGTAGTTTCTCCACAGCCTATGCGGACCTCTGAGTGTGATAGCAGCTGGAGAGACCAGAACAAAGGATGGTGTGAAACTTGAAAGGGTTCAGTAAAGATTTACAAGGATGTTCCCACAGTTGGAGAGTTTGAGCTATACGGAGAGGCCGAATGGACTGCGGCTATTTTCCCTGGAGTGTTGGAGGCTGAGGGGTGACCTTATTGAGGTTTATAAAATCATGAGGGGCGTGGATAGGGTAAATAGACAAGGTCTGTTCTCAAGGGTTAAGGTGAGAGGAGAGAGACTTAAAAGGGACTTAAGGGGCAACTTTTTCACACAGGGTGGTGCGTGTATGGAATGAGCTGCCAGTGGAAGTGGTGGTGGCTGGTACAGTTATAACATTTAAAAGGCATCTGGATGGGTATATGAATAGGAAGGGTTTAGAGGGATATGAGCCAAAAGCTGACAAATGAGACTAGTTTAATTTAGGATATTTGGTTGGTATGGACAAGTTGGACCAAAGGGTCTGTTTCTGTACTGTATATCACTATGACTCTCAGTGAATGAGTTGGCATGTGATTTGGCATGTGCATACCCATATAGTGGTTGCAGAGGCATGAGTCTGCTGACCTTATAGAGGTTTATAGAAACATGAGGGGCATTGATGGGGTGAATAGGCAATGTCTTTTTGTTAGGGTGGGGGAGTCCAAACCTAGGGGACATATATTTAAGTTAAGAGGGAAAAGATTTGAAAAGGACCTGAGGGTAACTTTTTCACTCAGAGGGTGGTGCACATTTGGAATGAGCTGCCAACGCAAGTGGTGGAGATGGGTACAATTATAACATTTAAAAGCATCTGGATGGGAATATGAATTGAAGGATTTAGAGAGATGTGGGCCAAAGGCTGGCACATAGGACTAGGTTAGATTGGGATGTCTTGTTGGTGCATATGAGTTGGATGAAGGGTCTATTTTTATGTTGTGTCATGCTATATAACATAGAGGAAACATTGCCAACCACCTTCACAGATCTGTGGACATGAACCTCAAGATGTCACTTCCTTTATCCCTCTCAATGCCATCATATTTATTGTGAGGGCAGGGGGCTAGAAAGAGAGAGAGAGTGAGTCTGTGTGTGTATGAGAGTGTGTGTGTGGGAGAGTGCGTGAGTCTGTGTGTGTATGAGAGTGTATATGTGAGGGAGCGAGAGAGTGTGTATGTGAGGGAGTGTGTGTGTGTGTCTGTGTGGGAGAGAGAGTGAGTGTGTGTGAGGGAGAGAGGGTTTGTGTGTGGGAGATTGTGTGTGTGGGTATGTACGTGTGGGAGAAAGCGTGAGTCTGTGTGT
>NC_063345.1:15411378-15427204 GCF_021869965.1 Rhincodon typus | reverse complement strand
GGGAGAAAGCGTGAGTCTGTGTGTGTGAGGGAGAGTGTGTGTGTGTGTGTGTGTGAGAGAGAGAGAATGTTTACATGAATGAGGGTGTGTGTTTGTATGCGTGTGTGAGAGTGTATAGTGTGACAGAGTCACCTGAAGTCTGACATGAACCGAATATCCCGGTTGAAGCCGTCCTTATGGGTGCTGAATTTGGCTATCAGCCTTTGCTTGGCGACTCTACGTTGTTGTGTATCCCGAAGTCCGTCTTAGAGCACGTTTACCCGAAGATCCAAGGCCGAAATGTCCTTGCAGAGACCAGGCAACAATGGCCAAACAGGGATGTTCCCTCCCAGTGATTGGTTGATTAATTGATTTTATTGTCACAAGTACTGAAATACAGTGAAAGCCTTTGTTTACGAGCTGTACAGGCAGATCACAGCAAGCAAAGGATATACAGATCAAAAAGACTTAGAGGCATATAGGTTACATTATTTGAGGCTAGAGTCCATTCAACAGTCTGATAATGGCTGGAAAGAAGCTGTTCCTGAATCTGCATGTGCGTGTGTTCAGGCTTCTGTATCTTCTGCCTGACAGAAGAGGTTGTAAGAGATCATTACCAGGGTGCAATGGTTCTTTGATGATGTTGGCCGTCTTTCTGTGGCAGCGAACCATGTAAGTAGAGTCCCTGGATGGAAGAGATAACAAGGTGTAGAGCTGGATGAACACAGCAGGCCAAGCAGCATCAGAGGAGCAGGAAAGCTGACTTTTCGGGTCTGGACCCTTCTACTATCTCTGAATCGATTATAACCCCCATGGTTGGAAGGTTGGCTTTCTGGGCCGCGCACACAACCTTCTATAGTTTCTTACAGTCCCGGGCAGAGCAGTTGCCACACCAGGCCATTATGCACCCGGATTGTATGCTTTCAATAGTGCATCTCCATGCCACATTTCCTGAGCCACCTGAGGTAGAAGAAGCGTTGTGCCTTCTTGACAGTCACATTTAAGTGGGAAATCCAGGACAGGTCGTAGGTTATCGCTGTCAGTTCCGTTGATGTAGATGGGGCCGTGTTCTCCTCTCTTCTTTCTGAAGTCGATGATCAATTCTTTTGTCTTGCCAATGATGAGAGACAGATTGTTTCCATTGCACCATGGCACCAAGCCCTCTGTCTCCCATTGTTAGATATCTGTCCCACTGCATGGTGTTGTCAGCCAACTTGTAGATGACATTTGTTCAGAATTTGGCAACACAGTCCTAGGTGTACAGGGAGTACGTTACGGGCCTCCAGTGTTGAATGTTGTTGTGGAGGAGGCGCAGTTACCTATCCTCACTGATTGCAACCTATGGGTCAGAAAGCTTAGGATCCAGTTGCAGAGGGTGGAGCCGAGACCAAGACCACGCAGTTTGAAGATTAGACTGGAGCGGATAATGGCGTTGAAGGCAGAGCTGTAGTTAACGAGCAGGAGTCTGACATACGTGTCTTTGTTCTCCAGATGTTCCAGGAATGAGTGCAGGGCTAGGGATATCCTCTGTGGATCTGTTATGTTGGTAGGCAAACTGTAGGGGATTGAGGCAGTTTGGGAGACTGAAGTTGATGTAGGCCATGACCAGCCTCTCAAAGCATTTCATGATTATTGAAGCCAGAGCTACTGGGCGGTAGTCATTAGGGCAGATTGCATGTGTTTTCTTGTGTATGAGGATGATGGTGGTCTTCTTGAAGCAGGTGGGGACTTCAGCTTGTAGGAGCAAGAGGTTGAAGACGTTGGTGCCACCAGTTGGTCTGCACAGGATCTGAGAGCTCAGCCGGGGACACCGTCTGTGCCTGTCGCTTTCCTTGGGATGACTCCTGGGAAGACTTCAGTGGTCAAGGACATTTGACCTCGGATCTTTGGGTAAATGTCCTCCAAGGTGGACTTCGGGATACACAACAATGCACAGTCGTCGAGCAGAGACTCATAGCCAAGTTTGGTACCCATGAGGACGGCCTCATCCGGGATCTTGTGTTCATTTCGCACTACAGGTGACCCCACCACACTGTACACTCCCACACACACACTCACACACATGCATACACTCACACACACACACACACACACGCACAGACACACACATACACTCACTCACTCACTCACTCACTCTCTCACTCTCTCACTCACTCACTCTCTCACACACACACACACACACACACACACACACACACACACATCCTCTCTCATACACACACTCTCTCAAGCACACACAGTCTCTCTCTCTTCCTGTCTGTCTCTCACACACATACACTGTCTGTCTCTCTGTCCCTCACTTTCTCTCACACACATACACACACTCTCTCTCTCCCCCCCCCACTCTCTCACACACACATACACACACACTGTCCCTCTCTCTCTGTGACACAAACACATACTCCCTGTCTCTCTCTCTGTCTCTCTCTCTCCCCTCTCACACACACAGTCTTTCTCCACCCCCACAAACACACACTGTCTCTCTCTCTCTCCCACACACACAGACACTCTGTCTCTCTCCCTCCCTCCCCTTACACACACACTCTCCCTCTCTCCCCCTCCCTCACACTCGTGCACACACACACACACACACACACACACCGTGTAAATCTATGGGGTGAATTTGTATTTGCAGATACATTCTAGTTTGTTCAAAAAGCACACAATTTATAGATATTCAATGTGGTGTTTTATAAATTCCTACTTTAGAAATAAAACCAGCCTGACTCCAAACCAAAGCACAAATATATATTCTAAACAAGGCCTCACACCTAACATGCATTGTCTGACCTAAAATATCACCTCTTCTTCATGCTGATAAAACCTTTAGTTCTCTTAGGGCAGTGATTTGGAAGGAATTCAGGGATTTCCATATACATATTAACCAGTTAAAACCTTCTAACTGATTAAAGATTTAACGCATCTTAAGTTTGCTTGATAAATGCTCATCAGTGATGTGATCTTTTGATCTTTTACTTATAAATTCTGTGTCTGATACCACCTCTCTCAGTAACACCTGAAGAAGGAGTGAGGCTGTGAAACCTTGTGTTTTCAAATAAGGCTGTTGGACTATAACCTGGTGTCGTGTGATTTCTGACTTTGTCCACCTCAGTCCGATACTGGCACCTCCACATCATGGCTACTTCTGGATAATCAGTAGGTTCTAAATTTAGTAGTATCACCCTTTTCTTTGTAGGGATATGTCCACATTGTGCCTATGGACTCTCACTTTTGAGTGCCTTTTATTGATTTGCCACTGATGTTTGTTCAAATAGCTGTATCCAGTCAACTTTTTTCAGATTAACTCCTAGTTTTGTAAGATTTACTTTCCCTAATTTGGAATTTTTATTTCTGTTCTTTCTTGCGCCGCACACTTTTTAATTTCTGCTTCCTTTGTCTTTGAGAGTAATTTGCTAACTTTTTGCATCCTGTTCACTGTTCTAAATTTGACCTTGGATTCTCATTCCCCTGCCAATGCAGTTTGAACCTTCCCACCAGCAGTAACAAGCCCTGGCAAGGGTATTTATCCCAGTCCTTGGGGAGGTGATGGCCTAGTGGTATTATCGCTGGACGATTAATCCAGAGACCCAGACAATGTTCTGGGGACCTGGATTTGAAACCCGCCATGTTAAGCAGTTAAGAGTCAACCACATTGCTGTGGGTCTGGAGTCACGTATAGGCCAGAGCAGGTTGGGATGGCAGTTTCTTTCCCTAAAGGGCATGAGTGAACCAGATGGGTTTTTTTCCTGACAATGGATTCATGGTCATCACTAGACTCTTAATTCTAGATTTTCATTGAATTCAAATTCCACCATCTGTTGTGTCAGGGTTCGAACTTGGATCCCCAGAACATTACTTGGGTCTCTGGATTAATTGTCCAGTGATAATAATAGTAGGCCATTGCCTCCCCTATTACTGAGAGTAATGCTAAAACCACTGCTTTAGAAGTGCTTCCTTTCAATATCCTAATTAGGTCCCTGAAATCTGCTTTTAGGATGTCATCCCCTTCCTACCAAAGTATTTGTAGTAACATGGAATATAACTGCTTGCTGATCACCTTTCTCTAAAAGAAGGTCCTATTGCCTTTCCATTGCATCTTTTGTCCTTGCACTAGGAAGGCAATATACTGTCCCTGAATCATGAGAAAAGAGAAGTTAAGTTTTATTGCAGCCTTAAACAGTTATGCAAGCTCTGAGAGAACCTGTAGCTAGTTAATTAGTGGCTGACTGAAACTGGAATATTGAAGCTTGAAACAATTACTTTCAGGAAGCTTAAATATAGGTGAGCCTGAGTGCAATTTTGTCTGCATTAAATGCTGCTTTGGGTGAACAGAGTGTAAACTGTGAGTTTGATGAGTTACTGGGAGTGGTGTGGGAAAGTTGCTCCTTTGTTTATTGTTTTCAATGCAGAGGACATGCAGGCTTAAGGATATTGGTGCAGATCGCAATGAGCAAGGGAAGATGTTACAGGCACCAGTGGGACCGGTAGAGCATGAGCCTTGGTGAGGAGTGGTTACTGTAGGAGAGACAGAATGAGTGTGAGGTATTGGAGAGAAGATGGTGGCACTCATGCTAATGGAGTGTACAAGGTCATTGACATTCTTTTTACAGTGCAATGCATTCCTCCAGACAGCTGAGTCTGTTTTAACTTGATGGCAACTTCGAATGTAGCTGGTCTGTTGTCGTGGCCTCCTCTGCTGGTCATGGGGGAAGAGGAAGTTCAACCCCTGCACCAACCTGTCAAGCAGGGCCTCTAGGTCCCTGCCTACAAAGCTGGGCACTGGTTTCCCATAGTCTGCCATGATGTCCTGCTCAAATGTCAGGTACAGTGAAGTACCACTCTGGTACAGTGGCCTTTAAAAGATAGTGAGGGGCTAAGGGATGCCAGTCTTTTGGCAGATATCCAGTGACAAATACCTAAGTATTTCCTAATGTTGAACTCATTTTGCTGAACTGGGCCATATAACCCGGTCTTGATAGTAAGGATGAGTCAATTGAACAAAGAATTTGAAATAATGTGATCTTGGGTTCATGTTGCACTACATGTGATCCCACCACACTGTTCTGTATCTGTAAAATCTTCCTTACTGTCCTGTTTTAACACCATCACCTTGATAATTTTTATGAACTCCCTACCTTAATTAGATTGTACAGTTTTGGATTACTTATTACTTTGGTTAGACCCTTGGCATGCACCTCTTATACCTATCATGTTATTCCAGTCATTTGGTTTGTCTGCAGCACCACAGTATTTTTAATTTTTTGTAATTATTAATTTGCCTCATTTAATTGGTTTATAGGTCATCCTTCACTTGTTATTCAGCTGTTGACATTTTATATAACCATCTGACACTTTTGATCAGCCGCAGAGACTTATTATTTGACACTCCACTCACACCACTTGTATGATCTTTTGATCTCTCTGTTAGGAAATTCTATGTCTGTGTGTTTCCCTCTCACTTCACCAGATGAAGGGGCTATGCTTGGAAAGCTTGTGATTTCAAATAAACCTGTTGGACGATAAACCTGGTGTTGTCTGACTTCTGACTTTGTCATTAATTGTTGTTGAGTCTCCAGCATATAGCGTCAAATCTTCTACATGTGCCTTATTTTCATAAGTTCAGGAGGTCATCCTGCTAGCATATGATACCATCTGTGTGTCACAAAATGTAATCCATTGCTGAACAAAGTAGAAAGTAGAAAATTTTGCGATACATTTCTAAACAACTGTTTCAGTGGCTAGAAATGATGTAATTTGCTTGGAGCTTTTATCAAGTAATAAATGTTAGATTTCAGAAAGAGAACTTCATAGTGAAAATATTTGACACGGATTATTTATCAAAAATAAGGAATTAATTGTTATTGTTGTCATAATTGACTTTTCCTTATAATCACAGGTTCCTGAAATTCTGCAGGGTAGAGGAAGGAGGATGGGTGGAAGAAGTTTCTCCTGGTTACCTGCCATACTATTTATTGGATAATGGCAAGACCTTTGGAGAAACAGCATCATCAGCAAAAAAAAAGTCATTTCTCTAGATGTTCTGTCAGTCCCATGCTAAAGTTACAATGAATGCGTGGAAGAACCCCTGCAGATTATTTAGTACTAATGCAGAGATAACAGTCCAACTTCATGCAAATATCCTCAATTTGCTTGAATATTTTATCCATCACATCTGTTAACTCATGTAGAACAGATCATGGTTTTTGAATTTTGGCATTGACATTTGGCTGTAACCTAGTCTTGATCTTGAGAAACTTCAGTTGAAAATAATTCTGTTATTCTGTATTCTGATACTATAAATATAAATGGTGAAAATCTTATTGAGACTTGACTTTCTGGAAAAGTGGCTATACTGGCTCTTGCTTATTTGAGATACATCACCTACTTCGCTCATGCCATTTAATAGGTTGAAACCAATTTTGCTTGTTAGTCTTGGCGAGTCATTCGTTTTAGTAGCATCCATGGGTATTTTTGTTCTCTGTGTTCTAAAATATTTGATTTCCCAGTATTGATCTTCCTAATTCTAACAGATGTGTGTTTCATTTGTTACCTACCTTGTTTTAACCCTTGCTCTGTTGATAATCATTGATAATCATTGTCTATTCTCTGTCTCTTTTTCTCATATATTCATAATTTTAGAATTCCTGGAAGTACACAACATAATATTCTGAGAAAAACTAAAACAAATGTCAGTATTTTACAAGAAAGATCTATTAAATTTGCATTTAACCATTCATGATTGACACTTAAAGCTGTAAAGTAGTTTTTATGTTAAAAATATACAATTTATAGTAGATAATAGTTAGCAATTTTCATTCTTAGCATTTCTGTAATGGTACATGTTGCTATTGAACTGTTTTGATTACATACCACATCTAAATGCAATTTTGTTCTTGAATGTAGCTCCCAAAAACTTACTTGACTGTTGATGCAGCCTTAACCAAATATTTTTTCTTTAATTTGATGGTCCTCAAATAATTTTGTCCATGAAACACTTGGTGTACAAAAAGCCCTGTTAACCATCTTCCAGCCCAACTCTTGTGTAAAATACACTGACCAGAATTAATGGGAAGAAAGACAATAATTTTGATGAGACACCAGTAGATTTCCTGGTTCCAAGATGGAGTCTCCTGTTAGGCCCACATCCTTTTGTTTTTATTCTCACAAGTTCTGAAAATCTGATCTCGCAGTTGAATGTTCAAAATTAACACAACACTAAATGGCTTTTGCTTGTGCTGATGCTAACTCAAGGTACCTTTTGGGAGCCAGTTTGGTTGTGTGGTGTCACACGAGTGGCGGGATTAGGGGTATTTTCTTTAATGACTGCAGCCATGATGTTGTACCTCAGCAGTTTGCATTACAGACCAGCCCGCAGACCACCAAGGAGGAAGCAGTGATCCATGGTCCATTTGTTTGCTGCACCTGTATTTGTGTTGTATCTTGGATACACAATGTACATAAGAGAAATGAAAAATAACCACAAAATGCAAAAGTTTGAGCACAAGGTTTCATTTGTTATATCTGACCAATATGGCTAATTTCATCTTTACCTGCCTTTGTAAAGTAAGATTGTGGTGACATAAGGCCAAATAAAATAAAAAGGATTGAAAGAATTATTTACATTGTTTCATTAGTAATTCTTCCTGGTTACATCTTCCAGGGTGTTGCCTTGTAACACCTGCATCCTGTTCACTTATATTGGGTGAAGAAGTGATTTTCAGTTTTGTAGCTAGTTCATTTGCTGCCTTTGAATTCCAAGTGCAGTATTTTCTTCTATTTGATGATGTTGTGAGCCAAGTGTCACCCAGCTCATATGTAATGTCATCTAGGTAATGCAAAAAAAAATACTGAATTTAAACAAACTGGAGCAGTTGTGACACCAAAAAACAAATAGTTTTAAATATAGCATTTCTAGGAAGTTATTTTAGTTGTCAGAACCATATCCAGGTTCCTTGGAATATTCATTCACCCATAGTTGTCAGGTTTGTTAAAATGCTTATTAGAGGCATTGTTTTCTCAATCACATTTCTAGATGTTGGTAATATATTCTTAAAGCCAGGTGCAACTTGCTCACTTTCTGATATGTGTATATACAGTATCTTCAAATTCTTTTCATCATAATTCATGAACATGTGTATTCCATTACCAAAGGAGTTTGCCTATTAACGATTGCCCAAGACTCAATAAAATCTGTTAAAATGGAATGGTCCAAAATATATCTAACTTTCAATTCACATACTGATACACTTGGAAGTGGTAATGCAGATGTTTTCAGTTCACATCAACTATTTGTCAGTCATTCCCTAATCAGGAATATTGCATATTGAGTCTGTTTTGGATAATAGCTTCTTTGGTATTGATGCATTGACTCAACTGATTATGAATAAATAATCATTAAAAAAGCGTAAAAAGAAGCAATATGTAAGTAGTCACTTAACTTTTGAAGAGTACTCAACTGTTTTCCCTCTAGTTATACTTACTGGTAATGTTTAAAATTGTCAGCAGTAATTAAGGATTTAGGAATCATGCATACTGTCAAAAAATTATAAGGAGCAGGTGAAATGCAGCCTCTTTTCTGTTAATAAGGAATCTCCATTAAATTTGTAAAATTTAATCAGAGCTCTTTGATTTTTCTATCACTTCTGTTGCAGGTTCAGGAGAAGCAATGCAACATTCCTTTTTAGGTAGGAACTATATTTCTCTAACACAAAGAATTTAAATAGCTTGATTCTTTAAGAAACAGGATTTGTTATTTAAGGTACTGCTGAAATGTAGGTGTAATTTTTCCCAAATGTTTTGAGAAGGATATTATCAGAATATTGTCACAGAAGACTGAAAGTATCGGTTAATAGGTAAAACTATGGAATCACAGAAATTTTGTAGTATAGAAGGAGGTCGCTGAACAGGTTGTCTTAATGTTGGCCAAAAATGTACTCTCTAGTCTGTTCTTAATTTGCAAATTTTGATCTTTAGTCTTGTGGGTCATGGCACTTCAAGTGCAAATCCAAACACCGAAAGCTTGCATGATTATAGAAATGCAGGATGAAATTAAAAAGGAAATTAGGAAAGGAAAAAGAAGGTATAATAAATACTGGCAAGTAAAATTAATGAAACATACATGCTTGTGAAATAGAAGTTAAAGTAAAACTTTCAACCCCTCAACCCTGCTCTGATATTGAATAAGATTGTGGCTAATCTGTGAGGAGATAGTAAGAACTGCCAATGCTGGAGTCAGAGATAACACAGTGTGGAGCTGGAGGAACTCAGCAGGCCAGGCAGCATCAGCGGAGCAGGAAAGTTGCCATTTCAGGTCGGGATCCTTCTTCAGAAATGCTGGAGGGGGAAGGGCGCTCAGAAATAAATAGAGAGAGGAGGGGTGGGACATGTCCATCCTGGGCCTCCTCCAGTGTCACAATGATGCCACCCAGAAACTGGAGGAGCAGCACCTCATATTTCGCCTTAGGAGCCTACAGCCCAATGGCCTAAATGCGGACTTCACCAGTTTCAAGCTCTCCCCACCCCCAGCCTCATCCCATGACCAACCCTCCCTCTCATCCCCGCCTCCTTGACCTGACACAACCTGTCCATCTTCTCTCCCATCTATCTGCTCCTCCCACCTTACTGACCAATCCCCACCACTCCCTACCTGCACTCTCCTATCACCGTCCCACCTACCTTCCCACTTACCGCTCCTCTCTCTATTTATTCCTGAGCACCCTTCCCCCTCCCCATGACTAATCTGTGTTTGTGTTTTAAATTCCACATTCCTGTCTAACCCCAATAATCTTTGATTCCCTTGCCTGGCAGATTTGGAAAAAAATATTCAGTGACTCTGCATCCACTGCTTCTGAGGCAGAGAGTTTCAAAACTGAACAACTCCATTGAGAGGAAACTGTTTCCTCATCTCATTAGCCAGCCCCTAATTTTGTGTCCCCTAGTTCTGGACTCATCCGCAAGAGAAACATCATTTCTACGCCTGCCTTGTCAAGATCCGTTTGGGATTTTATATACTTCAATCACGTCACCTCTCACATTTCTAAACTCCAATGGAAACACGCCCAGTCTGTCCAACCTATCCTGATATGACAGCCCATTCATTCCAGGTGTCAATTCAGTTAATCTACCTTGAAACACTTTCAACCCATTTACATCCTTTTGTAAGGAGACCAAAACTGTACACAGTATTCTGGATGTGTTCTCGCCAATGCCTTGTATAATTGAAACATATCATCCTTACTTCCGTTTTCAGTTATTCTTGTAATAAAAGTTAGAATCCCACTAGCCTCCTCGATTAAATGCTGTGCCTGCAATGTGAACTTTGTGACTCATGCATAAGATCACCTACATCCCTCTGCATGCATTTCTGCGTTATGTCTCTAAGTAGCACATGGCTTTTTCATTCTTCATGCCAAAGGTAACCATTTCACACTTACCAATGATATACTCTATCTGTCATGTTTTTTCCACAATCACTCCACCTGTCTTTGTCCTTCTACAAACTTCTGTTATTCATCACAGCAACAGTAAAGGAAAAAGTAGAGGCAGTTAGACAGATAGTAGGAACTGCTGATGCTGGAGAATCTGAGAAGGTCCAGACCCAAAACTGCAGCTTTCCTGCTCCTCTGATGCTGCTTGGCCTGCTGTGTTCATCCACCTGTACACCTTGTTATGGCAGTTAGACAGTTAACATTATCTGTGTTCCCACAGGAGGGAACAGTGCAGACATTGTACTTAAGGAGGAACAGTGTGAGGCATTAGATGAAATAAATATAAGAAGAAAATTTAGCAGTTTAATTTGTAAGCAAATGAATTATGAGGTCTGAATGAAGTGTATCCTT
The DNA here is from genome assembly GCF_021869965.1 of Rhincodon typus. Classification (NCBI taxonomy): domain Eukaryota; kingdom Metazoa; phylum Chordata; class Chondrichthyes; order Orectolobiformes; family Rhincodontidae; genus Rhincodon; species Rhincodon typus. The sequence continues at coordinate 15,416,387 of NC_063345.1, read as the reverse complement.
TGCTGCTAAGAGAAACAGGGTACTATTGTGAAAAGGTATAAGGATCTGAAAGAGTTAACACCAACATGTGCCTAAAGTACCTCTCACTGTGATGATGTCTATGGACTTGGTCAGACTATAGCTAATGATTTTGAAAGAATAAAATGTACCATCTGGGTCTTCTTTACCATCTGGGTTGTATCCTTATAATGGTGGATATCATATTAATATAACTTGTACATAGTAGCTATCATGCAATAGACTAAATCTTGTTTCAGAAAAAACCTCTACTCATTAGATTACCAAATGTTTTTTCTTGACCACATGAGACCAAGCAGATCCTGAAGTCCCTAGCAGGAAAGAGGATGATGGCAGCAAAACAACCAGATAGCTTTTATAACCATGATATTACTGGTGAGGATAATCTTCTACAAGGGGAACACCAGTATTGTCCATTTCTCTTTGGTTACAATGGGCTGATCAGGTGGATAGAAAAGTGGCAAGTAGAATTCAATTGGAAAAGTGTGAGATAATGCATTTGTGGTAAGCAAGACAATAGAATATGCAATAAAAAGTAGGCTAATGAGAATTAGGCAGATAGGGATCTTGGAGGCAGCAGGACAGGTCTTAGGAAGGCCTACATCATACTTCCTTCATTAGGCATGGAAGATGAGAGCAGAGAGCAGGGAGGTTATGTCAGAATTGTATAAAGCACTCATTAAGCCATAGCAAGAGCACTTGTACAATTCTGCTCACAGCATTACAAGTGTGTCATAAGGATCAGTGCTGGCTCCACTGTTTTTTGTCATTTATGTAAATTATTTGGATGTGAATATAGGAGGAATAGTTAATAAATTTGCAGATGACACCAAAATTGGTGGTGTAGTGGACAGTGATGAAGGTTATCTCGGAGTACAACGGGACATTGATCAGATGGGCTGATGGGCCGAGGAGTAGCAGATGGACGTCAATTAAGATGATGTGAGGTGTTGTATATTGGTAAGATAAATCCGTGCAGGACTTATACACTTAATGGTAGGGTCCAAAGAGACTTTGGGGTGCAGGTTCATAATTCCTTGAAGGTGGAGTTGTAGGTAGACAGGATAGTAAAGAAGGTGTTTGGTACATTTGCCTTTATTGGCCAGTGCATTGTGTATTGGAGTTGTGGATGTACAGGACATTGGTTAGGCCACTTTTGGAATACTACATTCAGTCCTGGTCTCCCTGCTATAGGAAAGATGTTGTTAAACTTGAAAGGGTGTAGAAAAGATTTACAAAGATGTTGTCAGGGTTGGAAGATTTGATCTATAGTTATGGGCTGGATAGGTTGGGGCTGTTTTCCCTGGAGCGTCAAAGCTAAGAGATGACCTTACAGAGGTTTATAAAATCATGAGGGACATGAATAGGGTGAATAGCCAAGATCTTTTTCCCAGGATAGGGGATTCCAAAACTAGAGGGCGTGGTATTAAGGTGAGAGGGAAAAATTATAAACGGGAACAAAGGAGCAACTTTTCACGCAGAGGGTGGTGTGTGTATGGAATGAGCAGCCAGAGGAAGTGGTGGAGGCTGGTACAACTACAACATTTACAAGGCATCTGGCTGTGTTTAAATGGATATGGGCCAAATGCTGGCAAACGGGACTAGATTAATTTAGGATATCTGATGGGTGTGGATGGGTTGGACCGAAGGGTCTGTTTCTGTGCTATACAAGTCTATGACATTAGAGTACACTTACTAATTAGGCTATGAGGAAAAATTGGATAGGCTGAAGTTCAGAGTAGAAGAGACTCAGGATGTGTTAAAAAGGCAAATTTATAATGTATCACAGGGCTGGTTTATATCCTGAAGCAGCAAGCAGTTTTGTTGTAAATAAAGCAAATCATGGATGGCCACAAGGCATAATAGCTTAAAAGTGCAAAAGAATGCAGGAACCAGCACAGAAAAGATACAAAGAATGGCAGAGGATTCCAAGACATAACAAGTGCAACAAAGAATATATGAAAAGAAGCTCGATCCAAAAAGCTGAAGCAGTACAAAACTTTTACAGTTACATTAGATAAAAGAGGATAATAAGTGAGTGGTCATGAGAAACAGTGGGAAGGGCCACAAGTACAGGAATCTTCTGTTGATGTACCATTCTCAAACAGTTATTCAACATTGGAGAGTATTGAGAATAACAATACCTTGGCAAAGATCTGTAGCTCGGGTTGTGGGTGAGTTTGTTTACTCGCTCGCCGAGCTACCTTGTTCTTATTCAGATGTTTCATCACCATGCTAGGTAACGTCATCAGTGGAGCCTCCGATGAAGCAATGTTATTCTACTCCGCTTGGAATTTATACTGTCTGGTCCGTTATGGTGAGTAGTGTCATTTTTGATTTTGATCTGTATGGGTTTGTATATGGGGTCCAATTCTATATGTTTGTTGATTACATTGCGGGTAGAGAACCATGCCTGTGGGATTTCCCGTGTGTGTCTATGTTTGGCTTGGGCTACTGTGGTTACCTTGTCCTAGTTAAACTGATGGCCTTTAATGGTCAAGTATACAAACAGATCAACGGTACACCAATGGGGTCACCCATCTGATGACTCATTGCAGAAGCAGTCGTGCAAAGACTAGAACATTCTGCCGCATTCAACCTAAACTGTGGATCCGATACATAGACGACACATTTGTCATTATTAAAAGCAATAAATTAGAAGAGACCCACCAGCTCATCAACAGCATATTCATAAGGGTTAAATTCACAAGGGAATAACAAAACAACAATCAACTTCCGCGTCTGGGTGTTAAAGTTGAGCGTATGACCAACGGGGAGTTCTAAACCTCATATACAGAAAAGCAACCCATACTGATCAAGTCCTCAACTTCCACAGCAACCACCCCAATGTCCACAAACAAAGCTGCATTAGGACACAGACTGCATTAAACAGGTCAGGACACACTGCAACACTCCGGAACTATGCAGGAAAGAGGAAGAGCACCTATGCAAAATCCTCGCTATAAATGGATATCCCCGCAACTTCATCTGCAGATGCCTACCAAATAGACAACAACAGGAGGATACAGCCCTAACGCACTGACCACACTGCCCTACATCAAGAACATATCGGAACTGACAAGACTCCTAAGACCACTAGGAATCATGGTAGCCCCCAACCCAAAACCCCTCCATGACAAACACTTGCAAATCTTAAAGACCCCATTCCCACAACATGCAGAACCATGGTTTACAAAATGTCATGCAACAACTGCCACAAACATTACATCAGACAGACAAGAACGAAACTAGGCATTGGAATACATGAACATCAACTGGCAACAAAGCAGCACAACAAACTCTCCTTAATATCGGTACACTCAGACAATGAAGGACATCAGTTTAACTGGGACAAGGTAACCATTGTAGCCCAAGCCAAACATAGACACGCACGGGAATTCCTAGATGCATGGTTTTCCACCCGTAATGCAATCAACAAACATATAGAATTGGACCCCATATACAGACCCATACAGATCAAAACCAGAAATGATACTGCTCACCATAACGGACCAGACAGTATAAATTCCAAGCAGAGTAGAATAACATCGCTTCATCGGAGGCTCCATTGATGATGTCACCTAGCATAGTGACGAAACATCTGAACGAGAACAAGCCAGCTCAGTGAGCAAGTCAACAACCTTATAATGATACCTTGAAAGAATGCATTCATTTGGAAGGTACCACTGGCCAAGGGACAGTACAGAAGGGGAGGAATATAGAAATGCAGTTGTTATAGGAGATTCCATACTCCTAGGCATTTCTGTAACTGTCATTGTTCATGTATGTCATTTCTTTGGTGCCATGGTAAAGAACATCATAGAATACAAAATATTGTTATTCATGTAAATGGACTAATAATCCAAAGGTCCTGGGTAATGCCCTGAAGACATGGGTTCATAGCACACCATGGCAGCTGGAAGAATTTGAATTCAGTGAATGAATTTGGAATTATGAAGTTATTTTCAGTGACACTGACCATGAAACTTCCATTGATAGCCATTAAAAAGCAATTTGTTTCAAAAATATCCTTTAGTGTTGACTCAAAGGTAGGTGGGAAGGCAAAGGGTGAGGATGTCATAAATACTCTGCAGAGGAATATAAACAGGTTAAGCAAGTGGACTAAAAGTTGGCAGTTTGAACATAATGTGGGTAAATTAAAGGTTATGCAGTTTGGCAGCAAGAATAGAGGAGCTGAATATTATTTAAATTGAAAAATACTGCAGAAAGTTATAGAACAGAGAGATTTGAGAGTCCGTATCCATGAATCAGAAAAACTAGCATCTGAGTTCAGCTGGGAATAGGGAAGGCTAATGGAATGTTGACTTTTATTTTGAAAGGAATGGAATAAAGAAGTAGGGAGAAACAAAATCCAAAATTGCTGGAAAAACTCTGCAGATCTGGCAGCATCTGTGGAGAGAAAGCAGAGTTAAGGACTTTAGGAAAAGGGATAATCAGCATGGACAACTAAGGAAATAAGGGAGGGTATCAAATTGAAAGCAAATGCATACAAAGTGGCAAGGATTATTGGGAAACTAGGGAATTGGGAAATCTTTAAAGGTCAACAGTAAGCCAGAAAAGTAAGATTGATGATGAGAGTAAACTAGCTCAGAATATAAAAACAGATAGCAAACATTTCTACAAATATATAAAATGAAAAAGAATGGCTAAGGTAAACAGTGGTCCTTTAGAGGATGAGAAGGGGGATTTAATAATGGAAAATGAGGAAATGACTGAGGCGTTGAATACGTATTTTGTGTCGGTCTACACAGTGGAAGACACAAATAACATGCCAGTACTTGATTACAAGGAGGCTATGCCAGGTAAGGGCCTAGAAACAGAACCAAAGTTGCTGGAAAAGCTCAGCAGGTCTGGCAGCATCTGTGAAGGAAAAAACAGAGTTAACGTTTCAGGTCTGGTGACCCATTCTGAGGAAGGGTCACCGGACCCGAAGCATTAACTCTGTTTTTTCCTTCACAGATGCTGCCAGA
>NC_063345.1:15371936-15410978 GCF_021869965.1 Rhincodon typus | reverse complement strand
TCTGGCAGCATCTGTGAAGGAAAAAACAGAGTTAATGCTTCGGGTCCGGTGACCCTTCCTCAGAATGGGTCACCAGACCTGAAACGTTAACTCTGTTTTTTCCTTCACAGATGCTGCCAGACCTGCTGAGCTTTTCCAGCACCTTTGTTTTTGTTCCTGATTTACAACATCCGCAGTTCTTTTGATTTTTAGTTAAGGGCCTAGAAACAATCATTATCACTAAAGAGGTAACGTTGGGCAAGCTAACAGCGCTAAAGGGAGACAAGTCTCCTGGCCCTGATGGAATACATTCCAGGGAACTAAAAGAAATGGCGATGGAAATAGCAACTGCGCTTGTGGTAATTTACCAAAATTTGCTGGACTCTGGTGTGGTTCCAGTAGATTGGAAAACACATAAATGTGACACCACCGTTTAAAAAAGGAGGTTGACAAAAGGTGGGTAACTATAGGCCTGTTAGCTCATAGCGATAGAGTTATAGAGTCCTACAGCATGGAGACAGGCCCTTCGGCCCAAATGGGTCCATGCTGACCAAAATGTCCATCCACGCTAACCCCATTTCCCTGCACTTGGCCCATATCCTTCTAAACCTTTCCTATCCATGTCTTCGTCCAAATGCCTTTTAAATGTTGTTAATGTACCTGCTTCAACCACTTCCGCTGGCAGCTCATTCTTTCCAGTTTAATAACATCTTTCCTATAGCAAGGTGACCATAACTGAACTTAATACCCCAAGTGTGGCCTCACCAACGTCCTATACAACTGCAACATAACTTCCCAACTCCTGTACTCAATGATGAAGGCCAGTGTGCCAAATGCTTCTTCACTGTGTGGTTGGTTGGCTCGCCGAGCTGGTTTGTTGTTTTTCTGCAGACGTTTAATTACCTTACTGGGTAACATCATCAATGCAGCCTCCGATGAAGCGATTTTGTGTTTTCCCAACTGTTACTTGAACTCTGGAGTCCATGGAGCTGGATTACCTCACTTCCGGTTTTCCTTCGCAGTGAAGTGTATACGGGGTTGAGCTCTTTGTGTTTGTTGATGGCTTTCTTTGTTGAGTACCAGGCTTCTAGAAATTCTTGTGCTTGTCTCTGCTTTGCTTGTCCCAGGATCTTGGTGTTGTCCCAGTTGAATTGGTGGTTCTCCTTATCAATGTGGATAGAGATGAGTGAGTATGGGTCGCGTCTTTTTGTCGTGTCGTGTCGTGTCGAGTCGACCATCAATTGGCTGCCATTGTCAGCTCCTTTGGAGGAGACCTGCTGTGTTAAGTGCTGGTCAACTACTCAAGTGCCTTTCTCAGCTGAGCTGTTCAGCCTGCTTTGCTGATATAGTTGTTAGGTGACCTCATTATGAATGCCTCACTGCACTTCAGGAATAGGTAATTTACTTCAGATCTCAGCAGGGAAGGGAAGGGAAATCTTTAATTGGTTGATATCTTTGTTTCCTTGCAATAATCAGCAACTTCTTTTTGAAGAGTTTTTTTTTTCGCTGTCTGTCTATTCATTTACACAAGATTGAGAATGGAGAAAAACTAATACTGTGAAAGGCTGCAAATGATTGACACATTTGAGGTTGTAAGATGCGTCCTTTTTTCTAAAACATCTTTTCAAACCTTCTGATTTTTGTTTTTCTCCATAAACTTCATTGCTACTACCTCAGAACCCTCCTTTGAATTACTCCTTAAAATCTTCGTCTTTGCCTTAATATTGTTTTCTGTGGCTCATTGTCAAGGTTTGACTGATAAAGCACCTGTGAAGAATCTTGGAGATAGTAAGAACTGCCAATGCTGGAGTCAAAGATAGCACAGTGTGGAGCTGGAGGAACACAGCAGGTCAGGCAGCATCAGAGGAGCAGGAAAGTTGACGTTTTGGGTCGGTACCCTTCCGAGACCCTGTGCTGCTGCCTGACCTGCTGTGTTCCTCCAGCTCCACACTGTGTTATTTGTGAAGAATCTTGGGATTGTTTTATTACTTTAAAAACACAAATGGGGCTAGTAGCACTGAAGTCAGGGCAAGACTGCAGTTACCCACTCTACAGCTTGTCACCTGAATGAAATCTGGATGGCATCCAACATTGGCCTGCACTTAAGAAAAAAAAAATATATAAAAAGGGCTGCACGTCAAAAAACAATTTGCAAGTTCATTGCTTTGGATCATTGCACTCTGTGGATTCAAGAGTTGGATCCTCACCACAAATGAGAAAAAAATTAAAGCTTTTGAAATGTGACCTTGTTGAAGGATCCTTAGAATCAACTGGACAGAACAAAAAAAAATTAATTTGTCTGCAGAAAAGTTGAAGTCCCAGCATCTTATGGGCTTCTGGCTGAAGTAGAGATTGAGAAAGTACAACTGTTGGAAACTGCAGGCTGAGAATCTAGTGTTGAAATAATTGAAAGTCATCGAGTCATAGAGTTATACAGCGCGGAAACAGACCCTTCGGCCCAACTTGTCCAAGCGGACCAGATATCCTAAGTACATTTGCCAGCATTTGGCCCATACCCCTCTAAATCCTTCCTGCTCACATACCCATCCAGATGCCTTTTAAATGTTGTAATTGTACCAGCCTTCGCAACTTCCTCTGGTAGTTCATTCCATACATGCACCACCTTCTGCATGAAAAAGTTGCCCGAGGTCCCTTTTAAATCTTTCCCTTCTCACCTTAAACCTATGCCCTCTAGTTTTGAACTCTAGTTCTTTGTTAGCTCGCTGAGCTGGCTGCTCTGTGGTAGTCAGATGCCTCACCACCCCTCCAGACAACACCACCACTGCGGCCTCCAATCGAAGCGCTCGTGCTCTGCCTCCTTCCTCCCATGTGATTGTCACGTCGCGTCCGGCTCTGCCGTGTTAGCAGCAGCCCGTTTACGGATCCACCCCCATGTGTTTGTCAAAGTGAATCATCATGAAAAAGTTGGTCAGATAATAGAAGAGCTGATAAGTTAGTAATATCAGACTTTGGATGGAGGGTGAAATGACAGTGGTGTACAGAATTGCAGTGATGTATCAAGATACGTACCATCCTTTGAAGACTAAAGACGAAAAGGGGCTATAATGTACGTTGTAAACCTTAAAGGAAAGGATTGATTCTCGGCACTTTCACTTTGTACCACCAGTTAATTCAGAACTTGAGATTGATCTGGCTATAAAGTGAAGTGCAGTGCAGTGAAGCTGTCTTTATACTCCAGAATTAAGCCACGCTTGTAAGTATGCATCCTTTGATTGCAATTTCAGTCTTGATGTGGAATAAAACCAAAGCTATTCTAGTATAAATGCATTCTGAGGGATCAACTTACATCTCCCTTTTCTGCTTTATTGGCATAAGTAGAGCGGTAATGGATGAAGATTAGGGAGAGTCATGATTGAGACAATGTATTCCAATACAAGACTGGCAGGGTTCAAAATAAAAGGTTAAGATGAAGGCCCTGTGACCGAGTTAGGTTCTCAAAATATGACTGTCTGTGCTTTACGATTTCTAGTCTTTGAATCCAGCTCCAAATAAATACATGTAGGGTAGGAGTTGGCCAAATCTAATGTGATTTAAAAAGCCCCTATTCTCTTTTAAATTGCTTTAAACAATTGGTAGGCAACTTGCTATTGATTCAAAGTCACTTTTGGATGCACCAAAAACTTTTATGAAGTACCTTGGGGCATTTTTCCATTGAGCTATATAAATGCAAGTTGTTACTGATAGAGCATAATGAAACATATGCATTGAAAAGTAGATTTTCCATTGTCATTCTATTATGAAATTTCTACCTTTGTAAAAATACTTATTATGGAAGAGCAGAGGGATTTGGCGATAAAAGTTCACAGGTGATAAATGATATCAATGTGTCTCAGCTTGCCTTTTGCTTGATTCCATGTAAAAGAAAAAGATATTTTGAATACCTTTAGACTTGGAAGAATAGTTCTGCATCGTTACTGTAACAGTATTGACCATGGTCTTCTAATCATAAACAAAGCCTTGGCATCTGTGTAGTAAGCCATAATTAGTATCGTTATTTCTTTGTACACAATGATGCTTTTGTCTTCAAGGCTCTTGTGTGCTTGCCAGACGTCAGCTCTGTAAATGGTTGCAGTGTAGTATTGTAAATGCCTGGTGTTTCAAGGGCAGAATAATATAGAATGTTTTTATTTAAGTTTTCCTGTGCCACCCTGATCTTCCCACCTCTACTGCTTACTTTTTTCCATCCAAATGGAGCATTTTGAAGGATTCTCTGAAACCAGAATTTAAATTTTGTATCATGTTCAAATTGTTCATTTTTACTCTTTGCTGGGTTTTGGGGCCTACTGCAAGGCCAGCATTTGTTGCCCATCCATAATTGCAGTAGGACAAAAGGAGAGAGGAAGTAGGTGAGTGAGGATTATAGGAGCATATAACAATAAAAATAGATTATCGCACTTTTGTAACCAATTATAATAATTATATGAACCAATATAACTGATACTAATGACACTATAATGATCACTGTAGTGATTTGTCAGTGTTTAACAATCACACCTTGAAGCTGGGATCAGAAAAGTTCTGATCTCTAGGCTTTTCCTTCTGTTGATCACTTACAGACTGATCAAGCTTTTGTTTCAGCTTACTTGATTTGCAGTGATTTCATTTGAACACTGCTGAGCACTCTAAAGGAAAATAAAATTGCAAATCATATGCTTGGAGCACTGTGATTTTACTTTATTAGGGTCACTGATTTCAGTAGATCACTACTAGATGTCAAGCAATGACAGAACAAACTTTAGAATGCAGTTTGAAATCATTGTAAATGCATGTGACCAAACATCATTGAGTGCAGAATGAAGTCAATTTTTTTCTGGTAAGGTAACACAAGCTGCAAATTTAACTATGAGAGAAATATGGCAGGAAATATAAAAGCTTCCTTCAAGTAAGTCATCAACAAGAGAACATTATGTAAATATTATTCACCTGTTGTATTGAGGAGATTGGGTTTGACATAAAGTTTGGTTCTGACCTTTTTGGGTGCTGTTGGTGATTAAGGGTTCTGAAATGGTGTCCTTGGTATGTGTTCACATTCTTAATGTGAAACATTATAGATACCATGCTTTTAAAGGTAACAGTATGCACAGGGGACATCCTTTTGCAGAGTGGGCAGAACCCAAAGATTATTGACCCAGCTGCCATTTTGAAGCTCTTCAGTCTTTCTGCTATCTCTCCCATGGTGGAATCTTCTCAGGATTTAAGTTTGAGTTGGGTGATCCACTCTGACTCCCAACTGGTTGATATTCCAGGTGAGCCAGTAAGAGGTCTCATCCAGGTTCAATGTCCTGTGAAGACCATATCTTGACAGACTGCAGACCTAATCAGAGGGCCTGCACCTTTGGAAAGACAGCAACTCCACCGCCATAGCTTTGTGCTGATACTACCAGAATGACAGTGCAAAGGTGCCTTAATTTTGAGATGTTGGTCCACATTTTGCAGCCCCAATGTTTGTAAACATTGGGAGATTTACTGCCATTGAGAGCTGCAAGAGCTCTGCAACTTCTGGAGAGCTCACTTGGCTGCGATCCTGAAGCTTGGTAGCCTGAATGTGCTGTTATCACCACAATCTGCCTTTGAGGAAACAAAAACAGAAGTTGCTGGGAAAGCTCAGCAGAGCTGGCAGCATCTATGAAGAAAAAATCAGAGTTAACGTTTCGGGTCTGGTGACCCTTCCTGAAACTCTGCCTTATGGAAACTTCGGCCAATTGTCCTGCAGTTCCATGATGTTTTAATTCTTTTTTCTTTAAGAGCTGCTTTCAGTAGGTGCACTGACTACTCAAGAGCACATTCCTTTAAATTATTATGGGGACACCAGTTCCTCTCAATTCCCAACTGTTGTGTATCTCTAGCTCCTCAATCCTGAATATTTGGGATGCAATGCCAGAGGGAAGGTAGGGTAGGAGTGTTTGGGAAAAGAGCTAGAGCTGTCATGCAAATTGTAATTGAAGCAACATCAAATAAGAAATTTCAAACAGTCATGAAATACTTACCTATCATTGAGCTGAAAGCGATGTTCAGCTTATGACATCAAAAGTGGACGTGGGTACACAACCTCTCAACTGTCAATGCTGCTGGACAACATTTCAGTAAGGAGAGCAGATTCCTGCTGCACGGTATAAACAATATGATGATATACTTGTTCAGTCAAGATCTGGACTACTATTTTTAATAACATAAACAGTGGCCAGAATTGCACATCACTCCTGGTCACCACTGTGGAACACATAAGGCTCTCACTGCAGGAGGACGAAGATATCAACAGAGGAATTAGGAGCAGGTATGAGCCACTCGGCCTCTTAATCCTGTTCCACCATTCAGAACGCTCACGGCTGATTTGATTACTCCGCATTCCTAAGTACCCCAATAATCTTCAACTCCCTTGTTAGTCAAGAATCTATTTCTGCCCTAAAAGTACTCAGAGGATTCTGTTTCCACTGTCTTTTGAAGAAGAAAGATGCAAAGAATGACATTCCTCTTGATAGAAAAAAAATAGAAAAATAGATAGAAAAAAAATCTTCTTATGCCACAATTGGGAAAGGCAGGTGTGCTGCATGCCTCCTTAACTACCCTATTAACCTTTCCTGCCACCTTCAGGGATCTGTGGACAAGCACCTCAAGATCCCACTGTTCATTTAAACATGCTAAACCCAGGCACGATGACCAGGGTCTCCAGAACCAGGGTCACAGTTTAAAGATGTGAAGCAGGCATTTAGGACTGAGATGAAGAGAAATTTCTTTGTGCAGAGAATTGTGAGCCTGTTTAATTCTCTGCAACTGAAAGCAGTTGAGGCAAAAACATTGAATGTTGTCAAGAAGGAATTAGATATTGTTCTTAGGACTAAAGGCATCAAAATGTATGGGGAGAAAGTGAGAACAGGGTTGTGAGTTGGATGATCAGCCATGATCATATTGAAAGGCGGAGCGGGCTCTAATGGCCTAGTGCTGCACCTTCTTTTTCTACGTTTCACTATATTGTCATTTTAGTCAAACTAATTGGACATGGGATCATACTACCAGAGCAGCTGGAACTTAAACCTGGACCTTCTGGTGCAGACATAAGGACATACCACTGTGCCATAAAATTGTCTTGTTCTCTGTCTACACTCAGGCTAATTTTCACCCAGTCAACCCTCAATCAACATATCTCATCAACTGTCCCTGTTATGGACCATTCCAAACCCCCTCAAAATATATTAAGACTCCTTTTTTAAAATTTTAATGGTAGGTGTAAGTGTGTTCCAGATGGCTATTTGATTGGTCAAACTACTAGGCTTGAAACAAAACACACTTTATTCATACACTAAAATTAAAATACAGACAAAATAAAAAGAAAATAATTGGCTTAACTGTAACTCAATCGAAATGCTTAACAAAATAACATATATATATATTAACTACTACTAATTAACTGTTCCAGTCTAGTAACATCCCACAAACACATCCTTGGCAAAGAAAAATTCAATAAAATAAATTAACTCACATGCAATTTTAGCAGCAGGAATAGAACCCCAGCTTTTAGCTGAGGAATAACAGCTTCCACAGCTAGCTCCAAGACCCCAACAGCTGCTACTGAAGGCTAAAACTAAAGAAAATCCTGGTTCTGTGAGAGCTTGATCCCATCCATTCAGGCTGCTTCTATTGTTCTAACTTAAAAAAGAACCCAAGGGCTCACAAGCTGTTTACTTCATTGGTGTTCCTTTATTCATTCACGGGATGAGGGCATCACTGGCTAGGCAGCATTTATTGCCCATCCCTAATTGCCCAGAGGCCAGTTGAGAGTCAACCACATTGCTGTGGGTCTAGAGTCACATGTACGCCCAACCAGGTAAGGATGGCAGTTTCCTTCCCTAAAGAACATCAGTGAACCAGATGGGTTTTTCCGACAATCGACAATGGATTCATGGTCATGAGTTCTGTCTCAACCTTTCTTCCAACAAAAAAAGGACAAGATACATCTCTTAAAACCGTAGCATAATCACATACCCTAGTTCCATTTTATTTCAGGTATCCCTGCCAGATTCTGCAAGATGGTAACACAAGCTATCTTTCTCTAATACTTTAATTTTCCCCTCTTAATTTTTTTATCATATTTTGCTGTATTTTATATTCTGTTCAATCTTTTGACCTGCCATCTCCCTTTACTTATATGTTTTTTCTTTAAATTTGATACCATTGTTAACTTCTTAGTAAAACACAAATTATGACCGACATGCATGCTTTAAAAGGCAGTTCGTTACTTGATATGCTAGCCAAGTGCAGATCATATGTGTACGTAGTTTGGTTGACATGAAATTAGGGATTTTGGCAAATTGTGATTAACTAAGACTATATAGCACTTCAGGACGACATAGATGAGTAGTATGAACTGTTAGGTGTACAAAGTGGGTTAGGGGCCCTTGTGGTGCTTTGGGAATGTACTTATCATTTGTCCTGGGGGCCTGGTTTCCAGCCCCACGTGCTCCAGATGTGTGTATTAACAACTCTGAAGTCGTTGATTGCGAAAATATCTCCAAAATGAGAGCACATATGCAATCAAAATACACTGCAGTGTTTGAACAAATAAAACCCATCAAATGGCTTAAATTTATAATTTGCTGAATGTACAGGTGTCAGTAGATAAAGCGATTAAGAAAAACAATTACATTTTGCATTTTCAAAAGAATGATTTGCATTTCCATATTGCCTTACATGAACTCAGAATATTTAAAAGCCTTTACACCCAATGAAGTAATTTAAAGTGATGACATATAGGAAGTGCTTATTTGAACACATCAAACCTACACAAATGATTATCTGTTCTTGCGATGCTAATTGTGGGGTAAGTATTGAAACTGTTGATGTTCTTCAAAATGGTGCTACAGTATCTTAAAGCATAACGTGGACAGCAAGTGGAGCCTCAAGTTAGCATCTCATCTGAAAGACAGCAAATTAAGCAGTGCCTTATTAAGCCCTCCCTCAGTACTGCACTGGATTGTCAGCTTAGATGTTTGTGCTCAAGTTCTAAAATGGCACATGAAGCTACAACTTTCTGACAAGGAGGCAAGAGCTGCCAGTTGAGCCACAACTGACACGAAGCTAGGAGTATAGATTCTAAGTGGGGAACAAAATAAGTTTATCCATTCAAAACATTACTTAGGCTAGTTATTGAGTATTTTGTGCTTTTTTGGCTCTCTGCTTTTGAAGGTTGGTTAGCTCAGTTGGCTGGACAGCTAATTATTAATACCAACAGTGTGGGTTCAATTCCTGCACCACACTCTACTTTTCACCCTCTTTCTTCGCCTGAGGTGTGGTGACCCTTCGGTTAAACCATCAACAATCGTGACACTATCTAATGATAGGACTAGGGTAGTTTTACCTTTTATCTATTATTGGAAAGGCACTGCAGTCATAGAGTGTAGAGCTGAGATAATGCCAAGGATGGAAAATTGTCATTTCAGGTGACCCTTGAGATTTTGGGACTATTTTGTTCGACCAGGAAAGGCCAAGATGATCATTTAAAAGTTTAAAATAACATGAAGAGTTTTGTTAGAGTATTTGAACAGAAGACTCTTCTATTGCTACAAGGTCATTGATGGGGCTCATAAATTTACAATTATCAACAAAAGTGAGAAGGCAGTTTCGGAGTAATTTCTTTGTTGACGTCATGAAATGCTTTGATGCAACAAATTGAGGCAGAAACTATTACAATTTTTCAAGGAACATTGGATAAATACTTTGAAAAAAGATATGTATATCTAGAGGGAGCTGTGTGTTTGGAGAGAAAGTGGCATACAGGATGAATTTTAGATTGTTCTAGAAGAGAACTGTAAAATTAACATTAAACAAATATTTTGCGTGTCTTTACTGAGGAATAAGATGCTATCAGACCACTGTGAAAGAGGAAGTAATTAAGACCCTGAAAAGGTTTAAAATTGATAAGGAGGGGATATTGGTTCAGTTACCTGTACTTAAAGCTGATAAGCATCAGAACCAGATGACATGCATCAAAGGATACTGAAGTAAGGCACAGTGGAAATCGCAGAGCAAGTGGCCATAGTTTTTCATTCTTCCTTGGAGTCAGGGATGGTGAGGGAGGACTGGCAAATTATAAACGTTGCATCCTTGTTCAAAAACAGGTATAAAGAAAAGCCAAACAAATACAAGCCAGTCAATTAAACTTCCATGATGGCAAAACATCTAGAAATAGTACTTTGGGCCAAAATTAATAGTTATATGGACAAATGTGGGTTGATTCAAGAAAGGTTGTTTAGGCAAAGTCATATTTAATTAACTGGTTGGAATTGTTTTGACGAAACAGCAGAGAGGGTTGGTGAGGGCAGTGCTGTTGATCTGTACATGGACTTCCAAAAGGTGTTTGATATAATGACACGGAACAGAATGGTATGCAAAGCTGTGACTCATGGAATAAAAGGGACAGTAGCAACATGAAAATGGAATTGACAGAGTAACAGAAAATACTTCCACTAAGATGGTGATGGAGTAGAGCTTTGGAGACCAGGGCTCATCAGCTCCATTCACATTTCTTTTTGTTTCTTTTTTCTCTTTTCTGTCATTTTTTCCTCTTCTCTTTTATATTACTTACCTCTTGGCAAAGAACTCGGTTAAGCTGATGGCATTGGAGGCTGCAAGTGGGCGCAGCAGCGCGGACTCGAATAGGCACAACAGCATGGACTCATGGCAGCAGCGTCGGAGGTGAGCTTGGGTTCCTGGTGGCTTCCGCATTGTCGAGGCAGCCCTAGCGCTGACTCATGGCTGCTGCTGCAGAGGCAAGTTTGGGTTCCAGGTGGCGTCTGCATCCAGTGCAGATTCATGGAGGAGATGTCGGGCCCAGTACGAGACCAGCAGCATCAGCAGCGGCTGCATTGGTGAGGTGGGCTCAAAACAGACTCATGGCAGTGGCAGAGTTGAGTTTGGGCTGGTGTGGTACCTGGCAGCATCAGTGGCATTCTGCATTGGTGAGGTACGGTGGGGACTCATAGTGGCAAGGGCATCAGTGGAGGCGAGATGGTGCCGAAGCTGAGCGACTTTCATTTCAGCAGAGGCAGCATGGCAAAAGAGACTTCTCCCTGGCCACCAGGCCCATGACCCGTGACGGACCACTTAACAAGAAGGACTGTAAAATAGGACACTTACTTTATTTCTTCATTTTTCTTGCTTTATATTCTAAGATGATGCCAGAGAGACAACACTATACTTCACTTTTCACTGTATTTTGTAACAAGATACATGTGACAATAAATCAATCAAATAAATCAAATCAAATCAAATACAGATTAGTGATTAATGAATGGTTTTCAGGCTTAAGCAAGGTTTGTATTGGAGTTCCTCTAAGATCAATGTTGGGATCATAGCAGGAAGTGCAATGTATTAATGACTTAAGACAGGGCACAAATTTTAGGATTATGGATGATATGAAATTTGAAAACATTGAGAACTGTAAAGAGAATTTGAAAGGACAGACAAGTTAATGGAATGTGCGGACAGATGGCTGATGCAGTTTAATGTGGAAAAATGGGAAATGATTTAATTTGGCAGGAAGACATATGGAAGTAATAGAAAATAAAGGGCACAATTCTAATGGGGTGATGATCAAAGAGGTACCTGGTGTGTTTGTTCATAAGTTGCTGAAGGTAGCAAAACATGTTGAGAGTGCAGTGAAGAACAAACATAGGAATTAGGAGCAGGAGTAGGCAGTTCAGTCCCTCAAGCCGGCTCTGTCGTTTAACATGATCATGGCTGATCTTATCTTGGTCTTAACTCCACTTTTTTGCCTGTTCCCTATAGCCCTTTAGTCTGCTTTTCATCAGAAATATATCTATTTCTTTCTTGAATCTATTGATTGATTCTGCCTCCACTGCATTCTCAGGCAGTGAATTCCAAGAATTAACAACCCCCTGAGAGAAGTAGTTTCATCTCATCTCCGTTCTGAATCCACCTCCTTTCACGCTATATCTATGAACTCTTGTTCAACTCTGTACATCAAGGACGAACATCTGTTCAATATCCAAATTATCAATCCCCTTTAGCATTTTATACACCTCAATTAGATCGCACTGCCCCCCGTTCTTCTAAACTCCAGTGAGTACAAGCTGAAACTATTCAACCACTCCTCGTATGACACCCCTTCAATCCCTGAAATCAATCTAGTGAACCTCCTCTGAACTGTCTCCAGTGTCATCATATCTGTCCTAAGTAAAGAGACCAAAACTGGACGTAGTAGTCCGGGTGTGGTCTCACCAAGGCCTTATATAATTGCAACAACACTTCTTTCCTTTTATAATCCAATCCTGTTGCACTAAATGCCAGTATTCCATTTGCCTTTCTCATTATATGCTGTACCTGCATACCCACTTCCTGCGATTTATGCACAAATATACCCAGATCCCTCTGCACTAAAGCATTCCGAATCTGCTTATCATCTAAGCCCTTTTATTTTTTCCAGCCAAAGTAGACAACCTCGTACTTATCCACATTAAACTCGAACAGACTCTGGTCCATTCTTCTTGCCTGTCAAAATTTATCTGTAAACTGTTTATCCACTCATCACAGCTGCATTCCCACCTATTTTAGTATCAACTGCGAACTTTGCTATGTTACACTCTGTCCCTGCTTGCAGATCACTTAAATCGATTATAAATAGTTGAGGCCCAAGAACTGAACACTGAGACACCCCACTCATTACAGTTTGCCATCCAGAGAAGTATCCATTTATCCTGACCCTTTGCTTTCTCTCCCTCAGCCAAGCTCTATCCAAGCCATTACTCTACCCTTAACTACCAGGACATAACTTTCTGGATCAGTCTTTTATGCGGCACCTTGTCAAATGCCTTCTGGAAGTCTAGATATACCACATCCATTGGATCCCCATTACCCACCTTGCTTGTTATATCCTCGAAGAATTCCAGCAAGTTTGTCAAGCATAACTTGCCCTTCTTGAAACTGTGCTGACATTGATGAATTGAGCTTTGTTTTTCCAATTGTTCAGTTATCTCCTCCTTTATAATTGACTCTGGCAACTTGCCCGCTACAGAGGTCAAACTAACTGGTCTATAGTTTCCCACTTTTTGCCTGTCTGCTTTTTTGACTGAGGGTGTCACAGTGTCACATTAGCATGTTTCCAATCCACTGGTACATTTCTAGAATCCAAAGAATTTTGGAATATCATAACTAATGCATCCACTGTTTCTGCTGTCACCTCCTTTAATATCCTAGGGTGCAGGCCAACAGGCCCCAAGAACTTAATTGTCTTTAATCCCACCAGTTTACTTATTACTGTAAACGATAGTAATGAGGTCTGCCAGGTAGACTTCATCCAGTGTTAAGCACTGTGCATGTTTAAATAAAGGGTGACTTGGTGACAGGTTACTGGTGTCTGTATGGTCATTTCAGTGGTGATGAGAGAAAAAAATACACTCCTAAAGAAATTCATTTGAAGCAGTCATCTTTGAATTGGCGTAAGCATTTCTGGCATCATGCTGTTATTTGGAAAGCTTGACATGTTCAATCCCGCCGTCCAAGATTTGGCTCAGTATGTGGAAAGAATTTCCAGGCAAATGACATTGGGGAAGATGAAAAGTAAGGAGTAATTCTCCTGACAGCTTGTGGACCTGCAGCTATTAGGGTTATTAGGAGCCTAACATTTCCTGAGGCACCAGATACTAAAACCTTTCAGAAGTTGACAGACTTAGTTAAGGATTTGACGACTCCAAGCCTCTTCTAATTCTGACACACTATCGGTTCTATTTGGTGTTCGAGAACCAGGGGAATCCATATTAGGATTTTGATGAGATTTCTGATGGTAGAGGGATATGACTTTGGTTTAACCCTTAATGAGATGCTGAGAGACCGTTTGGTATGTGGGGTTAATGATGTAACCATGCAAGAGTGCCTACGAGCTGAAGCCCACTTCGACTTCAAACAGGCACTACAACGGGCTTTGTCATTAAAAAATGTGGCAAGTGGAGCATATGAGTTGGAGGTATACCGATGGAAGTGGACACCCTTGCCAGGCAGGCTGAGCTTGAGGGACAACACTTGAGTGAAGACAAGTACTTAGCCTCACTCAGGACATTGACTGAACAGAAGGACCCTAGGTCAGCCGACACAAAACCTGAAAACAAAGCCAAGCCTCAGCCAAACGGTTAAAATTTTCTCAGTCCGGGCGCACGTGCCTTTGTAGTTGCTGCCAATATGCGAACTTGAGACAGCAAAAAATTGAGTAAGAGATCTCATAGGCCAGTATTCAGGAGAGTGCACACTCTGGAAAGCCCACCTACATCTAGCTTGGAAAAGTTAAATTGCTTAGTAACATCCAAATCACAACCAATCAAAATAGACATCTGGTTAAATGGTCACCCGGTTCTAATGGAGGTTGATAATGATGTGGCTATATCAGTGATTGCAGAATCAGTCTTTAACAAAATTCACTCTGCGCTCCAACCCTTAAGTTTGCTAAAGACCTCAGCTAGACTGAGAATCTGTATTGGGGAACCTTTACAGATTAAAGATACAACTTCAGTTTCAATCTTGTATGAGAATGAGTTGGTTCAGTTACCATTGATTGAGGTAAAAGGCTCAGGACCAAGCCTGACGGGGTGAAGTTGATTGAGAAAGATTGGCTTGATTGGCTCAACATGTTTTGATTAGAAAATGGCAGCTTGAGTGAAATCCTAATTAAATACCTGCGAATTTTTGAGGAAAGTCAAGGGACTATCAAAGGAGCCAAGGCCACCTTGCAAGTTACCAGGAAGCAATTCCACGATTCTGCAAGGCCCACCCTGTGCCATCTGCCTTGCATGCAAATGTAGAGGCAGAAATCAGGATGCTGGAAAGCAAAGGAATCATCAAACCAGTACAGTTTGTGGAATGGTCAGCACCAAGTGTACCGATTGTGAGGACCGATGGGTTGGTTCGCCTTTATGGGGATTTTAAACAAACAGTTAACTGCTTTTCACAGCTGGATAAATAACCAGTGTCTCGCATAGAGAACTTATACGCAAAGCCAGTGGGAGAGGCTGTCTTTCACAAAGTTGGACATGAGCCATGCATACCTGTAATTGCGGTTAGACGAGGATTCCGAGAAGTTTGCTACAATTAATACCCATAAGAATTTGTAGCAATATACGAGACTGCCATTTGGGGTATCATCAGCCTGAGCCGGTTTTCAGCGGACAATGGAAAACATTTTACAAAGTCAACCACAGGTCACCATTTATCTGGATAACATGCCAATAACAAGGAAGACCAATAAAGTGCACTTAGAGAACTTGGATATAGTCCTTAGATGTTTCTCCAAGGCAAGTGTTACACCTTAAAAGGGGAAAATATGTGCTCCAGGCACCCCAAGTGACTTGCTTGGGCTACAGAATCGACAAGACTGGGTTACATCCTTTGGAAGATAAAGTGAGAGCAATCAAAAGCGCCCCGGCTCCCACATGTGTACCGGAGCTTAGGTTTTTCCTTGGATCGGTGAATTATTACGGGAAATTCATACGTAACCTGACCTCTGTCCTAGCACTCTAATATCTGCTATTGAAAAAGGAGCAGCCTTGGAAATGGTCTTTAGCCAAGATGTACCCTTTAAGGAAATTAAGAAGCAGTTATCATTGTCTAAGGTGTTGGCACACTATGGTCCCAAGCAAAATCTGGTGCTGACATGCAGTGCCTCCCCATACGGTGTCGGGGTAGTGTTGATTCACAGATGGCTCAGTGGAGAGGAAAGCCCAATAACGTATGCTTCCCAGACTTCGGCTGATGCAGAGTACAAATACACCCAGAAAGAGAAGGAAGGTTTGGCCATCATATTTGGTATGAGAAAATTCCACCACTGCCTTTATGGACGTGAATTTGAAATAGTAAGAAACCACTAACTCCTGCTATGGCTACTCAAAGAGGGCAAGGGTGTGCTGCCCATAGCTTCAGGCCGAATTCAGCAGTGGGCTGTCATTCTCAGTGTGTACAGTTACAAGTCGGAACACTACCCGGGAAACCAAGTAGCAAATGCGGATGCCCGGAGTCGCCTTCTGCTGGCAGATACACCATTATTGGTGCCACCACTGGACCAGTCCGTTCTGGATTTAAACCTTCTTGTCACCATTGACAGTATTGGACTCTGGGCGCAAAAATGCCCAGTCCTGGCAAAGCTAACAGCTGGTGGTGATGGAGGAAACAAAAAGGGCATCACAACCAGAATTGAAACCTTTCTGGACTCAGTGAGACCAGATTATCTTAGAGGATGGCATTTTATTATGGGAAGCAAGAGTGATTACCCCGATAAAGATCGCTGCCAGATACTGGCAGAAGTCCACCAGGGTCATCCAGGGGTGTCTCAAATGAAGATGTTGGTGAGAAGTTATGTCAGGTGACCAGAATTGGGTGAAGATATAGCCGTGTTGGTGGGGCAGTGCCCAGAGTACCACTAACTTTGCAAGCATGATACATCCTATGAGCACCTTGTTAAGCCATTGATGATTTTTCACCTTTTTAGAATTCTTTAATTGAGAGGTATTTAGTATGTCACTAAGCATTTGCTACTGTTCTTCAACTATCCTGCCCTTTAATATTTTGCTTCAGTCCACTCGGCCAACTCCTTCCTCAAGACTGTACAATTACCTTTTCCCTACACTCAAACTTCTTTATGCAATTCTGTCTTAATTTTTTCAGTCTGAACCTGAAACTCCAGCATGTTGTGGTCATTTCTTCCAAGAGGATCCTTAACTACAAGACCATTTATCAATCCCTTCTTGTTACATAATAGCAAATCTAAAGTAGCCAGTTCTCTGGTTAGATTCATGACATGTTGCCCTAAAAAACAATCCCTTGTACGCTCCTTTAAAATTTTCTTCAAGGCTACCTTGCCAAGTTGATGAATCTAGTCAATATGCAAGTTCAAATCACCCATTATTATTGTGCCCTTCTCACTGTTTTTATAATTTCCTGGTTTATAATATGCCCTACTTTGGAAGGAACGTTTGGGGGCCTGTAAATTATTCCTGCCATGGGGTTCTTTCCTTGCTTTTTATTCTCACTCAGACTGATTCAACATTTTGGTCCCAAGTGCCAATATCTTTTCTTAATATAGCCTCAATGTCATCCTTAACCAATAAAGCAGCTGCACCTCCTGCTCCTTCTTGCTTATCCTTTCAGAATACTGAGTACCAGTGGATGTTTAACTCTCAGTTCCGATCTTCCTGTAACCATGTTTCAGTGATCCACACCAGATCGTACCCATTTGTCTGTATTTGTGCTATCAGCTCATCAACTTTATTCTGAAAGAGCAGACTGAGAAATAGTGACTGCTCAGATGATGTCAATTATTGCCTTTGAACTTGAAAACATTTATATTCCATGCCTGGCTTTTTAAAAAAGGTACCAATTGTATAAGAGACAACAAGGTGCAGGGCTGGATGAACACAGCAGGCCAAGCAGCATCATAGGAGCAGAAAGGCTGACGTTTCGGGCCGAGACCCTTCATCAGAAAAGGGGGAGGGGAAGGGGGTTCTGAAATAAATAGGGAGAGAGTGGGAGGCGGATAGACGATGGATAGAGGAGAGAATAGATGGAGAGGAAACAAACAGGTCGAAGAGGCGGGGATGGAGCCAGTAAAGGTGAGTGTAGGTGGGGAGTTAGGGAGGGGATAGGTCAGTCCAGGGAGGACGGACGGGTCAAGGGGGCGGGATGAGGTTAGTCGGTAGGAGATGGGGGTGCGGCTTGAGGTGGGAGGAGGGGATAGGTGGGAGGAAGAACAGGTTAGGGAGGCGGGGACGAGCTGGACTGGATTTGGGATGCAGTAGGGGGAGGGGAGATTTTGAAGTTTGTGAAATCCACATTGATACCATTGGGCTGCAGGGTTCCCAAGCGGAATGTGAGTTGCTGTTCCTGCAACCTTCGGGTGGCATCGTTGTGGCACAGCAGGAGGCCCAGGATGGACATGTCGTCTGAGGAATGGGAGGGGGAGTTGAAATGGTTCGCGACTGGGAGGTGCAGTTGTTTATTGTGAACCGAGCGTAGGTGTTCTGCAAAGCGGTCCCCGAGCCTCAGCTTGGTTTCCCCGATGTAGAGGAAGCCACACCGGGTACAGCGGATGCAGTATACCACATTGGCAGATGTGCAGGTGAACATCTGCTTGATGTGGAAAGTCTTCTTGGGGCCTGGGGTGGGGGTGAGGGAGGAGGTATGGGAGCAGGTGTAGCGAGGGCCTTTAGGCCATCTGTATGGGGAATGCAGGTGTAGAGGGACTGGACATCCGTGGTAAAGATGAGGTGTTGGGGACCGGGGAATTGGAAGTTCTGGACGAGATGGAGGGCGTGGGTGGTGCCACAGACATAGGTAGGGAGTTCCTGGACCAAGGGGGAGAAAATGGAGTCCAGATAGTTGGAGATCAGTTCGGTGGGGCAGGAGCAGGCAGAGACAATGGGTCGACCAGGGCATTCAGGTTTGTGGATTTTGGGAAGGAGATGGAAGCGGGCAGTGCGGGGTTGGGGAACGATGAGGTTGGAGGCCGTGGTTGGGAGGTCACCTGAGGTGATGAGGTTGTGGATGGTTTGGGAGATGATGGTTTGGTGCTCAGGGGTGGGGTCATGATCAAGGGGGCAGTAGGAGGAGGTGTCGGAGAGTTGGCGTCCGGCCTCGGCGATGTAGAGGTCAGTGCGCCATACTACAACTGCGCCTCCCTTGTCGGCGGGTTTTATAGTGAGGTTGGGATTGGAGCGGAGGGCTGCACGTTCTGTGGGGGAGAGGTTGGAGTGGGTGAGAGGGCTGGAGAGGTTGAGGCGATTGATGTCTCAACGGCAGTTGGAGATGAAGAGGTCGAGGGAGGGTAGGAGGCCTTGGGGTGGTGTCCAGGAGGAGGGGGTGTGTTGGAAGCGAGAGAAGGCGTCAGTAGAGGGAGGGTTAGGCTCGCGGTTGAGGAAGTAAGCGTGGAGGCGGAGGCAGCGGAAAAACTGCTCTATGTCCAAGCGTGAGCGGTATTCGTTGATCTGTGGGTGGAGGGGGATAAAGGTGAGCCCTTTACTGAGGACTGACCGTTCGTCCTCAGTAAGGGGTAGGTCTGGGGGGATGGTGAAGACTCGGCAGGGCTGGGTGCTATTGTCCCCTCAGGATCTGCTGGCTGTGGAGGCTGTGGGCGGAGTGACGTCGGCGTCGGCTGTGGGCGGAGTTGCGGCGGCGTCGGCGGTGGGCAGACTTGCGTTGGCGTCGGCGGTACCCGGTGTGGCTTCCTCTACATCGGGGAAACCAAGCGTAGGCTTGGGGACCGCTTTGCAGAACACCTATGCTCGGTTCGCAATAAACAACTGCACCTCCCAGTCGCGAACCATTTCAACTCCCCCTCCCACTCCTCAGACGACATGTCCATCCTGGGCCTCCTGCTGTGCCACAACGATGCCACCCGAAGGTTGCAGGAACAGCAACTCACATTCCGCTAGGGAACCCTGCAGCCCAATGGTATCAATGTGGATTTCACAAACTTCAAAATCTCCCCTCCCCCTACCGCATCCCAAAACCAGTCCAGCTCGTCCCTGCCTCCCTAACCTGTTCTTCCTCCCACCTATCCCCTCCTCCCACCTCAAGCCGCACCCCCGTCTCCTACCGACTAACCTCATCCCGCCCCCTTGACCTGTCCGTCCTCCCTGGACTGACCTATCCCCTCCCTAACTCCCCACCTACACTCACCTTTACTGGCTCCATCCCCGCCTCTTCGACCTGTTTGTTTCCTCTCCATCTATTCTCTCCTCTATCCATCGTCTCCCACTCTCTCCCTATTTATTTCAGAACCCCCTTCCCCTCCCCCTTTTCTGATGAAGGGTCTAGGCCTGAAACGTCAGCCTTTCTGCTCCAATGATGCTGCTTGGCCTGCTGTGTTCATCCAGCCCTGCACCTTGTTGTCTCGGATTCTCCAGCATCTGCAGTTCCTACTATCTCTGTACCAATTGTATAAGATTTGTTGTCCTTTAACATTTAGAATCATAGAATGGGTCCTGCTATGAGTAAGTAGGTGCTTATGAATCTCTCACAGCTTCTAATATATAGAATGCATTCGGACCCCACTATCATTTTGACGCTGAAATATGATGCTCCAGTGCATTAGCGAGCCCTGTAAACAATTGATGGCAGATTCAACAGGCTGCAAAATGTAAACAGATGCACGTACAGCCACTGACATAACTGGCATTCGTGTTTTGGTGATTTTGTTGCAAAATCACTTCTGACTTTTGATGTTGCTGTTTTGTGGTTGTCCATCTAATTTACCAACACTGAAGAAGCTGCCAGAGTTTCGAACAAATCTAGCTTGTGCTGCTTCCACTTGGTACAGGAGGAAGAAACGCAGTGACAGTTGCAGCAAAGATCTTAGTATGCAGCATGAATAGAGTTATTTCAGAGAGTGCTTTGGGTGAACTGGCCTTGTTGCAAAATGCCTTACCTTCCCATCTAAGTATCTAAGCTATTTGTCTAAGGATCAATACTTGATCAATATTTGTCAAGGCACATTGTTACTGACCCATCCAGCTCAAAACAATCCAGCTTACTATCCCAGGATACACTGTGCCAGACCATGAAGGTGATCACCAGCCTAAATTTTGTTCCTGTCAGCATCATCAGGTAAGGAATAGCTGGCCGAGGGCAATCTGAAGCACAATGGAAAAAGACACTAATTAGCCTTGTTGTGAGAGTTAAAAAGAACTTGCGCTACTAATTGCGCTGCTAATTGTGTGGAATTTCCTGCTATAAGCACAGAAATGAAATCGAACTGTGTAATGGTAGTGGAAAGCTGTTACCAGTCCCTTACTCTAAATTTTCTAACATTGAAATCACTCCACAAGTGTTTACATCACTTCGTTCATTTTAAATTGAAAGTCAGAGCTGTACTACCTTTTATTTATTTCCCTCAATCAATAGAGAACTGAATTTGAATTTGGAACACCAATGTACCATGACGGTTCTATGGCTTTATGAGGTGTATTTTATC
This sequence comes from Rhincodon typus, assembly GCF_021869965.1. NCBI lineage: Eukaryota > Metazoa > Chordata > Chondrichthyes > Orectolobiformes > Rhincodontidae > Rhincodon > Rhincodon typus. Next base: position 15,390,016 of record NC_063345.1, on the reverse strand, counting down.
CTGATTTTTTTTTTTTGAAGAGAGGTTTGAAGTCCGTGGTGCCAAGCTGTCTATTGAAAGTCCATTAACAGCTTGTGAGGCCTTAGGTTTTTATTTAATTGGAACAATAGAAGCAGCCTGAATGGGAAGGGCAAGCTCCCATAGAGCCCAGATTTTTAATTTTAGTTTTTCAGCTGCAGTTGCTGAGTTTTGAAGCAGTGTTGAAGCATCTCTCCATGTTACTCTGTCTCTCAGAGGTTTCTCTTGATGTGTTTCCTCCTAGACTGGAGAATTGCCTGTGAGACAGTCTAGTTTTCAGAACTTGCCTTTGTCAAGGGTATGTTTATGGGATGTTACTATATTGGGACAGTTAACTGTTCATTCGTAAAATAATCTATTATTCTGTTAAGTTTTCCAGTAGAGTTAAGTTATTCCAATTTCTTCTTTCTTTTGTTGTATTTTAACTATAGTGTATGAATTAAGTATGTTTTGCTTCAAATCAGGTAGTCTGACCAATCAAATTGCATCTGGAATGCAATGCCTGGCATCTGCCTGTAAAATAAGAAAAAGTTGGTGTCTAGGCTATCTTCTTAATGTATTTTGAGGGGGTTTGGTCTGGTCCATAACAGTACATAAACCGGACATGTTTAACTAAATTTTTCAAGGCTGTTTTAGTATGGATATTGTCCCATTTCAATGGCATGACTAAAGTAGAAAGGAATTAACTGATACATTCAGTATTCCAATACTCTTAAGTCACAGAGTAATTCAATGCATTAGTTTAATAATAATTGGGGAAACTGGACTTTAGTTGCCCTAAAAGGTACACAGTAATATAAGAAACAGTGACAGGTCACGTACATCCTTTTCAACTGTTGCTGCGCAGTTTTGCATGATTTGACAGCTATTCGAGAGTAAAATTTACAAGTTCAGGCTGTTGAGACAGGCTTTAGTGAAGACTTTAATAGAGAAAGTGAATAAATGTGATTTAGCTGAGAAATATGACATTATTTTGTTTAAAATATGATTTTGTACATTGAACTTCCTGTTTAACGCTTCAAGTCAAATGTAGGGAATGAATAATACACTGCATCAATATATTAATAGACTTCTAGTGCAATAATCTCTAATATAATATAGATTCATATTGTCGTGGTTAATATTTGACCTAACAAAACCAGACAAAATAAATTATAATGGCAAAGGTAGACACATTGTATGTACTGTTTTTAATGTTGTAATTTTGATGCGATTCTCTGAAAATAATCCAGCACATTGTGTTATGTGTAACCACATGTCTTCCTTAAACCTTTCTTCCCTGCACTCGACCCTCACCTGTAGCAATAACAAATGTGAGATGCCCATGACAGCACAAAATATACTATTTTCCGGGGGCTTTTCTTTTTGACTACATTTTTACAGACTTCCTTTTGCTTTTCAGGGCTATTTTTCACTACCTCACTAACTCCTTTATTAGTTGATGAAATCGAGTAGTAACATTGCCTTCTTGCATTTTTGTGATATATACAGTATTTGAATCTGCAGAGACAAAATTAGAAGAATTTATCAATACCTTCAATAACTATTAACCCCACCAAACTTAAAGCCACAGTACACAATGAAAACATAATTTCATCAATACCACAAACTTTTAAATTGGCAAATGACAGTATATATAAGTTAGCAATAAAAGTGCTTATTCAATGTTCTGACAATTATTTCTGCGCACAGAACGCTACCACCCTTAAAAGACTTTCTGCAGATTGATGGAGTCACAGGGAATGTGTTTCTATTATATATCCACAAATCTGTAATATTTTACCAAGGTAATTGCTATACTTTTTACTATTTAGGAGAAGGAGTAGGCCATTTTCTTTTTCATTCATATGATGTAGGCATTGCTGGCCAAGCCAGTATTCATTGCCCATCTGTAATTGCTCAGACGGCAGTTAAGAGTCAATCACATTGCTAAGGGTCTCAAGTCACATGTGGTACAGACTAGGTAAGGACGGCAGTTTCCTTACCTAAAAGTTGCTGGTGAATCAGATGGAACATCTTTCTTAACAACTAACGACAGTTTAATGGCTATCATTAGACCCTTAATTTCAGATTTTTATTGGATTCAAATTCTGCCCTCTGTCACAGTTGGATTTGAACACATGTCCCCAGGACATTATCTACATTGCTGGATTAATAGTCTAGTGTCAATGCCACCAGGCAAACCCGTCTGTAAAAAATTCAGCCATTTGAGCCTGCTGCAAATCCTAGATCATAGTTGATCAGTTGCATTCCCCACCAACCCATCCACCACACCTGGTACCTTTTCCTGCAACCGCAAGAGGTGCTACACCTGCCCCGACACCACCTCTTTCACCTCCGTCCAAGGCCCAAACAATCCTTCCAAATCCGACAGAGATTCACCTGCACTTCTCTAATATCATCTACTGTATCCGTTCCTCCTGATGTGGTCTCCTGTATGTCAGGGTGACCAAACACATGACTCATGACCAGTTTGCAGAGCATCTGCGCTCTGCATGCATCAACCAGCCCGACCTTCCAGTTGCCATCCACTTTAACGCCCCCTCTCGCTCCCGTGGTGATGTGTTCATCCTTGGCCTCCTCCACTGTCAGATTGAGGCCAAACATAAATTGGAGGAACAACACCTCATATTTCACCTTGGGAGCTTATAGCCCAATGGCCAGAATATTGACTTCAATAGCTTCAAAATCTCTCCTCCTCCAACTTGTGCATCTTCTGACTACCTATCCGCTCCACCCTTCTCACTGACCAACCACAGTAACCCCCTGCTTGCATCCATCCATTCCCATCTCACCTACCCTCTCCAGCCCCACCTCCCTTCCTCTATTTATTTCTGGGCTCCCCCGACCCAGTCCTGATGAAGGGTTTCGGCCCAAAGCGTTGACTTTCCTGCTTCCCAGATGCTGTCTGACCAGCTGGCTTTTCCAGCTCCACATTTATTGGCACTCAATGGCATGTTCTTTCAATGTTCCCATATTTCTCAATGTCATTAGTAACTAGAAATCTATTATTTTCGGTCTTGAATTTAAGTAATGACTAAGCTCCACAGCCCTCTGGGGTACAATTCCAAAGATTCCCCACCCTCTGAGGGAAGAAATCCCTCCTTATATCAGACATAAATGGCTTGACTTTTATTCTAAGCCTGTGTCCGCTCATTCTAGACCCCACAGCCCAAAAAAACCACCTTTCTGCAACTACTCTGTCCATCCCTTTAAGAAGTTTCTATGAGATTGCCTTTCATTCTTTTAAATTTCAGAGATCACGGGCTCATTCATTTCTCAGTCTCTCCTCATAGGACAAACCCTCCATCCCAGAATTCAACTGGTGGATCTCTGCTGAGACAGACTTTGAACAGATGTAGGAACTCAAGACTGGACATCCATGAGGTTTCCTGGGCCATCAATACCAGCAGAATTGTACTCCAGCACAATCTGCAACCTCATGGCCTGCCATATACCCACACACAATCATTACCATCAAGCCAGTGATCAACCCTGATTCAATGGGACAGTGTGGGAGGGCATGCTAGGAGCAGCACCAGGCATACCAAAAAATGAGGTGTCAACCTGGTGAAACTACTAAACAGGACTACTTTCAGGCCAAATAGCGTAAGCAGCAAGTAATAGAGCTAAGCAATCCCATAACCTTCAGATCAGATCTAAGCTCAGCAGTCCTGCCACATTCAATCGCAAATGGTGGTAAACAATTAAATAACTCACTGGAGGAGGATGCTCCACAAATATCCCCACCCTTAATGATGGACAAGCTGGAGATATCAGTGCAAAAGATAAAGCTGAAGCATTTTCAGCAATGTTCAGCCAGAACTGCCAAGTGGATCGTCCATCTCGGCCTCCTCCAGTTGTCCCCAGCTTCAGCTATACCAGTTTGCATCCAATTTGATTAACTCTATGTGATATCAAGAAACAGTTGAAGGCAGTTATCCACTGCATAGTCAGTGGGCCCTGACAACATACCAACAACAGCACTGAAGACTTTTGCTCCAGAACTTGCCAATCCTGTAGCCAAGCTGTTCCCGTATAACTACAAGATGGGCATCTACTCGCACTATGTAAAATTGCCCAGGTATTTTCTGTGTGCAAAATGCAGGACATATCCAACCGGGCCAATTACACCCCATCAGTCTACTCTCGGTCATGAGCAAATGATGGAAGGTTTCATCAACAGCATGATCAAGTGGCACTTGTTTAGCAATAACCTGCTCAGTGATGCCTAGTCTGGGTTCCACCAAGGTCACTCAGTTCCTGATGTCATTACAGCCTTGGTTCAAACATGGACAAAAGAGCTGACTTCTAGAGTTGAGGTAGGGTGACAGCCCTTGACTTCAAGGCTGCATTCAACAAAGTGTGGCATCAAGAAGCCAAGCAAAACTGGGGAAAAGAAAAAATGCTGGAGATCACAGTGGTCAGGCAGCATCCATGGAGAGAAAGCAAGCTAACGTTTCAAGTCTAGATGACTCTTTATCAGAGCTGAAGTGAAGTGTGGAGGGGTCAGCTTTTATTCAGTAGTGAGGGTGGGGGTTGGAGTCTTGCGGGAGAAAGGATGTTGAAAGTTTAGATTAATTGATCAGAATGTGAGAATGGCAGAGCAATGGTGTGTTCATATTCCAGACCGAAAAGAACAAATAATCCCACCGGAGTTGGGAGAGGAGAGGGACGGCATGGTGACAGAGAAGGTAACAAGCAATACTAAGAGAAAGGGAAGGAATGAATTCATAGTTTGAAGATGTTGAACTCAAAATTGAGCCCAGAAGGTTGTAAAATGGGTTTCAGAGGCAAAATTTCCTCTGGTTGGAGTCATACCTTGCACAGAGGAAGATGGTTGTGGTTGTTGAAAGTCAATCATCTCCAGTCCAGGACATCTCCACAGGAGTTCCTCAGGGTAATGTCCCACGTGTAAAAACCTTAAACTGCTTCATCAATGATCTTCCCTCCGTCATAAGGTCAGAATTGGGGATGTTAGCCAATGATTACACAATGTTCAACACCATTGCAACTCCTCAGTTACTGAAGCAGTTCATGTTCAAATGGAACAAGGTCTGACAGTAACCAGGCTTGGGCTGACAAGTGGCAAATAACATTTGTGGCATACAAATGCCGGGCAATGACCATCTCCAATAAGAGATCATCTGACCACTGTTCCTTGACATTCAGTGGTGTTGCCTTCACTGAACCCTCCACTCTCAAAATCCTGAAGATTACTATTGACCAGTAACACAACTGGACTCGCCACAAAAACATAGTGGCTACAAGAGCAGGTCAGAGGCTGGGAATACCCTAGAGTGTAAGTCATCTCCTGACTCCCACCTCCCTGAATGGGTGCAACTTCAACAACACTGAAGAAGCTTGACACCATCCAGGCCAAAGCAGTCGGCTTGATTGGGCACCACATTCTCAAGCATCAATTCCTTCCACCACTGATGCTAAGTAGCAGCAGTGTATACTATCTACAAGATGCACTATGGAAAATCACCAAAGATCCTTAGACAGCAACTGTCCAAACCCATGTCCACCTTCATCTGGAAGGACAAGAGCAGCGGATACATGGGAACACCACCACGTGTAAGTTTCCCTCAAAGCCACTCCCAATCTTGACTTGGAAATATATTGCCATTGCTTCACTGCCACTGGGTCAAAATCCTGGAATTCTCTCCCTAAGGGCATTGCGGGTTGACCTACAGCATGGGGACTGCAGCAGTTCAAGGAGGCAGCTCACCACCACCTTCTCAAGGGCAGCTAGGGACAGGCAGTAAATTCTGGCCAACCAGCGAAGTCCACATCCCGTAAGTGAATAAAAAAGACTCCCTCCATTATGAGCATATCCATCCTCAGGCAAGGGGACTAGAACTGCGCAATACTCCAGGTGCGTTCCCACTGGAGTTCTTTACAATTGAATCAAACCTTCTTTGCTCTTGTAACATAGGCTAACTTACAGTTTGCCTTCCAAATTGCTTGGTGGATCTGCATGCTAGCTTGCGGTGACTTACAAACAAGGACATCTAGATGCCTTTCGAAGGCAACACTTGCAACTCTCTCACCGCATCGCAGTAATGTCACTGAAGTAATCCAGAATCTCAGGCAAGTTTCATTGCGGCAGATAATGAAATTTGAATTTAATTAAAAATCTGGAAAAAAAATCACCTAATACTGACCATTTAACAGCGGTGAATTAACACATTCTCAAAAGACCCTTAGATCTTAAATATTTCAGTGAGATCTCTTGTGTCTCTCTGAAGACAGACACAAAGTACTTGTTAACTTCTTTGCCTTTTCTCAATTTCATATCATAGACTCTCCTATCTTTGTTTGCAATGGATACACATTTTTTTTCTTTGTTCATTCATGGAATGAGAGCATCGCTGGCCAGGTAGCATTTATTGCCCATCCCTAATTGCCCAGAGGACAGTTAAGAGTCAACCGCATTGCTGTGGGTGTAGAATCACATGTAGACCAGGTAAGAATGGCACTTTCTTCCCTAAAGGACATTAGTGACATTAAGGACATTTCCGATAATCGACAATGGCTTCATAGTCATCATTAGATTCTTAATTCCAGATATTTTATTAAATTCAAATTCCACCATCTGCCCTTCGAACCCAGGTCACCAGAATGTTATCTGGGTCTCTGGATTAATAGTCCCAAGATAATACCACTAGGCCACCTCCTCCCTCATTTGCCTTTGCTAATACTTTCTTGTTTGCATGTTTATAGAAGCTTTTACCACCTGTTTTTATGTTTCTTATTATTTTACATTCATGTTCCTTGATCAATTTCTTTGTCCTTTACTGAATTCAAAAATTCATCCAGTTCTCAAGCTTACAATTTTTTTTGGCAACTTAATTGGCCTCCTCCTTTAATGTAATTTTTTTTAACTTCCTTTGTTAGCTGTGGCTTTTCCCATTGGGTATCTTTGTCTCATAGAAATATATATTTCTTTGAAAACTAAGTATTAATTCTTTCGATACTAGCCATTGTCTAAGTTCCATGAAAGCATTTAAGGTATTTTTCCAAACCACCCCAGGAAACTTGCTTCTTATACTTTCATAATTACACCCTCAGATTTTAATCTCAGATTTAAATGTAATAATTGAGTGAGTGTTTCTTACTATGATATTTGCTACAATGTTCCCCCATATTGCTCCTAAAATATATAGTCTTAACCTAGAGATATCACATCCATTTGCAAGTAATTCATTATCCCTTTTAGTCTTTTTTCCCAAGGTGGAAATGTCAAATACTAGGGGACATAGGTTGAAGGTGAAAGTGAGAAAGTTTAAAGGAGATGTATGAAGATTGTTTTTAATACAGAGGGTAACCTGAAACATGCTGCCAGGGGAGGTTGTAGATGCAGGTACAATAGCAAAGTTTAAGAGGCATTTAGAAACATACATGAACAGGTAAAGAGTAGAGGGATACATATGCAGATAGGATTAGTTTAGTATAACATCATGGTCAGCGCAGAGATGGTGGGCTGAAAGGCCTGTTCCTATGCTATGCTGTACTGTTCTGTGTTCTATTTTATATCTCAGTGAATTCAAGATTTCATAGCTCCTGTTAGCTGAGTGTTCCTTTGTTGACAGGTTTGAAACTTCTGCCTTCTTTGCAATTTCCTTTCCCTTCTCTTCTCACCTCTCTGTCACATCCTTTACATACTCCATCTCTCTGTCAACTCCCTTGCAGTCTCCCAGTCTTTGCCACTCCTTTATAACTTTTCCTTCTACCCCCACATCGAGGCTCCCATTTGTTCCCACTTTCTTGTGACCTTTCTCCTCCTGTCCATTTTTGACTTCCTCATCTTCTCCTATGCTCTCCTATGACCTCCCTATGTCGTCCTCCTTTCTTACTACCTCTCTTTTCTCTTCATGCTCTCTTTTAGCGTCTTCGACTCTTCTTACCCACTTGAGGACTCCGTTCTCCTCAATCCCCCTTGCAGCTTCGCCATCTCCTCCAGGTCCCAGGTCTCCCTCCATCCCTTTGCAGCCTCCCTGTTATCCAGAGCCCCATTACAGGCCCCAGTCTCCCTCAAGGCTTTCTTGCCTTTCTTCCTTGCAGCTTTTTTGCCTTCAAGCCACTTGCAGTTTCCGTCTTCCCCAGTCCAGTACACTGGGTGGATGACTGTCTCAGCAGAAATGTGCTGCCACAGTCCTCCTTTCAGCTTCAGTAGCTAGCTCCTGGCTCCAACCTTCAACGTACTGCTCCGAGCTCTTTGCTCCTGGATCACAGCCCTCCAGTCTCGGCTCACAGCTTATGGCTCTCTATTCTGATTCTTGGCCCCAACTACTGATCCTCTGCTCCTAATTCCCTGGATGTCAGCCTCCCACTCCCTTCTGCACCTTGTTTCCATACCACATCTGTCCTCCCAAACCGGGCTTCCTGCTCCCGAACCTCACTCCACCAGCAGTTCTCTCATTGTTTATACTTACTTACCATCTGCTTGTTGCTGTTCCACTCAGAATTTTCCTCTCCCATGTTTATTATTGGACTACACACCAGTAAACCTGTCAGCAGCAAGCATTAGAAAGAACCAGCCTGTGAATGGAGGGGAAGCTTTTTAAACTTTCTTTCATGGGTCCTCAGATATTTCTATTCTTCATTAAATATGCCGACCCACATCAAAAAAAGCACTCTTGACTGTCTTACCAAATTATGTCCAATCTCTCATTTCCCATTTCAGTTTAAAGTTCTTGAATTGTGTTTCTGGACCCCAAATCTCTGCTCATCTTTCTGTCAGTTCCTTATTTTAACCTCTCCATTTAGGTTTTCACCCCACCATAGGACTGAACAGAGGCACCCCTATTTGTTTTGTCAGCAGTAGTCAAAGAAAGAATCCCATGTTCAGGGTTATAAGCCATGCCCAATGGCAAAACCAGCAAATATTCAATGGCAGCAGAAGAGATAAAGCCTTGAGAGAACCTGGCTAATTACATGCAGACATTCCTTCAAGAAGTCTTGTGTACTTCTTTTAGTATAAGTGAGGAAGGCAACAGGAAACCATTTCATCAATTCCTTTTCATAGTCATATAGCTTATTGAAATTGAAATTGGGAGGCTGTTGAGAGTAACAAGAGGATTCTGCACGACATTGAGGCATGGTTCTAAAATTACCTTTTAAGATGCAGATAAGAGTGACAATGGTAAGCTGTTCCTCCTCATCTGCAACCTTTGGTATGTTTGAGCACCCTATGCTTCTCCACTGTTTTCTTTGTTAATTGTTCAGCTCCTGAAATCTCATTCAGTTCCTTATCCATAGACCTAAAATGGCTTCTGCTTCCGCTCTATCACCTACAGAGTGCCCCAGGGATCTATCCTTGGCCAACTCTGTTTAACATCAGGAGACTGTCCCATGACAACATCTGAAAACACTATAAAGCAAGTAACTGCGAATTCTGGAGATCTGAAACAACTATAACAGAAATTGGTGGAGAAACTCAGCAGATCTGGCAGTATACGTGCAGAGAAAACAGAGTTAATGTTTGAAGTCCAGTTCTGAAAAAATACCACTGAACTCGAAATGTTAACTCTGTTTTCTCTCCACCGATGCAGCCAGACCTGGTTTCTCATGCAATTTCATTTCTGTGAATTTCTGAAACCATAATGTCAGGTTCCATGTGCTGATAACATTTTACGCAAACTTACTACCATCTTCATTGACCCCTCCACCCGGTCTGATTTGTAACACAGCTTGTCAGGATTCGATGAGTGGAAATTTTCCTCCAATTAACTGACGCAAGTTGTTTTTAAAGAATTCCATCCATTTCCGTGGCCACTGTCCGAGATTAAACCAGACTGTTGGCAAATTTGGTGTATTATATAACTGAGTTAAGCTCTACATTGTCTCTGTCACCAGAACAGAGTATTTCCACATTGAACATCATTTGTCTCTGTATCTGCTGCTTAAGTCTGCATGGATGCATTTGTTACCACTAGATGAAACTATTGTAGTTCTCTCTTGGCTAGCTTCCCACCCTTGCACTCTATATGAATTTAGGTAATCCAAAACTATGCTGTACATAACCTTATTTACGCTAAATACTTGCCCCCATGTGCTTGGTTACTGACTTCAAATTTGTATTATTTTCAGATACATACATGGGCTTTCCCGTTATCAATCTCTGTAACTCCTCAAGTTCTCCTAACCTCTGACAACTCTACGCTCCTCCTGATCTGACCCTTTGCACATCACACATTTATTTCATCCCTTCATTTGTGCATTTTTTCAACTGTCTAGCCTTTAAGCTCTAGAATTTCCTCCTTAAAACCCTGTATCTTGCTTCCTTTCTTGAATGCCACTTTAAGCATTAGTCACTTTTTCTAATATCTTCTTATTTAGCAGCTGTTAAATTGTACTCAATGATCAATCTTCTGAAATGCCTATGTTAAAGATGTTGTCTAAATGCAAGTTGCTGCTAAGTCTGCATTTCTTCTTTGCATCCTCAGGAGATCAGGGGTGGTCAGTAGAGCTGCAAATATATTGACTATTACCTACAGTTGTAAAATTGGGTATTCTACCTCACCGTTAATTTGCATGACTTCAGTTACCCCACAATTAAAGTGTGATTGACTGCTGGAGCAACAGAAACATTTTTCAGATGAAATCATTAATGTATTCATACTCTCTGTGTCCCGAATAGCCTGGAATGTAATTAGTGTATGCAGAATCTTTACAAATTAATTGACTTAAGCAACATTTCAACATAAACATTGTGTTGAAAATGGTTTAAAATTAACATTTTTCTTTCCAATTTCTGACAAATTTGGAGCGTTTTTTAAAGTGATTAAATTAAAACAATGCGGTTTAATCTTAAGACCGTTGGTTTGATGTTTTCATGGATATCATCTAAACCTAGAGAATACAATCAACAATGCACTCGTTAAAAAAAAATCAGAGAAAGCAACCTTTAAGAGAACTGAGCTTGACTTTGTAAGTGTAAGGCATTTCTGATCATTCTAACTTGTTTTAACAGATATTTACATTTGTTTACAGCAAACACTATGAAACTTATGCGTTCTTTGTTTTCATTTAAGATCGGAGAATACGAGGAGTCTTGGTCTCCAAATGGACTACTTTTTCCAACCTCAGAAAACCTGTCTCATTTGTGGAGATGAGGCATCAGGATGTCATTATGGAGCACTCACTTGTGGCAGTTGCAAGGTGTTCTTCAAGAGAGCAGCTGAAGGTACATCAAGTTATTTATATCTTTATTTGATAGTAATACCTTGGATTATCCAGATTAATACAAAATTAAAATATTGCAGATTCTGAAATAGAAACAGAAATCCTCAGCAGCTTAGGCAGCATATGTAAAGAGAAACTCTACAGTTTCTGAAGAGCATTTAATGTTTCAGTTCCTGTTTTTATCCAGATTGGTGTCCACTGTGCAGAATGGTTCCTGTTGATTTGATATCATTAAAATTTCATAGTTCAGTATTTTTATATGTATATGCTACATGCATTGTTAAACGTTGTCCTAAAGTCTCTTCCATTTTACTTTCTGTTGTTGAAATGGTAATGTTCATCCCCGTCACTGTATAGGCCTCAGCAGTAGTTGTTCCACAGATGGCCAGCAATGTTCCCTGCTTGGTGTTTGTGACGTGCAGATGTGCCTGTCCCCTCTTCTGACTCCTGTTGCCTGTCTGTGGTTGTATGTTACCTTGTACTGCAAATGAAAGAGAAAAGTATGTCTGTACTGTTATGCAGTATGGTTAGTAAGACCATAAGACATTGGAGCAGAAGTAGGTCATACAGCCCATTGGGTCTTCCCTGCCATTCACTGCAATCATGGCTAATCTGATAATCCTCAAATTCAATTTTTTGTCTTTTCCCCATAATCCTTGACCCTTACTGATTAAAAATCTGTCTATCTTAGCTTTGAATATACTTAACAACCCAGCTTCGACAGCCCTCTATGGTAAAGAATTCAACAAATTCACTACCATCTGAGAGAAGAAATTTCTCTTAATCTCTGTTTTAAATGTCATATTCTGAGATTATGCCCTCTAGTCCTACACTGTCCCATAAAGGGAAATAATCTTTCGCCTTTACCCCGTCAAGTGCCCGAAGAATCTTATGTGTTTCAATAAGGTTGCATTTTATTCTTCTAAATTTCATTGAATACGGGCCCAACCAATTCACTTTCCCCACTTCCTCTGTTCCTGATGTTAGGCTAATGAACCATATCTGGATTGTCTCCAATCTCAGTATATCTTTCCTTAGATAGAGGGCCCAAAACTGAATTCCAACTGTGGTCTGACAGTGTCAGTTTTAGCAAACCTTCCCCACTTTTATACTCCATTCCCTTTGAAATAGAGCTCAACATTCCATTTGCCTTCCCTGTTACCTTCTGAACTTGAACACTAGCTTTTTGAGATTCATGCACAAGGTCTCCCAAGTCCCTGTATTCTGTAGCTTTCTGCAGTTTTTCTCCATTTAAATAATATTCAGCTTCTTTCAATTGAATATGTGGCAGTATATGAATGATGACAGATTGACAGAGATTTTTGGTATGTGAGTGATGGGGTGTAGTGAATTAAGCAATTCTGGAGCTAGTGCAATTAATAGGTTGTGACGTGAAGATGAATTAGTTCACCTTAGCAACTCAAATTTGATCGTTGTGAGTTTTTTCTGGCACTGCAGCCATGTCTTCAGAACTGAGAACTAGCATTAATCTCCACAACTATCTACTGTCACTAGGTAACAAGGTGTAGAGCTGGATGAACACAGCAGGCCAAGCAGCATCAGAGGAGCAGGAAAGCTGACGTTTCGGGTCTAGACCCTTCTTCAGAAATGGGGGAGGGGAAGGGGATTCTGAAATAAATAGGGAGAGAGGGGGAGGAGGATAGAAGATGAATAAAGGAGAAGACAGGTGGAGAGGAGAAAGAAAGGTTAAAGAGGCAGGGTGGAAGCCAGTAAAGGTGAGTGTAGGTGTGGAGTTAGGGAGGAAATAGATCAGTCCAGGGAAAACTGATAGGTCAAGGAGGCAGGATGAGGCTAGTAGGTAGGAGATGGGGGTGGGGCTTGATGTGGGAGGAGTGGATAGGTGGGAGGAAGGACAGGTTAGGGAGGCGGGGACGAACTGGGCTGGTTTTGGGATGCGGTCGGGGGAGTGGAGATTTTGAATCTTGTGAAGTCCACATTGATACCATTGGGCTGCAGGGTTCCCAAGTGAAATATGAGATGCTGTCCCTGCAACCTTCGGGTGGCATCGTTGTGGCACTGCAGGAGGCACAGGATGGACATGTCGTCCAAGGAGTGGGAGGGGGAGTTGAAATGGTTTGCGACTGGGAGGTGCAGTCGTTTGTCGCGAACCAAGCGTAGGTGTTCCACAAAGCGGTCCCCTCCCTAACTCCCCACCTACACTCACTTTTACTGGCTCCCACCCCGTCTCTTTGACTTGTCTGTCTTCTCTCCACCTATCTGCTCCTTTATCCATCTTCTATCTGCCTCCCCCTCTCTCCCTATTTATTTCAGAATCCCCTTCCCCTCCCCTATTTCTGAAGAAGGGTCTAGACCCAAAACGTCAGCTTTCCTGCTCCTCTGATGCTGCTTGGCCTGCTGTGTTCATACAGCTCTACACCTTGTTATCTCAGATTCTCCAGCATCAGCAGTTTCTACTATCTCTATCTACTGTCACTGTCTTTTGAATACGTGACTGGAATGGCTGCTGCTCCCCTTGCTAATATAGGACAGAATTACAGAATTGTTACAGTAAAGGGGGAGACCAGTTGGCCCATTGAGCTTGCGCTGGTTCCCCAATAAGTCATATATACATGAAGAAAGATGTTTGTGGTTGTTGGAGACAGTTATCAGCAAGGATGACCACTGCACAGTGCTTGTGGAGACCAAGTCCAGTGAGTTCTGAAGAAGGGACACTAGACCTGAAATGTTAACTGATTTGTCCCACATATACTGCCAGCCTGCTGAGATTTTCCAGCAATTTCTGTTTTTGTTACTGAGTTTCACAGGCCAGTTAAGAGTCAGTTACATTGCTGCATGTTTGGCATCAAGTGTCAGCCAGACCAGGTAAGGACATCACCGAAGGACTTCTTCAAAGTATTGTCCTAGGCCCAGCAATCTTCTGCTGCCACATTAATGACCTTTGTTCCATCATAAGGTCAGAAGGGTCATATACTAGAAGATAACTATATTGAAACAGGGTCCAAATCAACACTTTTAGTGAGAGCTTTATTTCCGTTATCCTACTCCATAAAACTCTTACTCCACTGATTATTAGCTCCCCATATTTATACAGCTATTTCACATCCAATTAGGATAACCTTAATTAATACTATATATCCATCACTTGTTTCCTCATTCCATTAGGTTTCAGGCATTCCTTCAGACTATATTAGAAGTGGGGATGTTCCCTAATGATTGCAGAATGTTCAGCAACATTTGCAACTCCTCAGATACTGAAGTAGTCTGTCCATGTGCAGCAAATCCTGGACAACAACCAGGCTCAGCCTGATAAGTGGCAAGTAACATTTGCACCGTACGTGTGCCAGGCAATGACTGTATTCGGTAAAAGAGAATCTAACCATTACCCCTGAATATTCATTGGCATTACTGTCACTGAATTTGCTAGCCACCATCTTGGGTCTTATCATAGAATAGAAACTGAACTGGACTAGCCATGTGAATACTGTGGCTAGAAGAACATGCCAGAAGCTAGGAATTCTGTAGTCAGTGACTCACCACATAGAGCTGAATGCCATTAGCATACATTTTTAACCTGATGTCGTGTTTTCAGTGATATCTTTGAGCAGTAGCTCTGTGATAAAGGCTCATAATGAATTATTTTTCTTTGAGATCTGAGGTTCTAACAAGAATGACCGACGTATAGAATTAAGTTTGGTTGAAATTCTATATTGTATGTGTTAAGAAGAGGAAGGAAATGGTTTTTAGTTTCATACTAGGTATGTTCTATAAACAGTATTGGTGTGTCTGGAGATTTGTTTACATGCATTTAAATGGGGTCTTTAAAGCCCTTGAAGTGAGTAGTTCAGTGCATGCAAAAAAAGGGGAAAGAAAAGAGTGCAGTTGCCTAGTGACAGGAATCCAGCAACACAAATTCATAACCATTCAGAAGATTTTAGGCGGAATGCAGTTTCATTCAGAGAAAAGGTCTATAACAGTTGAGGCGTTATTAGTTTAATAATCTCCAAAATGATAAGAACTGGTGTAGACACGCTGAGTAGAATAGAAGAAAGTTTCACAAGTAGAAGATTGTGAAACATATGAATTTAGGGAATCATGTTAAAGAATGAGTGAGCTGAGTTAGCAGTTTCTTAATGTTCTCAGAAAGACATTAATGAAAGAAAATGGTATTGAGTGAATGCAGAAATGTGCTAAAAACAAACCAATTACAGTCATGCTAGCTGAACAGGCAACTTGAGTGGAGGCAGAGTCATCCTTCACCTGAGGTTTTGGGTGTTAGTAAGGTAAGACGGTTGAATCTTTCTTAGAATTAAAATATCCTTTATTGTCACATGTACTCAAGTACAGGAGTACAGTGAAAGGTTTTACAATATTGCTTCTTATGGCACAATCTTAGGTACAAAGTACCTAGGTACGAATCTTTGATACAAAAAGAGGAATAGAAAGAAAAGTAGTTGCATTTCTTCACAGTGATTCATTGTATAAGTTGGAACAATGACACAGTTGAAAGAATGGACGATGCAGTCAGATAAAACAATTACAAATAAATATCACATTGCAGTAGCTGAACGCAGGGGCTTGCAATCATGGTTTGACCATGTGCACCAGACCCCGGTCCAGCAACTGTCCCTGCTCTGCTGCAAGCCCCAGTCCACTCCACACCAGCTCTCAGCTGCTCCAAGGCAAGTTTTCTCTGGGACTCACTTCCCTGCACCAGCCTCCGCTCTGGGACTCGCTCTCTGCGCCAGCCTCCGCTCCAGGACCCACTTCCCGTGCCGGCCTTCGCTCTGGGACTTGCTTCCTCATGCCAGCCTCCGTTCTGGGACTCGATTCCCCACAGTAGCCTCCGCTCCGGGACTCACTTCCCTGTGCTGGCCTCTGCTCCAGGACTTGATTTCCCCTGCGCTGGCCTCTGCTCTGGGACTTGATTAACACCACGCTGGCCTCCGCTCCAGGACTGCTTCTTTCTGATGTTTGTAATAAAATTTTCAAATAATTCTTAAATAGTTAAAAGAACATGTAAAAAAAACACAAGTTATGTTCTTTTGTTGTAAGTACATTGGCAGCCTCTTACTCAGCAAATGACCTCCACAGTAAACCATGAGAGAAAAATAAAACTTATGGTATATTGAGCCAAGACTTACTCTGGGATGTGACTTGTCCAGTATTACCATCAACTGGTGTTACAAAAAAAATGTGAGAAATTGAAGGGAGCCAAGGTAATAATAATACAAGAGTAGAAGAAGAACCATTTCAGATGCTTCTCTGCCAAAATTTGCTAAGAATGCTTTGTTTGTACTGAAATTTTTGTATGATTTGAAGGAAAAGCTACAGTTTAGTGTGTTAAGGAGAGTTGATTTTTCTGTGATCATAAATTCAACACGTTGAAAAGAAGCCTGAAACTCAGCACTAGCGTTTTATTGTCTGACTTGCAAGTATTGCCAAGAGCATTGCCACTAACCTTTTATAAAAATTACTGCATTGCATTTTTATATTATTTGCATGTTCTACTGACAGTTTATCAAATGGGAGAATCTCAGTGTAGAGCCCAAAGAGGTGAAATCAGAGGTGTACTTTTACCGTGCACTTCCAAGGTCCCGCAAGCAGAAAATCATCTGTTCTTCCTCAAATAGTGGGACTGGTTGTGTCTTAGCAGGAAGATGGAAGTTGTTGTTTTGAAATTGTGAAGAAAGAAGTAAGGTTTCCCAAACGTCCAGCAATTTTTAATGATTTTTTGGGGAGTTTGGGCAATAGCAAATGGATATCAGAGTACTTAGTGAGCCTGATTATGGAGATGAGGGCTGACAGATCATGTGATATTTCACTGGGAAGCTTATTAAGCATGTCCACTCCTATTGGCTTACAAACAGTGCTGTAAAGCTATGGACTCCACTTTTTATGCCTTTTTCCAAAAGGAGCTTCCTAAACCCAAGTAGACCAGATCTTGGTTTAATCTGAATTACAGCACTTTCTAACAGATCCCTAATACTTCTAACAAAACAGAAAAAATACCTAAGTAAAAGTTTCAGTTTTATCCTAATTTAAGATCTACACTTCTGTGAGTGACAGACACAGATTTTATTGAATACAAGTCTATAACATCATAAGCTGTAGGAGCAGAAGTAAAATATTCAGACCATCGATTCTGTTTCATCATTCAGTGAAATTGTGGCTGATCTGATCATCATCAACTTCACTTTCCAATCTTTTCCTCATAATCCATGATTCCCTTACTGATTAAAAATCTGTGTCTGTCTCAGCCTTGAATATACTTAATGATCCAGCCTCATCAGCTCTCTGTAGTAAAGAATTCCACTGATTCGCTACCCTCTGAAAGAACAAATTTCTTCCCACCTCTGTCTTAAATGGGCGATCCATATACTCTGAAATGGTGTCCTACAGTCAGAAACTCTCCCACAAGGGGAAACAGCCTTTCCACATTTCCATGTCAAGTCCTCTAAGAATTTTATAAGTTTCAATAAAGTCACATTTTGTTTTTCTAGACTCCAATAAGTACAAACACAACCCATTCTACTTCTCCTCACTAAGACAGTCCCTACGTACCCAGGGGATCAACCTAGCAAACCTTCTCTGGACTGCCTCCCATTCTAGTATATACTTCCTTAGATAAAGGGACCAAACTGTTTACAGTATTCTAGCTGTGGTCTGCAAGTGCCTTGTATTGTTTTAGCAAGACCACCATACCTTTATACTCCATTACCTTTGAAATAAGTAACTATATACAGAGGATGGTAAGAGAAGACATCTTATTTGGAATACTAGACAACAAGGTGCAGGGCTGGATGAACACAGCAGGCCAAGCAGCATCATAGGAGCAGAGAGGCTGACGTTTCGGGCCTAGACCCTTCATCAGAAAAGGGGGAGGGGAA
>NC_063345.1:15353589-15371536 GCF_021869965.1 Rhincodon typus | reverse complement strand
TCCTCCCACCTCAAGCCGCACCTCCATCTCCTACCGACCAACCTCATCCCGCCCCCTTGACCTGTCCGTCCTCCCTGGACTGACCTATCCCCTTCCTAACTCCCTACCTACACTCACCTTTCCTGGCCCCATCCCCGCCTCTTCGACCTGTTTGTTTCCTCTCCACCTATCCTCTCCTCTATCCCTCTTCTATCCGCCTCCCACACTCTCCCTATTTATTTCAAAACCCCCTTCCCCTCCCCCTTTTCTGATGAAGGGTCTAGGCCCGAAACGTCAGCTTCTCTGCTCCTATGATGCTGCTTGGCCTGCTGTGTTCATCCAGCCCTGCACCTTGTTGTCTCGGATTCTCCAGCATCTGCAGTTCCTACTATCTCTTATTTGGAATACTACTGCTCCAGGTTCCTACTACATGTGACGAAACATGACTATGAGATAACACATTTTGCACATACTCAGTAGCTATATCCAGATTAAAGTGACAACTCCTTTTAATCTTTGCTTTCACGTCGCAGAGGCATACAGCATGGAAACAGACCCTTCAGTCCAACTCATCCATGCTGACCAGACGTTTCAATCTGACCTAGTCCCATTACCCAGCATTTAGCTCGTATCCCACCATACCCTTCCTACTCATATATCCACCCAGGTGCCTTTTAAATGTAATTATACCTGCCTTCGCCACTTCTTCTGGCAGCTCGTTCCATACATGCACCACCCTCTGCATGAAAAAGTTAACCCTCAGGCCCTTTTTAAATCTTTCCCCTCTCATCCTAAACCTACATCCTCTAGTTTTGGACTCCCTCACCTGAGGATAAAATGACCTTCACCCTTTTTGTGCACCTAACGATTTTATAAACCTCTAAAAGGCCATCCCTCTGTCACTGCTGCTCCAGGGAAAGAACCCTGAGCCTATTCAGCCTCTCCCGATAGCTCAAACCCTCTAGTCCCAGCAACATTCGTATAAATCTTTTCTGCACCCTCTCAAGTTTAACACCATCCTTTCTATAGAAGGGCAAACAGAATTGTATGCAGAATTCCAAAAATGGCCTCACCAATGCCCTTTACAGCTGCAACGTGACATCCCAACTGTTATACTGAATGTTATGACCAATGAAGGCAAGTGTGCCAAACACGTTCTTCACCACCCTGTCTACCTGCGACTCCACTTGCAAGGAACTATGTACCCTAGGTATCTTCGTTCGGCAACACTCACCAGGGTCCTACCATTAACTGTATAAGTCCTGCCCTGATTTTCTCACCAAAATTTAACACCTCACATTTATCTAAAATAAACTTCATATGCCATTCCTCACCTCATTGGCCCATCGGATCAAGGTCCCTTTGTACTTTGAGATAATCTTCTTCACTATCCGCTACATCACCTATATTGGTGTCATCTGCAAACTTACTAACAATACCTCCTATATTCAAATGCATATAATTTTATATAAATGACAAAAAGCAGAGGACCCAGTGCTGATCGTTGCAGCATACCTCTGGCCACAGGCCTCCAGTCTGTAAAACAGCCATCCACCATCACCCTCTGTCTCCTACCTTCAAGCCAATTTTGCATCCGATTCACTAGCTCCCCCTGGATCCCATGTGATCTAACTTTAGTAACCAGTCTATCACGCGAAACCTTGTCAAACGCTTTGCTGAAGTCCATATTGACGTCTACTGCTCTGCCTTCATCAATCTTCTTTGTCACCTCTTCAAAAAACTCAATCAAGTTAGTGAGACATGATTTCTCATTCACAAAGTCCTTTCACAATCCCCATTCTACCATTAACATTTAACTATGAATAATTAACACTTTTACCCCTCTCCCCCCACCCCATTATCTGACAAGGTATGTTTGAGAGACTAATCTCCAACTGCAGTTTCAGATTTCTGATAAGACATGCATGACATTTGTGTTCACCTGTTGTTCCCTTGGAGGAGTTAACATGTTTGTGGAGTGGAATGACAGCTCCTGGCATCCCACATGAAGTCTTGGAAGTAGCAGCAGTGTAGTCCAATCAGGAAAAACTGATTCACAGGAGAAATCTCCAGGACTCGAATAATCACAGTCTCTTGAAAAGGAAGACAGGAAAGTGAAATCCTCACCCTCCTTTCTTCCTGCCTTGCTCTTTGATTTAGCCATGAATGGGATTCTCTTTCTGTGCATAGTGTTATCACTTAAATACTTGCTATGAAATGGACCGCTGATACAAAGATATCTCAAACTCACTGAGAAAGTAGAGACTGTATATCTTGGACAACAGGATAAAAGGCCAAAGCAGGACCAATAGGAAACGCCTATTGAAACTCCTAGAAACTCCTGATGGTTCTCTGATTTGTAGAGCTACTTGAAAGGACATCTTCCTTCCACAGTGAACTTCTTTCATTAATAAAGGACTGAAGATTTTTGTTCATTTCTTTGGTGCTTATTATTGAGGCAAGTTCCTCACTCATTAAATGTAGCTCTGTTTTCTTCAGCTAGGTGGACACAATGAGCTTGGAGTTATGAACACTTCTGTAAGAAAGAGTCTATTTTCTGTGCTGCAGTATTGCTGTGATGTCACTTAGATAAGAAGACTGGTTGTCTGAATGCAAGTTTTTTTGCAAAGCTTTGATTTAACCATGAATGGGATTCTCTTTCTGTGCATAGTGTTATCACTTAAATACTTGCTATGAAATGGACCGCTGATACAAAGACATCTCAAACTCACTGAGAAAGTAGAGACTGTATATCTTGGACAACAGGATAAAAGGCCAAAGCAATCATGCAAGACACAATGGTTGCCTTTCACTGTTGCATTCCAGACTTTCAGTTGTATCACTGAGGTAGTTAGTTTGTGGTTGTTCTTTTTGTGTTTGGGCTGTGCAAGCTTATTCTTACCTTCAGTGCGATAAGGCTTTCCATGCTTCCTTGTGCTCAATAATTTGTTTGTTTAAGCTGTGGGTGAGAAAACTTGAGTGCTTCCATGACTTGCTGATGGCTTTCTTTAACAGCCTGTAGTTCTGTCTATGCTGATCAATATTTTCTGAATGTTGATTCACTTTGGACTTAAGGACTTCTTTCTTGACTTACTACTTATTAGCTATTTAAATTTTTCATGCTACTTGGTGGGCCTTTTCTGAGGATTCAAGTTTTTCTCTAAATGTATCTGGCTCATGTTTTCTATGCATAATTGCAATGAACTGGTGCCTATAATCGACTTCTGCCCATACAGTTTTAGTACCATCCACTTTGACTGAAGCTTCAGCAGTCTTGAATTTGTTTTGAGACATCTTCCTTGCATGATTGAAGAACTCCTTCCAACATCATTTATGTTGGTATCCCAGATTCTGTGGTCACCTTATTGGCCATAGGGCATTCTGAAGTTTCATTTGCTGTCACTACTGGTTGAACTGGCACAAGGTTACTTTCTTGCTTCCAGTGGAGCTATCTACTGTGGAAGGAGCTTGTTCCTTTAAATTTAACTGCAGTTGCTGTTGCTGTATCTTTGGGAAGGTCCTGTGTTTAAACAACTTAACATCTTTATTTAATTCAGTAAAGGTCTGATTCTCCTTGTAATAGACAACGCTTCCAGAAACAGTATCTACCAAATACAAAGGTGCAGAAAAGTGAGGAGTTTCAGATTTCAGTAACTGACATGTGCGCTAGTTTCCTTCTCTGTAACCATAATCTGAAAGAGAGAACCGCTGTCTAGATTGCTGTCTGCTGGTTGGACTCAGACTTCTTTGGAACTTTCTTTTCCTGCTTGCTTCCAGCTTCTGCTTTGAGAAAATTGGAGGGTCTGTCTTACTGCCTTGCAACGCCAGGAGTAAAGTGTCTACTAATCGAAGGATTTATAAAGCTACATATGCAGTTCTTATTAATAATATCTAGATTAAGAATTCCATATAAAGTCTCTATAATCACTCTGCATTCCAATCATTGTGGCAAAGTATAACATGCATCTGCCCTCTTTCTTTAAATATTGTGTATCACAAGTCCAAAATGACTGTTAGTCTGAGAATTCCTAGCATCAAACATGGCATCTGAAAGAATCAGTATGTCACTCCAGTATCTATTTTAAAAATTATATTCAATTTATAATTGTTTTCTCTCCCTTTTACTTGAATTTCTGCATGCTAAAATGTATTCTGCAGGCCTGTACATGCCATGGATGTTGAATCCTTTCTGTGGGCCTGCCATAACTCCCAGGAAGCATTCATCATGTCCCTCTATAGCTGGGACTCCCAAAGTTTGTGATTAATTTTCTGCTCTCCTTCTACACCATTATCTTGGTCTTTCTCTAAAATCTGAAAATTAGCTTCCCATGGGTAGAGTTCTTCATAACTTGGAATATACCATGTTTCTGGGATTGTATGAGGAAAGATTGATTAGTTAGGATTGTATTCATAGAACACAGAACATAGAACAGTACAGCACAGTACAGGCCCTTCGGCCCATGATGTTGTGCTGAACTTTTACCCTAAACCTAAGGTCTATCTAACCTCCACCGCTACCTTATAATATCATCCATATGCCTATCTAATAGCCGCTTAAATGCCCCTAATGAGGCCGACTCCACTACCCTCTCCGGGAATGCATTCCACGCCCCTACCACTCTCTGAGTAAAGAACCTACCTCTGACGTCTCCCGGATATCTGCCTCCTTTCACTTTATAACTATGTCCCCTCATAAAAGCTACCTCCACCCTAGAAAAAAGTCTCTGGCTGTCTACTCTATATATACCTCTGATCATTTTGTATACCTCTATCAAGTCACCTCTCATCCTTCGTCATTCTAAAGAGAAAAGCCCTAGCTCTCTCAACCTTTCCTCATAAGACCTTCCCTCCATTCCAGGCAACATCCTGGTAAATCTCCTCTGCACCTTTTCTAATGCTTCCACATCTTTCCTGTAATGAGGTGACCAGAACTGGACACAATACTCCAGATGTGGCCAAACCAGGCTTTTGTATAGCTGGAGCGTAACTTCACGGCTCTTGAACTCAATCCCTCTATTAATGAAAGCTAACACACCCTACGCCTTCTTAACAACTCTATCCACCTGGGTGGCAGCTCTCAGGGAACTGTGAACATGAACCCCAAGATCCCTCTGCTCCTTCACACTGCCAAGAATCTTTCCGTTAACCATGTATTCTGCTTTCAAGTTTGTCCTTCCAAAATGAATCACCTCACACTTTTCAGGGTTTAACTCCATCTGCCACTTCTTAGCCCAGCTCTGCATTCTATGAATGTCCCTTTGTAACCTAGAACAGCCCTCAGCACTGTCCACAACATTACCCACATTTGTATCATACGCGAACTTGCTAATCCACCCTTCCACTCCTTCATCCAAATCATTTACAAAAGTCACAAATAGGAGAGGACCCAGAACAGATCCTTGTGGTACACCACTCGTAACTGAACACCATGTTGAATATTTTCCATCCACTACCACCCTTTGTCTTCTAAGGGTCAGCCAATTCTGAATCCATTCTGCCACATTTCCCCCTATCCCATGTCTCCTTACCTTCTGCATGAGCCTACCATGGGGAACCTTATCAAACGCCTTACTTAAATCCATGTATACCACATCCACTGCTCCACCTTCATCCACGTGTTTGGTCACCTCTTCAAAGAATTTAATAAGGTTTGTGAGGCATGATCTACCCCTCACAAATCCATGCTGACTATCACGATTCAAACTGTGCCTTTCCAAGTGATCATAAATCCTGTCTCTCAGAGCCCTTTCCAATAATTTGCCCACCACTGACGTAAGACTAACTGGCCTGTAATTTCTGGGGTTATCCCTGTTCCCTTTTTTGAACAAGGGAACGACGTTTGCCTCTTTCCAATCTTCCGGCACTATACCCGTGGATAGTGAGGACGAAAAGATCATCTCCAAAGGCCCTGCGATCATGTCCCTCGCTTCCCATAGAATCCTTGGATAAGTCCCATCAGGCCCGGGGGACTTACCTATCTTCAACTTCCTCAGAATTCCTAGCACATTTTCTTTACTAACATCAACCTCCTCTAGCCTACCTGCCTGTTTCACAACGTCCTCCTGTACAACTAGGTCCCTCTCAGTTGTGAATACTGAAGAAAAGTATTCATTAAGGACCTCTCTATCTCTTTAGGCTCTGTGCACAAATTCCCTTTACAATCCTTGATCGGCCCTACCCTTTCTCTGGTCATTCTCTTGTTCTGCACATACGTGTAAAAAGCCTTGGAGTTTTCCTTGATCCTATCTGCCAAGGTTTTCTCATGCCCCCTTATAGCTCTCCTAAGGCCTTTCTTCAGCTCCTTCTTGGCTAACTTGTATCCCTCTAGAGCCTTTTCCATTCCTCTTTTCCTAAACCTTACATAACCTCCTTCTTCCTCTTAACCAGTCGTTCGACGTCTCTCGAGAACCATGGCTCCCTCACTCGACCACATCTTCTCTGCCTGCTAGGGACAAACATATCGAGCACATGAAGTATGCATTCCTTAAACCATCTCCACATTTCTGTGGTGCTCTTCCCTGACAGCATCTGTTCCCAATTTATGTTACCCAGTTCTTGCCTAACCGAATTGTAATTACCCTTCCCCCAGTTATAAACTTTACCCTGCCATATGTACCTATCCTTATCCATGACTATCGTGAAAGAAACAGAGTTATGATCGCTACCGCCAAAATGCTCTCCTACCAACAGATCTAACACTTGGCCCTGTTCGTTGCCAAGCACCAAATCCAAAGTGGCCTCTCCTCGTGTTGGTCTATCTATATACTGTGTCAGGAATCCTTCCTGAGTGCACTGGACAAAATCTGCTCCATCTAAACTATTACAACTAAAATGTTTCCAATCAATATTTGGAAAGTTGAAGTCACCCATGACTACAACCCTGTGACTTCTGCACCTTTTCAGTATCTGCCTCCCAATCCGCTCCTCTACTTCTCTGCAACTATTAGGGGGTCTGTAAAAAAACCCCCAACAAAGTGACTGCTCCTTTCTTGTTCCTGACCTCAACCCAAACTGACTGTGTAGACATATCATTCTTGAACGGCCTTTCAGCAGCTGCTATACTCGCCCTGACTAGCAATGCCATTCCCCCACCTCTTTTTCCACTCTTCCTATTTCTTTTAAAGCATCTAAATCCCGGAACTTCCAACAACCATCATCCAACAATCATCCAACAACCGTATCACGTATTTGCCGGAGTTTAGAAGAATGAGGAGGAGTACAAGAAATCTATAAAATTCCAACAGGACTAGGCAGGTTATTAGATGCAGGAAGGATGTTCCTGATCATGGGAGAGCCCAGAACCAGGGGTCATTGTTTAAGGATAAGGGGGTAAACCTTTTAGGACTGAGATGAAGAGAAATTTCTTCATCCAGAGAGTGGTGAGTCTGTGGAATTCACTACCACAGAAAGTGGTTGATGCCAAAACATTGTGTGTTCAGGAAGTAGACGGATATAGCTCTTGTGACGAAAAGGGATCAAGGGATATGGAGGAGAAAAGCAGGATTAGGGCATTGAGCTTGGTGATCAGCCATGATCATATTGAATGGCTGAGCAGGCTCCAGGGGTCAAATGGCCCACTCCTGCCCCAGTCTTCTGTGTTCCTTTTCATGCTTATGCCAATGCATTTTCTTAGTGCTTGTTCCTTCCACAGCACTATAAGTACTTTTGCTTCTATAAGGGATAGTATAGAAAACTGATTTCCTCCATGGATCTCCTCTCATCCATTTGAGCATCGGCCCGGACTTTCCTGTTCTTCACTTCACTATTTGTATAAGCTGGAAGGTCCATGGCTTTTCCAAAGTCCATGTGTCAGCCTCTACCACCGCTGAGCTTAAGTACATTTTGTATATTTGACTCACATCTGGTTTTGCAACACAGAACTGACCTCATGTTTCGTCATCTCTGGTCTTCAGTTCAGGTTTTACTACCTGACTTTGGTTTCCAGGGTCTTGTCACTGTTCCCACCATATAGCAAGGTGAGATCTACAATCCTGTGAATGCACAACAACAACTTTTATTGAACATAACCAAACAGTTTGATTTTAATGTTGCCCTGCTTAACATAATTTTGTTTTAGCATTGTTTATTTTTGTGGCCTATTTTTCGTTAAGCATCACTGCTTTCGTATTATTGCTGTTTGTGTGCATTGTCACCATCTGATGCCTTGGTAAATCAGCATCCAGTTCCATACCACCTGTATCCCAAACATGCTAACGCTTTCTGTCTGGCCCTGAGCAAGGATCTTGGCTCTCTCTTGGCCTTCCCTGCCAGCTTTGTCTGTCAGCTTGTTCTACCCCAGCCTTAGTTATTAGCCAGATTTCTTCCCAGCCTCATCTGTCCCCAGTCTTTTCCACTGGTGTGCTTCATGCACACCACAGCTTGCTCCAGTATTACTTTGTGTCTTTATTTCATCTGAGCCTTCTTCTCTTCCTATGGCTTTGTTTTTTCCTGCCAGGCATCATCTTGTCCTCTGGACCTCACTCTCCTTCTAGGTCTTATGCCATCCACCCCAGGGCCTCATTTTCCCACTGTTGCTGTGCCTCCCACATCATGTTCTCACCTTTACGTTCCCACGCCTAGTTTTCTTTTTTCTGCTGACTCCATTCCTGGGTCCTCACTTCCATCCTGAGCTTGAATGGAGGTCCTGGGCTCCACCTAGTGACAAAAGCCAGTCAGTGCAAGTAATCCTGCTTGTCCAGCTGCAGATGCCAACATCTGCCACTCGACGGGACTTGGTCAATCTAACTAACTTCAGAGTACTACATTTTTCTGAGCAGTGTTAAATTTATTTTGCTTTGATAGTTATTTCATTTACCAAAACTAAATTTTTCCTTTTAAAATACAAGTTATATTGTATTTCAACTTCAATTTCAACCAGGGTGCAGGTGTTTTTTTTTCCAAACTAGGGAAAGCTGTAGGGAACCTAGCAACAGTTTTAACATTGATTCCTATGGGAATTAAGACTTCACTTAAAGTTTTTTTTTCTTCAAAGTCACAATTTTTAAGTACACAAACCTAATTTGAAGTGAGGACAGTTGTATAAAAGGACGAGAGAGGCCACCTTATTTACAGCTCAATAGCTCTAGATTTCAGTTCCATGTGATCACATGTCACTATGAGCTAGCATCTTGCACTCATGCTAAGTAGCTATACCCAGAATAAAGGCTCAATTTCCTTTACTTCAGAAGTTCCATCTAATGTGATGACTTTTTCATTGGGTTACAGTGATACTCATTTTTTCCTCGGATGGTTTTATTTGTTTGTGAGTGGTGTCTCATGCAACAGAGATATGTAAGGCCTGCAGAGGACTGGAATGCGTGATGCATATGCAGCTGCCAACAAGTGACAATGGTGGAAGTGACAGAAACAGCAAAAGATTGGTGTCATTGGTTGTCCCTAATTCTGAAGACAAGGTCTACTTTGGGATCAGGAATTTCTGTCACGGTCTTCATGTGACTGAAGAGCCCATTCTCGATTCACAAATCTTTGGATAAACAGGCTACCCCATGAGATAGTGGGATCCAAAGTATGGGTTTTCCTTCCTTTTCTTGTTGTCTCTGCTGTTCCTCTGCCTTTGAGTTTCAACTTAAAGCATAATGCAGCTTGATGGACAAGATATTGTGATTTTGAATAATTGGTAGCAAACACTTCCCAGTCATTAAAATTAATGCTGCCATATTTCAAGAAGAGCTTCAGAGTGCCTTCATAGCATTTCTATGACCTCTCGTGGAAGGCTAGCACTTCTAACACTGAGAAAACAGGACCTGATGAGCAAGATGGTTCCTGGTCACCCAGAGATAACAAGTTGTAGAGCTGAATGAACACAGCAGGCCAAGCAGCATCAGAGGAGCAGGAAAGCTGACATTTCGGGTCTAGACCCTTCTTCAGTCTGGTCATCCAGACATGTCTGGACCTTTGTAGCCGATTTTGCAAAAATTTTGCCTGAAAATTTGTGGAGCTGGCGTTAAGAAGAACAAGAGCATTTGTTGAATGGTCTTCCCAGTGAATCCGGGGGATGAAGCAGAGGCATTTCTGTTGGAATTTCTGTGGCATTCTTACAAACAAACCAGGTCTCACTGCATTATAGATATGTGATGACAATGATTGCAACATATATTAGGACTTTGGTTGATTTACAGAGGTCTTTGGTTGCCAGATGAATGCTTGCTACAGTTTAGTCTAATTGACATGGATTTAATTAGTCTCTGGGAGATTTAAATTATACCTGGGGTTGTACTATCCCCAGAATAACAGCATACTGGATCAGCGATCTTGCCTATAGAACATGGAACCTAAAGTGCTTTAATACTATATTCAACTGTTCTGGCATTTTACATTATTCTGACTACTTATATGATCAATGACAACTATATGTACCCATCCTTCACTACAGGTTTCCCAGAATTAAATTTGGTAGGATGAAATATTTAATTATATTACTGACTTTCACTATTCAGGTGAATAAATTTTTACATCAATTTTTAATGGAACTAGCAAGGCTGAATAAAAACACCGTAAAGTCTTACATTCTTTTCATGCTTTTCACAATCATCAAATATCTCAAAGTATTTAACAGGAAATTTAAATTGTAGCTGCTGTCATAATATAAGAAATATGACAGCCAATTGGCACACAGCAAATTCCTACAAAAACCAGTGCAATAATTAAGAGATTATCTGTTTGTCTGATGTTGCTTTAGGAACAAATATTGACCAGAACCCTGGGGATAACTCTCTTACCCTTTGAAATCCTTTACATTTAGCAGCACCGTTGTCGACAGGGCCCTCAACTAGGTCTGAAACATCTTGTGCACGTCCGCCCTCACACCCTCTCTTTCCTCCCGCAACAGCAATAAGGTTCCTCTTGTCCTTACCTATCATCCCACCAGCATCCACAACCAGAAGATCATCAGACGCCATTTCTACCACGTTCAGCAAGACGCTGCCACCAGACAAATATTCCCCTCCCCTCCCTTGTCTGTCTTCTGCAGGGACCGTTCCCTCTGGAATACCCTAGTCCACTCGTCTTTCACTCCACACAGTCTACAACCCCCTGAAGCCCCACTGCACCTTCCCCTGCAACTGCCGACGGTGTAACACTTGCCCATTTACCTCCTCCCTCCTCAGTATCCAAGGGTCCAAACATATCTTCCAGGTGAAACAACACTTTACCTGCACTTCCCTCAATCTAGTCTACTGTATTCGCTGCTCATACTGTGGTCTCTTCTGCATTGAGGAAACGAAGCATGGCTAGGTAACCACTTTGCAGAACATCTGTGTTTTACCCACAGAAAAGACCCTGAGCTTCCAGTTGCCTGCCACTTTAACACACCATCCTGTTCCCTGGCCAACATCTCTGTCTCGGGCTTGCTGCAGTACTCCAGCAAAGCTGAGTGCAAGCTGGAAGAACACCTCACATTCCGCTTGGGGACCCTGCAGCCCTGCGACTCAATATTGAGTCCAATAATATTAGGGTCTAAACTCTCCCAAGACCTAGTCCCCTACCCACACACCAAGCCTTGTTATCGCATAGTCTGCCTTTCAACACTACCTATTGTTAGTCACTAACAGTCTCCATTAACTATTATGCACTCTCCTAGCCAGATTGTTATCAACTCATTTGTCTATTCAATTGCTCTTCTCTCTCTTTGGGCTCTATCCCCAGCTATTATTTACTCCTTATCCCCTCCCCCACCCTATCTTGTGTGTATAAACTAACATTTTCCTAGCTACCATCAGTTCTGAGGAAGGGTCACCACACCCCAAAAGTTAACCCTGATTTTTCTTCACAGATGCTGCCAGACCAGCTGAGCTTTTCCAGCAACTTCTGTTTTTGTTCCTAATTTACAGCATCTGCAGTTTCTGTTTTTACCTCAAGGTTTGAATCCTGGCATTGTCCTCCACGGTTGAGGACATCATAGATACCAAATTTAGCAAGCTGATCACAGCTCAAGTAAGGGCTGCACAGGCAGAAAAGTGTTAAATGACCACCAGTAGTGTTCATGCTCGAGATGAGACAGTGCAAGACCTAAGCCAGTCAAGTGGTTAAAGTTTGAACGGGTAAAAATTTTGGGGATAGTGACCATAACTCTCTGTAACTTCCAAAGTCAGCCTGGAAAGGGATAAGAGTATTGCAGAAATTAAGTGTCTAAATTGGGGGAAGACTGATTTTAATATCATTAGACAAGATCTGGCAGCTATATATATTAGCTGAAGCTACTTAGCTTACTCCCAGCTAAGTCTACATTTGGAAAGTGGGAGTCTTTTAAAAGTAGTGTGTTGAGAATTCAGGGCCAGAATGTTCCTCTAAAAGTGAAGGGCAAGGGCAGCAAGTCCAGAGAACCTTGGATATCAAGGGATATTGAGAGTTTTGCAAAGCAAAAGAAGGAAACACGTCAGGTAACAGTTTGCACTGGGGAAGGTTCTTCTTAAGGGGAGGCGATGGCCCAGTGGTATTATTGCTGGACTGTTAATCCAGAGAGCCCAGATAACGTTCTGGGGACCTGGGTTCGAATCCCACAACGGCAGATGGAGGAATTTGAATTCCATAAATATCTGGAATTAAGAATCTAATGATGACCGTGAATCCATTGTCAGTTGTTGGAAAAACTCATCTGGTTCACTAATGTCCTTTAGGGAAGGAAACTGCCATCCTTACCTGGTCTGGCCTACATGTGACTCCAGACCAGGTAAGGATGACAGTTTCCTTCCCTAAAGGACGTTAGTGAACCAGATGGTTTTTTCCAACCCTCAACTGCCCTCTGGGCAATTAGAGATAGGCAATAAATGCTGCCTAGCCAGCGATGCATTCATCCCATTAATGAATGAAAAAAAGATAATTAGTACTTCGCTGAACAGAGGTGAAGTGCAAGATGACCGGAGGATAGCTGAACTTGTTCCTTTATTCAAGAAGAGCAACAGGGATGGACCAAGTAATTACAGATCAGATTGTTTGATGTTAGTGGTAGTGAAATTATTGGAAAAAATTCAGTAAGACAGAATTAATTGGAAAGGCAGGGCTTGGTCAGGGATAGTCAACTTGGATTTGTTAGAGGGAGATCCAGTCTGATAAATTGAGTGTTTTGAAATGGTGACTAAATATATTGGTCAGGGTAGTGCAGTTGAAATGGTTTACGTGGATTTCAGGAACGCTTTTAACAAAGTCCCACTTGGAAGATAGATTCAGAAGGAATGAGCCCATGGGATCAAGGCAAGTTGGAAAACTGGATCAAAAATTGGCTTACAAATAGGAGGCAAAGAGTCATGATGAAGGGTTGTTTTTGTGATTGGAGGCCTGTGACCAGCGGTGTAGCACATTGATCAGTCCTGGAACCCTTGCTGTTTGTAATTATATTAACAACTTAAATGTGAATGTGGAAGGTATAATTAGCAAGTTTGCAGATGACACGAAAATTGGTGGTGGTGTTGCTATTGAGGAGGATGGTCTTATGCTACAGTTTGATATTAATTAGCTGGCAAATTGGGCAGGGCATTAGCAGAGGGAATTTAATCCCAATAAAAATGTGAGGTAATGCATTTTGAGAGATCTGATAAGCGAAGGACATAATCAATGAATGGTAAATTCCTAGGAAGTACTGAAGAACAAAAGGACTTTGGTGTACAAGTCCATAGATCGTTGGACGTGTCAGCACAGGCAGGTAAAGAAGGCTTGCCTTCATTAGCTGGGAAGTGGAGTGTAGGAGTAAGGAAGCCTTGTTATAACATCATAAAACAATAATTAGACAACAAGTGGAATATTGTGTGCAGTTCTGTCGTCACACTGTCAAAAGGATTTGATTGCACTGGAGAGAGTACAGAGGAGATTGATGTTGCCAGGGAGGAAAAGTCTCAATTATCAGGAAAGACTCGATAGGCTGAGTTTGTTTTCTTGGTGCTGAGGGGTAATCTGATTTAGGTATACAGAGTTATTACAGGTGTAGATAGAGTAGATTTGGAGAATCTCTCCTCCGTGGCTGATGTGTCTGAGACCGGAGGGCATAAGTTTAAGGTGAGGAGCAAGTGATGTACAGGAGATAAAGGAAAGAATGTTTTTATCCCGAGAGTAGTAGATATATGAAACATTCTGCCTGAGAGGGTGGTGGAGGCAGATTCTCGCACCATTTTAAAAGCATCTGGTGAGTATTTAAAATACCAGGGCATACTAGACTAAGGGCCAAGAGCAGGTAAATGGGATTAGTGTAGTTTGGTGTTTGTTGCTCAACATAGACATGGTGGGCTGAAGAGCCTGTTTCTATGTTGTATGACTCTGTGACCAGCTTTTCCCAGTGCCTCCTTGCCCCACTCGGATGTAGGGCATCTTTGCTTCTTTATTCATTTCCATGATGGCCTCCAAGCGGCACCTGAAAATCTTGAAGTCCACTCTAATTTATGTTGTGATATTTTTCCTCAGCACAAATATAGCTCCTATAAGGGTGTCAGCACTGACAAATGTACATTCCTTTTCAGAGGCATAGGCTAGCTTTGACTTTTGCTCGTCACTCATATTGACCCCTCTGTTTATTCTGATGAGCAATATGTTTGCCCTTGTTGTCAATTTGAAACCATTTCAAACAATAGGCAGCATAAAGTTTGTGTGCTGTGTGGCATCTCCTCCTTATAATCCATATCCAGGTTTCTGGACTCTCAAATTTAACTCTAGCTTATGAGTAATAACAGATAAATTTAATTGCTAATAATCTTGCTCATCATTTCCTTCAAATTTTTCTGCTGCGTTTACTGGTGTTATGTTAATCAACAGATCCCATAATTTTATATTACATAACTCTTCTTTGATTCCATTCATCTAGGAAAACACAAGTTTCTGTGCGCTAGCAGAAACGATTGCACTATTGATAAAGTACGGAGAAAAAACTGTCCATCATGTCGTTTGAGAAAATGCTTTGCAGCTGGAATGACGCTTGGAGGTGAGTAACATTTCCACTCTTTTGAATGACAAGGTTTAGTGGACAGATAACTATGATAAAAGGATGCATATTCAATTAAATTTTCCCATAATTTATTAATAAAGGAATGCATCTGTACATGGCTGGTACTTGTTGCTAAGTTGAGTACTTAAATATTGGTAATTAGAGCAGATTGTCCCTGTTACTCATAATGGATCATTCGAGAAAAATAACGTCACATGTAAAAAAGCAAAGTCGTTGCAAAGCTTGATTTGTCAGTTGAATTAATTATGCACTCAGACCAGATCAGATGCTGGTTTTATGATGTATTAAAACTAAGTATTATGACGAAACACCCTAAAGTTAAAGACATTTTAATGGCAAATAAAACATTTTAACAGATTAAATATGGAGAAATGCAACTTACATTTTCATATTTAGATGAACCAAAGAAAATAAAATTAGTTATTTTTAGTTATACTTCTCATACCTGTCTTCTTGATTAGTATTCAAATGTGATTGGTTTCTTAATATTTCTGGTGGATGAACTAGAAAACTTTGCCCTTCAGCTTGGGAAGCTCAGAAAATGCAAAACCTTGTTAAATAGACTTGAGCTGCAGAAACACAGGTTCCTCTGGAAACATTGGGTATGTGATATTAATCATCAGATAGTTTACGGGAAATCTTATTCAGTGGAGTGTACAGGAAACAGTTTGCTCATTGAATGTTACATAGTTGATCATTACTTGTCAGACATCATGTGGGCTACAATGCAGGGTAATCATCGCAAGGAAATTTCAACTTCCTGGGGAATTCTCGCTGAATCAGCTGTGTTGGGCTTCCCATATTGGTCCCGATGCGCATCTCCAGTCTTCCCTGCAGAAATGACTTCTAGGCTAGTGTTGCACAGAGACCTCAATGGCCCATGACAATTGCAAACAAGAAGGAGAAAAATTCATTGTGATATTCCCTGCTTTTGCTCCGGTAGTAAAATAAGAAAAACCGAAGGTCAGCATGGATAGATAAATGCTGAGTCACAAGTTGTTATGGGAGAAGCACAAATAAGGTGAGGTGGAAATCAGACATGATAGGTAATTAATGAGGTGAGTTTGGAAAGATAGGACAGAAGGGAAGGCTAAACCTTGCAGCAACTATCCCTGCAAAAAATTTAATGCAACTCATTTATATAAATAATTTGGCTGTGAATAAAGGAGGTATGGTTAGTAAATTTGCAGATGACACCAAAATAGGTGGTGTTCTACACAGTGAAGAAGATTATCTCAAAGTACAGCAAGACCTTAATCAGATTGGTTAGTGGGCCAAGGAGTGGTAGATGGAGTTTAATTTAGATAAATGAGAGGTGTTGCATTTTGGCAAGGCAAACCAGGATAGGACTTATACAGTTAATGGTAAAGCCCTGAGGAGCGTTGCTGAATAAAGAGACCTAGGGGTACAAGTGCATAGTCCTTTGAAAGTGGAGTTGCAGGATTGTGGCAAAGGCATTTGACACGCTTGCCTTTATTGGTCAGTGCATTAAGTATAGGCGCTGGAATGTCATGTTGTGGACATTGGTGAGGATGCTTTAAAAATACTGCATTCAATTCTGGTTGTTAGACTTGAAAGGTTTCAGAAGAGATTTACGAGGATGTTGCCGGGATTGGAGAGTTTGAGTTATAGGGAGAGGCTGAATAGACTGGGGCATTTTACCTTGGAGCATCAGAAGCTGAGGGGTGGATAGGGTGAATAGCCAAGGTCTTTTTCCCAGGGTAGGGGAGTCCAAAACTATAGGACATAGTTTTATGGAGAGAGGGGAAAGATTTAAAAGGGACCTGAGGAGAAAATTTCTCAGACAGAGGGTGGTGCGTGTATGGAACAAGCTGCCATAGGAAATGGTGGAGGTGAGTTCAGTTGCAACATTTAAAAGGTATCTGGATGGGTACATGAATAGGAATGATTTAGAGGGATATTGGCCAAATACTGGCAAACGGGACTAGATCAAATTAGGATATCTGATCAGCGCTGACGAGTTGAAACGAAGGGTTTGTTTCCTTGCTATATAACTCTATGACTCAGTGACTCTATATCTCAGACTTAGCCAAAAAAATTCTAAGCTTCAAGCCATTCTTGACATTCTGAATCAGATTATTCTATTCTTGCCATACTTTGTTGCCATTGCCCATGCTGTTCAAGGGCAGGGAAAATTCTGCCCAATGTCCCTCTTTGTGAAAAATCTACACCTGAGTGCAGATTGATGGCAGGTCTCCTCCTCCTCCTTTTCCAGCTGGCAGTCAGAACTTTAACATAGTTTTGGTTTGAGCTTTGTCGAGTTCAATGTGACTTGCCTGCTTTTGTACTCAACACCTCTATTCAGGAAGTCCAAGATCGCATATACTTTACTAATTACCCTCTGAATTTGTTCTGCCATCTTCAGAGATCAAGAACGTGAATTTCCAGGTCCTGCTTTCTGTACAGACTCTCCAGAACTGTACCATTCAGTCTTCAGTACCTCTTTCTGTTTCTTCTGTCTAAATTCACCTCATTATATTTCTTTGTATTAAATTTCATTTATCCATTCTGCGAGCCTTAACCAAGTTCTGCAATAGTCAAATGGTATTATCTTCACAGATACCTCATTGGTACTGTCACATCTCATCCAGTTAGGTAGTTTACAACTTCTGGACTCGGCATATTTGATTAATGTTTTAGGAAGATCTGGGTTGCGGTTGGAGTTGTTGGTTGTTTCGCCGAGCTGACTGATTTTCATGCAAATGTTTCATCTCCCTTCTAGATGACGTCATCAGTGCTGTATAGCCTCCATTGAAGCTCTGCTATTCTGTCCCGCTCTGAATTTACATGGTTTGGCCTGTCATGGGGGGCAGTCTTGTATCTGGTTTTGCACCGTAGTGGTAAGTAGATGGGGTCTATTTCAACATGTTTGTTAATTGCATTGGTGGTTGAAAACCAGGCCTCCCGGAATTCTTAAGTTTGTCTTTGTCTTGCTTGTCCTAGTACTGTAATTTTGTCCCAGGCAAATTGATGTCCTTCTATGTCGGAGTGTATTGAAAC
>NC_063345.1:15236367-15348589 GCF_021869965.1 Rhincodon typus | reverse complement strand
TTCTGAGGAAGGGTCATCGGACCCGAAACATTAACTCTGTTTTTTCCTTCACAGATGCTGCCAGACCTGCTGAGTTTTTCCAGCAACTTTGTTTTTGTTCCTGATTTACAGCATCCGCAGTTCTTTTGGTTTTTAACAGTCAGTATCTTGTGGATATCTTGAAGAAGGATTCAAATGTAATCTTAAAAGTTGATCCAAACTGGTTAATACTTATCATTCACTATAAGACTTAAAACTTGGTGGAAAAATCCCTAACAGTTCCTTAAAGCAGAGTTATGCAAGGATATTTTGGAGCCAGCTGGTTTCTTGGCATACATTTGTTGGGATATTTCTATGCACATCATAGTAGAGTTTTCAAGTCTGTCCTTACAAAAGCTCACGTCACACAATCAGTAGAAGCAGCTGAGTTACCAGATAACAACGGCTAGTTGTTTCACCCTGGATGCAGTAAAATTGATGCTTGTTAGAACATCTAGTTGAAGTGAAATCAGCTGATTCACAAAGAAATTAAACTACAGAACTGTTATCGTGCAGAAGGAGTCATTTGGCCCGTCCCGCCTGTACTGGTTCTATTTCTATCCTCTTGCCTATTCCCCCATATCCTGCACACCATTTCTATCCAGATAATCATTCATTGGTCTCTTGAATCCCTGAATTGAACCTGCCTCCACCAGATTTCCGGAGTTAGGCCACAGATCAGCCATGATCTCATTGAATGGTAGTTTAGACTCAAGGAGCTGACTGGTCTACTTCTGTGTTATTCTAAATGTCACCTTACAGCACTCATCTCACAGTTGACTGCTCCAAACCAGAAAACAATAATAGAGTAAAATTAAAATTATTAAGAATCATTGAAGGTTCTAACAATAGTCCAGCTTTACTTGATGGATATTTTCTTACCAACCTGTTCAGAGATGTTGTCATACACCTCTGGAGAATGTGGAACTTGAACCTTAGAGGAATGGTTTTACCGCTACACCACAAGAACCCTAGGTGCATTTTATATAACCCAATCCATGGAAGTTATGGTTCCCTGTACATCTCTGTTCATCCCTGTGGAGGGAGCCGAGTACACTGAAGACAAGCTTAACACAATTGGGCTAACTTCACTCAAAATGCAAGTACACATGGACCAATCATATATTTATATATGTTCAATGCATCCTGATCAATCATGACCTATGAGGTGATATATAATTCTTTCAATTCATTCTTTCTTTTCATTATTTCACTTCTAACTTCAATATAATTTCTTGGCAGTTACCTGTTGCATATCAAGTTTCAGGTGCAGATGTGAGTGAAATAAGAGCAAACTAGAAACATGTTGATTTATTGTTAAGATTAAGCAACATTGGATAAATGCTAAAATTGCTTCCCAAATGTGTTTTTCACAAATAATATATTAAATCACAGTGTTGTGATAATGTGTCATGCCCTACCAAAATTAGCAATTATAGCGGAGACCATGAGGCTGATTTTACCTCGATATTATTCCATTGTTTAATGGGAATGGGGTGGTCATAAGACCAATGTTAAAGAAAAACATTTTCCAATCTAAGTAGCAACATTCCTATTGAAGAGAAGGATGGTTCTCGTTCTGGAATCCAAATTGGTGTTCTCTTTGACCTCATTGCAAGATTTTCAAGAATTGAGGGAGTTTGTGTTTCTTAGAAGATTTCTAGAAAGCATTTTGAAGATTCACAAATGATTTTGCAAGATATTTTAATAGTGATCCGAATTTGACATTGTTTTATCAAGTAAAGATTCAGAAAGGGTTAATTTTGAAGACTGCATTAAGCTCAACTCAGTCTTGTGATGTCATAACTACTTGGATAGGGAAAGACAGACAATCTTAAGATCTCAAAATGCACAGACATATTATTCTAGCTCTTCTCAATGTCTAGCTTACATCATGCAATAAACTGCAGAATTTCCTCATTTACAGTTGCATTCCTGAAAATCACAGCTTAATGTAAAGCATGGTTTTCCATATGAGTCAATTTTAAAATCAGGTTTAGGTTCCTGAGGACAGTTTTTCTCTGTAAAAATCAATGTAAAAATTGAAGTACTGTGTATATGTGCAACACTATACTTCTTTAGCTGAAATAACTTGCAGAGTGAAATAAATAACTGAATATAACAAACATACTTTATAAATTCAAACCAGACAACACTCACTAGACTCTCTAAAGCAGCCCTTCCAAGTCATGGATGACTTGCTTCTGCTCTGGCTGATAGATAACAGATGGCTGTTAGGTTCGTTGTACAATCTGCGGACTCTATCACATGTAGACAGGTTTCCATAACTTCATCCATGAGTTAAGATGTTCTTGCAAACAGTTTCTTTGTCTAAACTCAAGTGGATTTTGGTGTTTTAGGAGTTTTCCTCTTCAGCTTATTGACTGATAAGCGTTTTTTGTCTTCTTTATTTGTTCACGAGATGAGGGCATCACTGGCCAGGGAACATTTATTGCCCATCTTTACTTGTCCAGAGAGCAATTAAGAGTCAACTGCATTGCTGTGAGCTTGGATTCACATGTAGGCCAGACCAGGTAAGCTGTCACGGAAAGGCTGCCAACATCATCAAAGACCCATCGCACCCCGGTAATGATCTCCTACAGCCTCTTCCGTCAAGCAGAATATACAGAAGCCTGAACAACGCACCAGCAGGTTCAGGAACAGCTTCTTCCCAGCTGTTATTAGACTGATGAATGGACTGTCTAACCTCAAATAATGCTGATCTTGCTAATGTTGATCTTGCCTAGCACGTGCCGTGTGCAATGTAATCTGTATGCCTCTGTCTAAGTCATTTTGATCTGTACATCCTTGCTTACTATGATCTGCCTGTACCGCTGGTACACAAAGCTTTTCATTGTGCTTGAGTACACATGACAATAAATCTATCAGTTTCTTTCCCTGAGGGACGTTAGTGAACCAAATGGGTTTTTCCGACAGTAGGCAATGGATTCATAGTCATCGTTCAACTTTTAATTCCAGATATTTATTGAATTCAAATTCCACCATCTGCCGTAGTGGGATTCAAACCTGGGTCCCCATAACATTTTCTGGGTCTTTGGGTTAACAGTCCAGTGATAATACCACTAGTCCATTGCGTCCAATTGGTTCCTTTAGGACCTCATTGGACAATTCCTCTTCATGGGATGCAAGCAGTTCTACCAGTCAAATTGCACCTACTTCAAAGCTAGTCTGTGTTACTAAGATTATGATTTCATGCTGAAACTCAGGAATGGGGTCATTGATCTTTCTGGCTATTATCACACTTGGGCTACAATCTCTACCACAAGTGTTCAAGCATGTCATGTCAATTCGTTCCGCACTGATATTGTTGAAGGTCTTGAGAATGTTGGAGGCATTGATAAATTTCCTGACTGATGGCGCATTCTTGCCATCTGTTGCACTGATGAATTAGGAGAATATAGCGGTCATGAGTCACGAATGTTGCTAATTCTCCCGCATCAATGTGCGGAATCAATGAAGTTGTGTTGGCTGACAAGAAAAGCACCTTCACAATTTTAGTGACATCTTCAAGGCTGCTTGAATGACCTAGGCAGTTATCCAATAGGAGCAGTATTTTGAATACAATGTTTTCAGGTACCCATGGCCACCCCCTGACCTGAAGAAAATGACAGGAGTTAAAAGACAAGTTAGGTGTTAGGAGAGTAGTGGTGGGCTTGCACTCTCCTTTGTCCTAGCTCTCACCCCAGCACACCAGGCCTGGTTATCACAGTCTGCTATTATATACACCCCATTGTTAGTCATTAACAGTCGCCATTAACAGCTATTCACCTTCCCAGCCAGATTGTCTTGTACTCCTTTGTCTGTCCAACTGTTCCTCTCTCCCTGTGCTCTATCCCCACCTATCATTTACTCTTTACCCCTTCCCCCCACCCTATCTTCTGCATATAAACCAACATTTTCCTAGCTACCATCAGTTCTGAGGAAGGGTCACCAAGGTTAACTCTGATTTCTCTTCACAGAAGTTACCACACCTGCTCAGCTTTTTCAGCACTTTCTGTTTTTGTTTCTGATTTACAGCATCCGCAGTTCTTTGGGTTTTTATTTAACTAATCAGTATCGACAGCAAACAGATCCAAACAAAGACAATCCAACTAGAGAATAACTGGTCCAGGAACAAATTGCTATCAAACAGTTGGTGAAGGGCCAACCAGTAAAAGATTTAATTCAACTTCACAGACTCATGGAAGAACCCAAAAGGAAAGAACATTTTATTTGGAAATTAACTGTAATAACAAAAAAAAAAGTGTTTTATATGGCCAAGAAGAACCAGTGACCAGCAAGTCAAACTAGCTTCACAAATTTGACAGTAACAAATGACTGACTGCGAATGTGTTTCCGTTTACCAGTATTGTGCTGAAAGATGGTCACATCATAAGTTCAGTGGGTTGGCTGAGAACACATAATTTGAGAACAGATGGCATTCTAAGATCATAGATGATTTACATGTATGACAGAAGACTCATTATTCTAGCTTCTCTTTGGGAAATTGTCCTGGATGGGATACACAAGGGACAATTAGAGGATGCCACTTTCCAGCAAGAGTTCAATCAGATCTCAAGATGGATTGAAGATCTCATAACTCATTGTGAAACCTGTGATTACATAAGTTTGTCAGAACAGCATCAGCATTAGTCCTATCATTGCTGGAAAAAAATTCAGCTGACATAAACCTGCAGTATTTACAAGAAAATACAAATAAGGAGAAGAAGAATAAGCTCAATGAGCTGTCTTTAACTGAATTTGTTCAGGCATCAAAACAATCTGATGAACAAATTGTCATAACAAATTTGATGTCAGATAAAAATCCATCACAAATATTAATGTCAGAGTGAAGCCAGCTGCAATCCTCAAGTAGCATGACTGAAAATGTAAATATGTTGGCTTCATCATTAAGACATCCAGAGAGAAAATGAAGACCTATTCTACAAGTTGGAGTAAAGAGTTTACCACTTTCAACACACATGTATCTGCGGATTAGGAATAAAGATTTGCTTTAAAAAGTTTGAGGATGGACGTCTTAAGACTGTGTGGGAGCCAAAGCAGAGGTGGAATGACCAATATCCACAGATTCAGGACATGGTCAAGAGAAATTACCTGACCCACAGATCCAGGATATTGTCAAGAGGAAATTGCCTGGGACTGAATCCGGGACACTACAAAAAACATACATATTTCAAAGAGAACCCATCTATGAAGGAAATCCATGAGACTATAGATTACCAGATCATGTTTTGGTGCTTTAGAAGTGATATTATATGAGGTAATTGTTTTGAAAACATTCGTGATGGAAACTGTCTTAAAATCCACTCAAACTAATTAGGTTATAGGGAAAGGCAGAAGATCTTAGGATCTCAAAGGACAAACATGTTATTTCACATCCCCTCGGTCTTAGTAACAGTGTCTAACTTGCCAATGTAATTTGTACCTGCGTGTTATCAAGCAATAAACTACATTTCGTTTAAGATGAGAGTCTCTTCTTGTTAAGACTCATTAGTGGCTTTCCTCTACCAGCGTGATTTAAGTAGATTCTTAGACCCTGTCAAGGAAAGGAATTGGTTGTAACTACGTGCTGATAGTAATTGGCATCGGTATACATACAACAATTACAACAACTGGAGAAATTGTTTTAATATTAAAACCTTATATCACTAACAAGTGAACAGATTCAAAAGGTGTGATTATTACATATCTCAACTAATATTACAAGCTTGTGTGACTTTGTCCTCATAAGTGTCATGGCTGAGTTGGTCTGCATTCTTCCCAGAGATCTGTGAAGTTGAGGTATCATTTCTGCACCGGGGTTTTTCCTTCCACATGTAGCTTCAGTTCTGGTTGAACCAACTTGCTACTCAAGCAACTATCTCGGAGCTGACTTACTCGCCATTCACTTTTCTTGATTACAAACATTGATTTTTTTTATTATAATTTTTAACATGTTTTACTTATTGCCTTTTTTATTTTTGTTAACCAGACCTTACCATTTTATAATTTTATTTTCAAGGTCGAAAATTAAAGAATACACGACCATTCCAAACTGCAGAGGATACTGACTCTTCAGTTGTGCAAAAGCAACAGAACACCACTGTCCCCATTATCCCAAGGATTGGCGTACCAAGGATGCAGAAATTTCAGTGTCAACCTCTGTTTCTCGCTGTGCTACAGTCCATTGAGCCTGATATGGTATATGCAGGCTATGACAATACGCAGCCTGATACATCTGCCAGTTTGTTAACAAGCCTCAATGAACTAGGGGAAAGACAACTTGTGCGTGTTGTCAAATGGGCAAAAGTTTTACCAGGTAAGAAAGTTCATCTTCTGAGTACTGTGTGTCACTGGCATCGTCTAAATTGTGAGTTTATTATACATATGCAAACCAGTAAAAAATATAATTTATTAACATGTTTTATTCTTGAACCCATTTCTTCTTTCAGATTTTATAAAAGTCAAACATTCCTCACCCTAGAAAATAGAAGCTATTTTATTTTTAGAAATTGCAATTCACATCCATTATATCATCAATCAGTTAGATCTAGTTGGTCTTTACTTCAGTATTTAACAACTGGCATCTTAGGTTATGATATTATTTGTGGAAATGACATTGTACATGGTAAAATTACGATTTCTATTCAACATTAAAACAAAAATTTCACCTTAGGATGTGCTGTACTTATCACTTGTTCTTTACAGAATTTGATTCTTCTTTATTTTCTGGTATCCACTATTCGTCAAATAAAGGCTCAAACTCTCACTTCCCACACAATATATAAAACATTCTCACATTGATGTATATTGTAATTTGACGTTCTTCCCTGAAAACATTAATTTACATCATTCTTGTTTCATTCTTATGCTTGTGGCTACGTACTAATAAGTTCATGTTTGTTAGTTGTCTGTCAAGGATACAATTTTTATTTTTCTCGTGCCTTTTGTCCTTACAACACGGCAAAGGTCTTCACATACATTAAGTTATCTTGAATGTAGTCACTGTTGTTCTGAGGCAAACCTGGGAATCAATTTAGTTTGCAGTTTAGTTTCTTGAATCACAATTTAAATGAATGAACAGTTAATTTGTTTGGTAGTACTGGGTGAAGGAAGGACGTCAGGTCATCAACAAAATGCCTGTCCTCATTGAAAACTTAGAGATGTTTTATATGCATTTGAATGGGCAGATGTAGCCTCAGTTAACTATTTAATCCAAAAGATGTTATCTTCCAACAATTCTGTGCTAACTCTGTATGACACTGAAGCCTTTGTCGAGATTCTATACTAAAGTCCAGGAGTGGCACAACCCACAACCTATTGACTGGAATGAAGCAAACCCCCACTGTACCTTCTTAGAGCAGTAAGTAAAGTCATTTTAGGATGGAATTGGCACCAAGATAGTTGTGCTTGGTAAGGGCAATCTTTGTTGCAATTAGGCCAATCTGATTCCTGTACCACCACACCAGTATATTGTTAATTAGTTAAATTTCTTTTACTTTGAACTAGATGAGGGAACCTGCCAGAGGGTTTCATCCAGGGCTTGGATAATACTTCAGACCAATGCAATAATAAATTTGATTAACTTAGCTCAAGAAGCAATTGAAAATTTACCAACAGTGTGCTCATAAACAATATGTGGTTAATTGGTTGAACTCCACCAATAGCTCTATAAATAAGTTCCCTATGTTTGAATCATGCCATCTTGTGCATAAGGTTTCCAAACATGCATCCTTACAGTTTCCCCCCTCCAGTTCAATAAGTGATAATTGTCCATTTCTGTGTCTCTGTCAATCTATTTTCTGTCCCCATCTGGTGTCTTAAGGATTTAGGAGATATAATGTGCCTCTATTGGAAGAAAGCTACAAGGATTCTTTCCTTCCAGGAAGACTAACGTATAGGTCACTAAAGAGACTGTCTTAGAACTGTGATGTCACCTGCAATTAAACCATTAATTCCTCACTCAAAGGGAGTGGCTCTACAATGGTAGTGAAAGTGATCTTCTGCATTCAATTGCCATGGCACTGGGTCTTTTCAAGCTATGTCAAGGGAAACTTAACAGATCACCCAGTATATTCCTACTCGCAGGATATTGCTGATCCATTGCTTGCTGGTTGAATGATTTTATTGCTGTTCTAATAACTATGAGTAACAATAGGGAGTTTTTCACTT
Source organism: Rhincodon typus (assembly GCF_021869965.1). Classification (NCBI taxonomy): domain Eukaryota; kingdom Metazoa; phylum Chordata; class Chondrichthyes; order Orectolobiformes; family Rhincodontidae; genus Rhincodon; species Rhincodon typus. Next base: position 15,340,399 of record NC_063345.1, on the reverse strand, counting down.
TTTTGAATGACAGATTTCCCAAAGTTAATAGAGACAAAAAACTGCGGATGCTGGAATCCAAGGTAGACAAACAGGAGGCTGGAAGAACAAGGAGGCCAAGCAGCATCTGGAGGGAAGGAGCAGTCAACATTTCGGATATTACCCTTCTTCAGGGGTGAGTGTGGGGATAGGGGGAGCTGCAGATAAAGGGGGGGGGGAGGGGTGGAGGCGCACCGTTGGTCTTAGGTGAACACTGTTGGTAGGTGCAACCTGATTAGTTGGTGAGAGGGATGAATCTGGTTGGTGGCTGGAAGGGAGGGTCAGAAGGTGGAATGGAAGAGAGGAGGTGGGGCTGAAAGGGGAGGCAGGGGATGGGTGGCAAATTTATTTGAAATTAGAGAATTCAGTGTTGAGTCCTCTGGGCTATGGGGTGCCCAGGCAGAAGATAAGATGTTGTTCTTCAAATTTGTGTTCCAAATTTGACCGCAAATTTGAAGAAAAACACCGTATCTTCTGCCTGGGCACCCTAGAGCCTGTAGGACTCAACATTGAGTTCTCCAATTTCAAAATAATGTTGCCACCCATCCCCCGCTTCCCCTTCCAGACCCACCTTCTCCCTTCCATTCCACCTTCTGACCTTCTCTTCCAGCCACCAACCAGATTCATCTCTTCCGTCGACCAAACAGGTTGTACCTATCACCACTGTTGCGCCTCTACCCCTTTCCCTCCCCTCATTATCTGCAGCTCCCCCTACCCCCACATCCAGTCCTGAAGAATACCCGAATTGTTGACTGCTCTTTTCCTCCAGATGCTGCCTGGCCTGGTGTGTTCTTCCAGCCTCCTGTTGTCTTCCCAAGTTAAGTCTCTCATTGATGGAACCAATATGTTCATTTAGACATGTTTCAGCAGTGTTTATGAATAGGAAGGATTTTCTTCAATGTCCGGGTTCAGTTCACGCCATGGAAATGGCTGCTAGTTATTTTGAAAGTTACCACATTCATTCACTCTGTGCAAAGTAACAGTTCATCAAAACATTAAGACATTTACATCAGAGGGACATGGATCTTGATAGACAGAATATTGTTGAGTCATGATTGATTGCACAAGGATGGAATCCCAGAATTGCATTGGCAATATAAAGATTGAGAAACCCACTTCCAAAAAGATGTTAACAGAGCAAACAATAAGCATATCCAGTGAACAATCTACTATCTGGAACAGTTCAGAGGTGTCATGTTCTGGAATCCCACAAGAAGTATCAGCAGAGGAGCTATCATGTGGAAGGTCTAGGAGGAGAATGAAGAAGACCCTGAGGAGAAAAGAAACAATAAGGCATGTATAAAAAAAGTTTCCAACACCTCTGGAGTAGAAAAATTAATGACTGACATTTACTGGACAACCATTCAATTAAACTTGGAAGCTCCTGCGTAAGCATCTATTCATCATATTCCCAATGAACTATCACATCAGTCCTAGGTTATATCACACTCACCATTCATTAGAAATGCAGAAATAAGGTAAAGTAAATATGAATATATACACCAATTAAAATATGGATCTAAAACAATTTTGTAAAATATGACCTCCCTGGGGTAAATTTTCAATTTGTCAACCATTCTTAAAAACCACTAGGAACAAAGATGAGAGATAGTAGGAACTGCAGATGCTGGAGAATCCGAGACAACAAGATGCAGGGCTGGATGAACACAGCAGGCCAAGCAGCATCATAGGAACAAAGATGAGATGATTCCCACAGCAATTTTGCATCAAGGCACAAACTGATATTTGCAGAAACTTGGAAGCAAGTCAGCGGTCAATCCATTTGTTTCGCTGTGGTAATTGTCACGTGAGATATAAAAGAAAGAAGAAATTGTTGTGTGGAAAGGAGTCAAATGCAATGTAACTGAGCAGAAAAATAAATCATTCATACAGTTGGGGTAAGAACATATGACCTCCAGAAGGAGATGTGCCTTTAATCGATATTAAGGGAGTGACTTCAAACTACAGAGTTAGAAAACGTGATTCAGCTTACATTTGCGTGACGCCTTTATAAAATGATGCTTCACAGATACGCACAGGGAAAACTGACACTGTGCAAGAAAACAGGTCTTGAAGAACTCTTAAAGCATACATACTTGATTTAGATATTTGATTTGGGAAACTGTCAGGTAACCTCACCATGGCATTTTACTAAGATCTGCCATCTTTATTCTATTTACGGTTAGATCTCTTAGGTATTGTTGAGAACATTTGCCCCAGTCACATTCTCTTACCAGACTTATCAGAGCACACTTTTCAATTACCCTCTCTATCAAATAAGACAACCAATCTTTGCCTCACGTATTAAAACTAAATATCTGATTTTGGCAACTGTAGAACACACCTTTTCATTTACAGATAAGAATAGACATTGATACTTCTAATTTAAAATTGCTTAAATAGATTTTTTGTGAATGCAAGTTCTTTATTTAGCCATACATCAAATAAAAGTTCAGTTATTTCTGTCTTGTAATTGTTTTTGCAAGGTAATCGACCAATGTAACGCGTAATGTAAACAGTATAGCTACTGAGATCACAGAATAAGGTAGACAAGGTTATTTAAATTTAGGTAGTAAAGTTATGTGTGTGTGTAAAACACAAACATGTTTTAAGACAAGAAACGGCTGTTGCAAAAAAAAGGTCACATTCAGTTCAACAAAGATCTTAAATCTGATTTTAAATGTCATTTCAACAACTAAACATTTTTTACACTTTCTACCAAGTTAGTAGTCTTGTCTAATTCATAATTTTGATGTAGAACTGAGGACAAAGGAAATTATTAGTAAAAAAAAAAGTACTGAAGAAATTAATCCTGTGTAAACTAAACAAATTCCTGGACCTGATGGCCTTCATGTTAGGTTTTTAAAAGATGTACAAGAATAATGGCTTTGATTTTTCACAATATCCTGGAATCTAATCAAATAGTTGCGAATTATAAAAAAGCAAACAAAGCTTTGCTAATCAAGAATGCAGAAGAAAAGATATGAAGCCAGATTACTAGTTATAGAGTCAAACAGCACGGAAACAGCATGGTCCAACTTGTCCATGCTGACCAAGTTTCCCAAACTGAACTAGTTCCACTTGCCTGCATTTGGCCCATATCCCTCTAAACATTTCCTATTTGTGTACCTAGTCAAATGTCTTTTAAATGTTGTAACTGTACCTGCATCTGCCATTCCCATTGGCAGTTCATTCCACATATGAACCACCCTCTGCGTGAGTCAGTTGCCCCTTAAGTCCGTTTTTAAATTTTTCTCCCCTCACCTTAAAAATATGCCCACTAGTTTTGAACTCTCCGACCCTAGGGAAAAGACCTTTTGCTATTCACCTTAAGTATGTCCCTCATAATTTTATAAGGTAACCCCTTAACCTCCTGCGCTCCAGTGAAAGAAGTCCCAGCCTATCCAGACTGAAAACAACAAATGCTGGAGATCACAGCGGGTCAGACAGCATCCATGGAGAGAGAGCAAGCTAACATTTCGAGTACAGATAACTCTTCATCAGAGCTGAAGTGAAGTGTGGAGGGGGTAGCATTTATGCTATAGTTGGGGTGGGGTGGTGGTGGTGGTGAGGTGCAGAGTGCTGGTGGAGAAAAGATGTTGATAGTTCAGATTAAGTGATCGGAATGGCAGAACAATGGTGTGTCTATCTGCCAGACTTGAAAGAACAGACAGGCCCACGGGGCTGCAGGGAGGGGAGAGCGGACATGGTGACAGAGAATGTACCATAATGGGGGAGAGGACATGGTGACAGAGAATGTAACAGGTACAGCTAAAAGGAAGGGAAGAAATGGGAGTTGGTTCACAATTTGAAGTGGTTGAACTCAATATTAGGTCCAGAAGGCTGTAAAGTGCCTAGTCTGAAGATGAAATGTTGTTCCTTCAGTTTGCGCTGTCATTCACTGGAGTACTGCAGCATGCTGAGGATTTGCTCCTACCCAGCCGACTGCTGTAACTCAAACTCTCCAGTCAAGGCAACATCCTGGTAAATCTTTTCTGAACCCTCTCCAATTTAATAAAATCCTTTCTATAGCAGCGCAACCAGAACTATACACAGTACTGCAAAAGTGGCCTCACCAGTGTGCTGTACAACCTCAACATGATGATCCAACTCCTATACTCAGTGGCCTGAGCAATGAAGGCAAGTGTGCTAAACACCTTCTTGACCACCCTGTCTACCTGTCATATGCTTTTCAAAGAACCATGTACCTGAACTCCTCGGTCTGTCTGTTCAACAACACCGCTCAGGGTCCTACCATTAACTGTATAACTTTACATCAGCAATTGATAAAAAAGAGGAACTGTTATTAGGAATGAGGTAATGGATCATTTAGAAAATCATGATAAGATCAGTAAGAGTCAACGCAAATTTATGAAAGGGAAAGAATGGTTGACAAATCTGTTACAATTATTTTGCAGATTTAGGCCCATTGACCCAATAATGCAAATTATGTTTGGATTTGAAAATGCTCAGTTCGGTGCCACGTGTAGATTATAGAACAGTTAAAGCGTAGATTGAATAACTTACTTCTGTCAATCTATGCTGGCTCTCTGCAAGACCCTTTCTACTAGTTGCACTAACCCACCCTACTCTTGTAACCCCGTACATTTTTTTTAATGCTTAGGAGTTTTTCTACCTTCCCTGTTAAAAACTACATCTGAATCAGCCTACACCACTGTCTGAGGCGGTATTATTTATTAAAAGCCAGGTCTAGTCAATATCTAGGCTTAGGCTAATGATGGATAAAACTTGCAACTGCACGAGTTCCACCAAGGCTCTGCAAGAACGCACTCCAAATAGAGTCATAAGAGTTATAGAGATATACGGCATGGAAACAGACCCTTCGGTCCAACTTGTTCATGCCGACCATTTGCCAGCATTTGGCCCAAATCCCTCCAAACCCTTCCTATTCATATACCCATCCAGGTGCCTTTTAAATGTTGTAATCATACCACCCTCCACCACTTCCTCTGGCAGTTCATTCCAAATACACACCACCCTCTGCGTGAAAAAGTTGCCCCTTAGGTCCTTTTTATATTTTTACCCTCTCTTCTTAAACCCTCTCATTTTCCCCACCCTGGGGAAAAGACCTTGCCTATTTACCCAATCCATGCCCCTCATGATTTTATAAACTTATATAATGTCACCCCTCTAGCACCTAGAAGGATAAGGGTGGCAGATGAATGGAAACACTACCAACTGGAAGTTTGCTTCTGTTCTGGGTTACAATTATATGAGTAAGCGCACAGATGCAGCAGGCAGTAACGAAGGCAAACTGTATGTTGACCTTTATGCTGAGAAGATTCGAGTACAGGAACAAAGCTGTCTTGCTGCAGTTATTGGTGAGGCCAGTCCTCAATATTTTGTGCAGGTTTGGTGTCCTGATTTGAAGAAGAATATTCTTACTTGAGGGAGTGCAGCAAAGGTTTACTAAGTTGGTTCCTGGGATGGTAGAACTAACATATGAGGAGAGATTGAGTTGGTTAGGATTGTATTCACTGGAGTTTAAAAGGACTGAGAAGAGAAGAAATTTCTTCACCCAGTGGTGAGCTGTGGAATTTAAAACCACAGAAGGTAGTTGAGGTTAAAACATTATGCATTTTTAAGAAGGAAGTAGACATAGCTCTAGTGGCAAAAGGGATCAAGGGATATGGGGGGAAGGCAGGATTAGGTATTGAGTTCGTTGATCAACCATGAGCATATTAATGGTAGAGCAGACTCAAGGGGTTGAATGGCTTACTCCTGCTCATACCTTCTATGTTTCTATTAGTTCATTGTCACTGGATCAAAATCCCTCCCTAAGAGCACTGTGGGTGTCCCTACATATAAAGGACAGTACTGGATCGAGAAGCTAGCTAACTTGTCTAGAACCACTAGTGATGGGAAATAAATATTGTCTTAGCAAGTGACTGTCACATCCCATAAATTAATACAACAAATCAGGATATATGGTGAAGAAACAGGCTCTTTGGCCCAAGCAGTCCATGCCACCTTTTATACTCCGCTTAAGACTCCTCACATTTTGCCTTTGAATCCATTGTTGTAACCTTCTATTCTTTTTTCCCAGATTTGCTTATCTTGCTCCCCCTTAAAAACATCAATACTATTTGTTCCAACTACACTCTGTGTTCATCATTCTCACTACTCTTTTCCTAAATATGTTCTTAATTTCTTACTGGATTTTATCATGACTGTGTTGTAGTGATGGCCTGTAATTATGCTGTTACCCACTAGAAGAAACATTTTCACTGTATCCACTATATCAAAAGGTTTCCTAATTTTGAAAACCTCTCAGGGGTCACTGCTCAGCCTATTTTGTTCAAGAAAGGAAGAGACCAATGTTATGGTCCCTATAAAGTCCAATAAGCTGAAGGGAAAAGAATCCCAAACCAGCTGTCTTGGGAGGAATTGATAGACATGATTTCACTTTGAATATACAGTCAACTCCAATATCAATATAAAATCAATGGATAAGTTAAATTTTGTTTTAAATAGTTGATGCAATAAAACTGTATCATAGAAAATTACAGACTTTCACACCAATTCACCTGTACATCTAGCACTACGTGCAAATTCAGAATTCCCTAACCTGGCCTTTGGTATGTAGGATCTCTCACTTTTCCCACACAATTAGTTTGCCTCTTAGGTTGCATTCAGTGCAGTTATGTTATATCCAAGGTTCCTGGAAATGAACCTTCTATCAGTCAGGTCGTGACAATTCTGATGATGTAGTTTTCAAGAGTTTCTTTTTAATTATTCAGTCAGCAACACCTGGTTCACTGTCTGGTCCTCTGACTTTGGTAAGCCTGAGCTATTATCACCACTTTTGTAATAAGTCACTTTTAACTTGTGCGTCTATTGTTTTCTGTTATGACCTACTGGGGTAGTGTAACATAAATCAAGTCCTGCTATTCCCAGACTTGTGCCAAATGTTAGACTTTTTTAAGGTTACCCAATTTACCTAATTTTCAGACCAAAGTTTATAGAAAGCATGGACTAAACCAATTTTTAAGTAATTATACTATAGCTACTGGTAAACAAATATAAACCATTGACATATGACAGAACTAACTAAAACTCAAATTGCCTTCTAAACATACAGTTGCCTGCCTATAAATATATACATACACTCAACAAGTAAGGAAAATAGATTGCAGAGGTGGAAGAAACTGGAAAGGCGGTTGACTGGTATAATACTTCCTGATTCCGATATTAAGGTGATCATTCTTCGGCGAGACAAACCCTTGAGGTTCAGTTAGCATATTCGGGAAACTTCCAGTGGTAAGTTCAGAGCAGCAGATTCACTTAGCAAATGTGTCTAAATTTTTAGTGCAAAATCACAATTCACAGCAGCTGCTGCAGGAAAGACTTGATTTCTTCAAGTCTAAATTGAGTTTTTTTTATAGTAGAGAACAAGCAGCTTCTGCGAAGGAGAACAACTATGCACGCTTCTGTGTCTTTTTCTTTTCTGTTTGTCTCTGTTGCTTGTTTCCAGTTCCAACCGGCTCAGTTAGCTGAGCAGCGTTGGCTTCATTCATAAATATCTCCTCAGCTCCTGATTGTCTGCACACAGTAGGAACCAGCAACCACAAAAATAACGTTCACAATCTGTGTCAGATTTGTTGCTGTGACATTATGCAACCTTCATGGTAAATCCCTGTTTTTATAAACAGTTCTTTCTCATTGGAGTCCATAGCTTTTAAAAACTCAAAAATAAAAAAATAGTCCTTACACAAGCTAAAGATGCGGGTAACAAAAACAGAAATTGCTGGAAAATCTCAGCAGGTCTGGCAGCATCTGTGGAGAGAAATCAGAGTTAATGTTTTGGGTCCAGTGATCCTGCTTCAAACTGAATGGTAGCTAGGAGAAAGTTGTTTTTGACTTAGACGATAGGGTGGGGGCAGGGGTAAGGATTAAATGATACATGAAGAAAGAGAGAGAATCGGTCGGATAGACAAAGGAGTGGATAACTGTCCGCCAAATAGAATGAATGGCTGCTAATGGGGACTATTAGTAGCTAACAACGAGTAGTATGTAATAGCAGAACATGCAATAACAAGGCCTGCTGTGTGGGTGTTAGGGTAAGGACATGAGAGAAGGTGCCTCAAGCCTTCAAATTGTTGAACAGGGGAAGGTGCCATGTGGCTGCGGGGGTGGGTGTTGGGAGTGAAGGAGGAATGAACCAGGGTGACCTGGAGGGAATGGCCCTTGCGGAAGGCTGACATGGGAGGGGAGGGGACTTATGTGTCTGGTGGTGGCATCCTGCTGGAAGTGGCAGAAATGGCAGAATGGTAGGTGAAGAAACGGGGAACCTTTTCACTGTCTTGGGAGATAAGAGAGCAAAAGATTTTACAGTAAATCGATAGTTTAATTATCGATAGTTTGATTTCCAAAAGGCCTTCGACAAGGTGCCGCACAAGAGGCTACTGCATAAGATAAGGATGCATGGCATTAAGGGTAAAGTATTAGCATGGATAGAGGATTGGTTGACTAACAGGAAGCAAAGAGTGGGGATAAATGAGTGCTGTTCTAGCTGGCAGTCAGTGACTAGTGGTGTGCCTCAGGGATCGGTGTTGGGACCGCAATTATTTACAATTTATATAGATGATTTGGAGTTGGGGACCACGTGTAGGGTGTCAAAGTTTGCAGATGACACTAAGATGAGTGGCAGAGCAAAGTGTGCAGAGGACTGTGAAACTTTGCAGAGGAGCATAGATACATTGAGTGGGCAAAGGTCTGGCAGATGGAATACAATGTAAATAAATGTGAAGTCATACATTTTGGTAGGAGTAATAGTAAAAAGGATTATTACTTGAATGGTAAAAAGTTGCAGCATGCTGCTATGCAGAGGGACCTGGGTGTCCTTGTGCATGAATCACAGAAGGTAGGTCTGCAGGTACAACAAGTAATTAGGAAGGCAAATGGAATTTTGTCCTTCATTGCTAAAGGGATTGAAATTAAAAGCAGAGAGGTTATGTTGCAGCTGTACAAGGTGCTGGTGAGGCCACACCTGGAGTACTGTGTGCAGTTTTGGTCTCCTTACTTGAGAAAGGATGTATTGGCACTGGAGGGGGTGCAAAGGAGGTTCACTAGGTTGATTCCGGAGTTGAGGGGGTTGGCTTATGAGGAGAGACTGAGTAGATTGGGATTATATTCATTGGAATTCAGAAGATTGAGGGGGGATCTTATAGAAACATAAAATTATGAAGGGAATAGATAAGATAGAAGTAGAGAGGATGTTTCCACTGGCAGGTGAAGCTAGGACAAGAGGGCATAGCCTCAAGATTAGAGGGAGCAGATTTAGGACTGAATTGAGAAGGAATTTCTTCACCCAGAGGGTTGTTAATCTATGGAATTCCTTGCCCAGTGAAGTAGTTGATACTACTTCAGTAAACGTTTTTAAAAAAAAGGTAGATTTTTTTTGAACAATAAAGGAATTAAGGGATACGGTGAGAACGCGGGTGAGTGGATCTGAGTCCACGAAAAGATCAGCCATGATCTTATTGAATGGCGGAGCAGGCTCGAAGGGCCAGACGGCCTACTCCTGCTCCTAGTTCTTATGTTCTTATGTATGTTCTTAATCGAAGCATCAGTTTCCACCTTACGCTTCTGGACAATTTTTCTGTCCAGATGCCAGCACCTTATTGAGGAAAAACAAAATTTATTTCTTTGTCCAAAAGTGCTCTTACACAACTGATCATTTTTTTCCTATCACCAAATCACCCATGGCATCTTTTCATCTATTAAACAAAACCGGTAAGTTATCCATGTTTTCCATTTGATTAATTTACATGCAAAGCCAGTTAAGGGAAAAATTCAACTCTCATTTTTATATGTTTTTCTAATCAACCTGTTCAGAGTGGTTATTACACACCTCTGGAAGCAGTTGAGACTTGAACCTGGGCCTCTGACTCAGAGGTGGGGATACTGCCATTGCACCAGAAGAGCCCCAAAACTCAGTTCTAATTTTTTTTTAAATTAACCTATTTTTCTAATCACTGACATGGGAGCTGAGGAAGGTAGAAGCAGAAGTACAAAACTGACAAATGTGGAGCATACTCCAGTGGGCTAGAAGATTGGATTAGAAAATAAAGTTGAGAAACTGCAAAGGTGCAGACTACCTCACCAACAGGATGTTTCAACAGACATTCCTCTCCCAAGATTAAGTCCACCATCCAATCCAGACCACCAGAACAGCCATTACAACTGCCAGCATCTCCTGTTGAAAAGAAGGTTGATCCATAACAAATGGATGACAAATGGAGGAATGTTGGGAAGGCATTGGTTAAGTTACAAGACTTGTGTGATAATTTTATTTAAGTTAGCTTTTTGTGTTTTCAGAGTTGGCATTTACAGTACATTCTGTTTAAAATGTAAATACATCCAAACTAAACCTTGAAAAGACAAACCATGCAACAGAAAACTTGCATTTATATTGTGCCTCTAGTGTGGTAAAAGGTCCCAAGATACTTCACAGGAGCATTGTCAAATAAAATTTGACACCGAGCTAGGTAAGAAACTATTAGGACAGATGACCAAAAGCTATGTCAAAGAGGTAGTGCAGAAGTAATATACAACAGAAGAGTTTTATTCGTATTTTGCTTTTTTACAGCAGCTTTGGATTGTTGGTGATATTGATAGTGAGCGTTCTGCAGTAATGGACACTTTGCTGTATATAGACGGGCTTGCCTGAATTAGTTAGGTTTATGATAATTCAGTAGCTTCATGGTCACTGTTACTCTCACTAAATTTGTTCCGGATTTTACTTAATTAGTCAATTAACTGAATTTAAATTTCCCAACTTTGTGCTGGGATTTTGCATTAATAACAATATGCAGACCATGATAGTGCATATTTCCCAGACATCAGAAACAATAATTTGGTTGGATTTGAACTCATGATTCTGTACATTAGTTCAGAAAGCTGGGTTATTTGCAGTAGCAAAGCCATTATTCTACTATTTCTTTCTGTACACACAAATGTCATTTGGATTTGGTAACACTGTTAAATGGCTATTGCACCTAATAATACCACTTGTGTATTCTATTCATTCATTCACTAGACCTGGATATGTCATGATTAACAGGAACTGCCTCATCAATCTCCAGGTCAGCACAGAAACAATTTCTTGCCCCACCTCCTATAAGGACACCTACATCACAGGAATAGCATTATTAGTGGCAGCCAAGGTCACCCACTCACTCAGTTTTTACATAACCAGTTTCTTGAGGGTTAGCACGTGACATCTGAAAATAATTAAACGATTTGCTGAACATGGATGTATTAAACAAATGATTTTTGCATAGATTAGGAAGTCTAGATTATGATGGGTGATGCCAGCTTTTCAGGCATCAGCCACGAAGTTTTCATTTTAAGGAATTCATCTATGTCATTCCCATTTGAAGACACTGGTTATCAGTGAAGGATGAAGACTGTCTTTGATATCAAATAAGTGTTGCCATTCATAAACTAGGGCTACCGTATTCAACCCTGGTGACGACATCAGAATAAGAATACAATGCAATACGCATTTACTTCTCAGAATGCTTATAGATTGTATCGGTATCACAACAGCAACTAAAAATATCCTGCCAGATCATAGAGTGCTTCATAGTACATTTGGTCTCCAAGATTTTCATCGTCTGCTGCATGACTCTGCAATGAAGACCAGGGCAAAGCCTTGACAGTGATGCAGATGGATGCTGATATAGAAATATATATGCACCATGATGACGGTTGCAAGATATAGCAAAACAAAATGCACATTCAACACGTTTTTCAACCAACCATTTAAAGATTTCATCAGTACATCAAGTGACCCAAAACACTATTCATAATATTATTTGCTGATTACCATTCACAGCGGCTCTGTGTTGTGCTGCTACCATATTCTGCAACATTAGACATTCACATTGAAGCATCTGTGTTTGGATCTCATGCATCTATTTATAACGTGTGCGCACACAGGAGACTGCTTCCTGGGTTCAATTACTGGAATCAAAGTTATTCTGCATTATTCAGTTATTTAAAGATGTACCAAAGGCACTGAAACTGAAATGAATATTTGTAGGTCCTTGTACAAACAGTAGATGTCAGAAAAAGGCAAGGACATCCAATGACAGCAGACACAGAAAGTGTGAAAGAGTTGGCGAACCATTTCAAAAGCCTGCACTGGGCAAGTGGAGCTATTTTGTCCTAAGCAGTGTCCACTTGGATCAAGCTTGCCATCATACTTAACCCTTCTGTTTGTATATTTTTCAAATCAACCTGTTATTATACACCTCTGGAGCAGTTGAGTCGTGAACCTGGGCCTTTTGACTTAGAGGTAAGGACACTGCCACTGCAACAGCAGAGCCCCACAACTCAACCTTTTTTTAAAGTTAATCCATTTTTCTAATCACCTTGTTCCAAGATGTTATTATACACCTCCGGAGCCGGTGGAACTTGAACCTGGGCCTCTCAGTCCAGGGGCAGCGACACTAGCACTGCGTGCCAAGAGTGCCCTCAAGAATGATTGGCTAGTATGGGGATTGAACGCATGGCTTTGGTGTTATTGAATCAAACTCTAATCATCTGAACTAATCAGCCATTCAAAACTCAACTCCATCTATTTTTCCCAATCAACCTGTTTAAAGATGTTAATACACACATCTGAGGTAGGTGGGACTTGAACCCAACCCTCTTGGTTCAGGCATAAGGACGTGACTGCTGCACCACAAGAGGGCCCCAAACTCAACTTTTTTTTTCTAAAGTCCTCTTCAGAGATATTATTACGCACTTCGGGAGCAGGTGGGACTTGAACCCAAGCCTCTCGTTCCAAGGCTAGGGACACTACCCCTATGCAACAAGAGGACTCCAAACGAAGTCCAGTAAACATCACCTGTTCTCATTCAACTCTGCAGCTGTTCTATTTGAATCTTAAAGGAACTTGCATTTCTAACTCTGACTCTTTCCTTCGCGGAATCACTGAAGGAATTAGATTTAAGACTATGACAGACAGAAAACACAAGTAATTGAGTCAAACAACATTGTCAAGACATATGACAAAACAGAGAAACAGCTTATTTTACATTATGTTATTGTGTATTTGGCAGTGCCATTTATCAAATGTAGTGTCTGCCTTGTATTGCATTAGAATTCCAGCTCTAAGATCAATCCTTCGCTGCTTTTATGTGATCTTCTAATCTCTTTATACCACTGGTGTGGCCAGTCACAAAAACCAAGGTTGCATGTGATTGCTAAGTATGGCATTCAATGAATAAATCAATGTATAAATGTAATGATAACTTGTATTTATATAGCACTGTTAATGTAATAAAACATCCCAAGGTGCTTCCCATGAGCATTATAAAACAAAGTATGACAGAAACCTTATGAAGAGATAGGAGGCATGTGACCAAAAGCTTGATGGAAGAGTACATTTTATGGCATATCTTAAAGGAGGAAGATGGGGAGTCATCTATGCAGAGATTTGAAAACCACGAAGAGAATTTTAAAATTGAGACATGGTCTGATTGGGACTGGCTGTAGTTCAGTGAGTCCTGAGCCAATCAGTGAATGGTATTTAGTGAAATTCAGGACATGGAGAATAGAATTATCTCAAAGGTTTATGAAGTATAGAAAAATCTGGTCAGGAGAGGGTTGGAGGAGTCAAGTTTAGAGATAACAATCGTAAGAAGGGACAGTTTTGTTGACAATTGAGTGTGGACCATCCTTTGGTATGTAATTAAAAGGTTACTTGTGGTTTACTGAAGTAACAAATGTTGCCGGTTACACAAACAATTTTGCTGTTTTCCCTTGGTAATCCGAATTATGAGCTCTTGATCAGCTGTGAGCTACAATTAGAATAAGGTAAAGTCCTGAAGTTAATCAAAACAAATATTTACTCATAAACTGTTGTAGAATTGGGCATTACACATTGAAGAAAGTTAGTTTTATCACTCATGCTACAAACCTTACTAAAAACAGAAAAAAAAAGGTAGTCTGTGATGACCTTTCTCACGTCAGAAGTTTATTATTTGCCAGGTATGAGAGGGCATGGCTTAATACTTGCAACATCAATTGCTCACCATAGTACTAGACAGGGCTGATTCACATGCAGACCTCTTACATTGCATATTCCAAGGAGATCTAGCTGGTAGACTGCTAGCTGTATTTATTAAAATCCAGCTATCTGCCAGTGCACTTACTAGTTTCATAGGAAATGACCTTCGGAGTAGTGGTAGGTTTACTGTTAAATAATTTAAAATGAGGCTTTGGACTCAAGCAAAAACACTATCTCAGCTTAAATTGCCAACTATCAAATGACATAGTATAAGAAATAAGTGCCCTATATTTAATTGAATATTGTGCTGAGTATTTATTTGTCAGTTACTATATACAGACAGGTACCTAGTATAAAATGCTAATAACTCATATGAGCCATTGAGCATTAAACTGTATTAGATTATTTCAGCACAGTTCTGGTAAAAACTGATATGGATATGGCACTCCTTGGAAGGTACAGCAGCCTTCTTTACTGCAATGCTGATACTGCTACTCATTATTCGTCGACATTTTTGCTTTTTAACTGTGCTAGGGCTTATCTGAGCCAGGCTGATGATTGATCTATACATTGAAGTTCCTTTCAAAGTGAACTTGTGGATTATGCAAGTTATTTTGTCAAACTTTATAGAACTGGAGAGGATAGAGGTGAGACTTGGATGTGTAAGCTTTATCAGACTAGACTTTTAGAGAATGGTTTTGAAATACCAATTTGATAATGCTGATTGAAGCATAAGCTTTGAAATACTTACATTCTATCCAAAGTTTGTACATAGATATTTGGGTGTGATCTGCAAAGATCATCTTGATCTTGCTGGGATAGTCCTTTCCAGCTTTTATTGACCTTCAAAAGAGTCAAAACAGATGCCTTCCTTAAAATGAAGCTGCTATGAAAGCCACTGAGTAAGTACAAATTGACCTTCACAAGTCTGTGCTAGTGGTTAGAAACTACATGCAAGGTGAAATACACTAATCCTTTTATAGTTTGTAATGGGCATAAAGTTGTGGATAGATTGCCCAAAATAGTCCAGTTCATAATCCTTTGGATTTAAGACATCTGCTAATTTAACAAACTTTTGGAATTGTTTCCTTCGTATTTTTCCTATTAGTCAGCAACCAATCTTGTGAAGTATTGGTCCTTTTGAATAATGACTTTGGTACAGTTATGGGAGCATGTTGCTGAAACTCTACACACCACTGCTAACAATGTTGGAAGGAATCCTGCACATAAAATTGATGATCAGGCTAACTTAGACTGCTATTGTGCTATATGCATGTTAGATTGTTGACTGCGGATTCTTCTCAAGCAGGTACTAATACTTTCCTGCTAAACCTTACCACAATTGGGCATATTTCTGCAGCCATTAGCAGTACAAAATATGGGAGCTTTAATGTGCAGCAAAAAGTGATATTCAATGGTGAAGTTTGCATTCAGCCTGACAACACCACATGTGGTTTAGCTGCCAGGTCCAATATTGGTCCTGCACTGAATACAGACCCTGTTGTGCATATGGACAATATTTTCAGTTTTTTTCAATGAAAAGTCCAATGTTCCCACTGCAAGCTCTGCAGCAGCATAGGATCCATTTGAACTGAATGCATTGAGCAAGCAAAGTTACTGTTGCGATACAACCACTTCACTGTCAAGGGTCTGATCTTTGGTTAATTGCTCTCGTGCATAAATTGAGCGCTTTAGCAGTCATACATAGATTTATTTTCTAGCAAGTCAGAAATGACCCGAAACAGCAGCATGCACCAATATTTTACCCTCTTACCGTTACTATTTTTAGCTCTTATCACATATTCGTTGACAGCAATGCCTAAGCTTTTTTTCCAAGTTAGGAGCTGTTACCTAGACCATTTATAACTCAAGAAATTATCAGTAACTATATTTGGTTGTTAGAAGCTGTTCAAAAAATGGCTTATGTAGCTAAGACTTAGCTGCTCATAATAAAATGAAAATATAAAGAGCATTTGAATTTAGTCTGAATCAATACTAGCACTGTAATTTAGCCACGAGCTTGAGATTGTGGTTAAAAATATGCAACCTGATTGGTGCACAAAACTCCAAATATCTGTGTATACGCTTGCGCCATTGTTAATTTTTGCTTTTTGTGCTTATCTGCTAGGAAGGTCTGCTGTTTGCACAGCTGTGTACTGATCAATGCATACTATCATTTAACATTATTTCAGCAGAAGTGCTCCTTGTCTACAGGTTTTCGCAATTTACATGTGGATGACCAAATGAGTCTCATACAGTATTCGTGGATGGCAGTTATGGTCTTCGCAATGGGATGGAGGTCTTATAGAATTGTGAATTCCAGAATGCTCTACTTTGCACCAGACTTGGTATTTAATGAGTAAGTGAAAATATTTCTGGTAGGAGTGTGCTGTGCACTGACTTCAGGTTGAAATTACAGAATTTATTAGCGATTTACCTGAAATATTCAACCAATAAACTCTATTGGCTGTGGCAGTTGTCCCTCCCTAATAAGGAACCTCGAATATAAGCTTGACACTAAATTTATGACTCATGTTAGTCTGCTATGTTTCGTGCCCTCAATTCGTAGTGGCTTCTCATAATGCTGAATCCCCCTTGTAGGGAACTGTTCGCTACAATATAGCAATATCTAATATTGTTAGACAAATTAGAACTATTGGCAAATGAAAGCTTTTGACAGATGAGGCTAAAAAGATTTTTTTAAAAGAAAAATGTAAACAGCAAATTGTCATTATTGTAAAGTACTTTCTTCTGGCCCTGCCTACAAAAGGTAAAAGTGTGTTTCTTCAAACATAACAATTCTTTTTCTGTTTCAATCAAATGATTTTCAAAGTTCCTCATACTGATTAGGGGGAAGACAATAGCCTAATTCATCCATCCCAGTTATAATTGGGTACCCTTGACAATGGAAATCTGAATTAGTCAGGTTTCTCACCTGAGGTTTTAAAGGCTGTTACCTAATTGTCAAGTTATACCAATACATGTGCAAATTGGGAATTGTGTTTGAATTTAACTTCTATTTAAATTGATAATATTACTGGTATTATATTTTTTGTTCATGTTAATCATTAAAATGATAAACTGTTTAAAGTGTAGTATTTGTAGTTTAACATGCGCCAATTACAAAATGCCATTTTTGACTTCCTTGAGTTGTGAGCTTTGCAAATATGCCCATAAAGCATTGCAGCAATTATTTTTTTCCCTCTGTAACTGCCTGGCAATCTGAAAGCCTCCTGGCATTCTGAAATATTCAGCAAAATAATATGACGGGTTGGGGTATTTTGGCTTCTACACTTCTGAAATATTGGTAACTAACTTTCTGTTGTGATGTAATTTAAATGACTGTGATCCTGTATTATATAGAATAGTTTCACTCTGCCTTTAGAAATGCTGTAGCATTGGACAAAAATCTTATCAAGGGACAGTTGCTTTTGGAAATAAATGGCGATGTTTAGATTTAAGGAAAAGTACGATTATTTTGTGTGTGTGTATATATATCAGCCTATATACAATTTTCAGGAAAGTTGCTGCACAAATGTTTCCAGTTTGTTTGGATGAACTAACTTGCATTAACCATGCTCAATATTGATATAATTC
The DNA here is from genome assembly GCF_021869965.1 of Rhincodon typus. Taxonomy (NCBI): domain Eukaryota; kingdom Metazoa; phylum Chordata; class Chondrichthyes; order Orectolobiformes; family Rhincodontidae; genus Rhincodon; species Rhincodon typus. The sequence goes on along the minus strand of NC_063345.1, from coordinate 15,322,740 downwards.
CTTAATGTCTTTGAATTTTCTGGTGTCCCTTGGAATGATACGCAGGCATATTTCTGAGCTTGAACACGTTAGCCAATTTCCCAATTTTATGGATGTCACTTGCAAAAAATATTGTTTTGTAACTATGTTGATAAAACTTGCCAGTATATAAAAAGATTGGAAACTGTAGGATGGGACTAATTTCTTCAATAAGTGGGCATTATGATCTAGTCCTCGCAGCAGAAAATGATGCTTACAAGAGAGAAAGAAATCTGAAAAATGCAAGTGCGCAGGCCAAAATTTGCTGTTCATTAGTCAGAAGCACAAAATCATAATTTTGTGGGAGAGCATCCCAGAGCAGCTTCATTGCAAATAATGGGCTGCAAAGTCAGACCTCCTGAACATTCATGCTATATGTTGAAATGTAAATAATTTTTCTTTTTAACAATCTGCAGCATGTCGTAAGAGAAATAAACATAGCTTTTATTTTGTAAGAGAACAATGTATTTCAGCATCCGTACAAAATGGTATCATGACGTTAGAGGTGAATGATGGTATATGTGATTAGTATTCATATATTCTATCAAGTGTAAGCGCAAATACCTCAGTTACTTTTTTTGCCAAGTCAGATTTTATTTTCTAATCATTGTAATTCCCAGTATTGAATTGGATCAGTTCTTCAGTTTTACCGCAGTTTGTAGATTAGGTGAAGCATTTTATTATGGTTGCTACACTAAGCGTAAGTATTCATTTTGATAAGTGCAATTTATCTTTCGAGTTTCTTTTGTAGGACGCAAAGCCATCAGTCTTGGCACTTCTGAAGAAAAAGTGCTCATTATTTTCTTTATTAGAGCGTGTGCATAACAATCAATACAACAATGCCTTTACAATCAAGGTGGGTGATGTTACGAGTGGTCTCTGTTCCACATTTTATAGAGATCAGGCGCAATTACATCAGTATGCTTTTCTCCAGCTGAAAGATTTTATCTTTCAGTCATTGCATTTTGCAGTATTTAATTAGGGCAGATATTCAGTCTTATCATACTTTGAAGGAATGAATTCCATTACATAAAATGTTTCTACAGTTGCCACAATTATTTAGGTTTTATTACTACAGTTTGTTTATCTTGCAGGCTTCTATTTTAGCTCCTAGATCATGAAGTCATTTAACATCAGCTGAGGATTTTCAAAAACAATAAATAATTAATTTTTTAGGATATGTGTACAAAAGAGAGCAACATTGCAAAGTCTATTTTTAAGCCTAGCAGCAATCAGCACAGTTCTAAATACACTGACAGCACTTCAGTTCTGTGTTTCTAAGACAGTTATATCAACAGCGGACAGACAGCAGTAAAACAAAGAAAAACAAAGTTAACAGATAAACCAGGACGCTAAGCCATAATACTGAAATGTGACAAACCTGGCAGTTGCAGCACTAGAGGGCACCAGTAGTATGATCTTGGCTTAACTGCTGGGTTTACGTTCTGGACCATAGTATCTGCACCAATTTATGCCAATGGACTAAGTAAATCACGAAGTACTCACTAAGTAAATCACTCTGAATCAAGCAGACAAGGAACTTGAATTAATGTAGCACTTTCAGGCATCTCAAGACAATACAAAATTAATGAATTACTTTTGAACTGTATTCTTTGTTATGAAAATGAACATGGAAGCCAAGGGCCCACAAACAACACATGGGCGCACAATCTGCTGATTTGTTTCCTGTGCTGTTGCTCCGAGAAAGAATATTGGCTGGTATCTGAATTCTGTTTTCCTTTGAGTAGTGCCAGATGACCTCTTGCATTCTCCTGCACAGCAGCATCAGTTAACATCTATTACAAAAGAGAACACCAAGCAATATAATACTAAATATTAACTGTAGAATTTAGCATTCATTAGAATCACACCTGTGAGAACGTTCAGCTTTAGATGCAGAACAAATGGAATGCAAGATTATGCTACCTGAAAATATTGACAATCAATGACATTACTAACTTTTCATTCACACTGCCGACAAGAGAAGCATCGTAGCACTATGAGTCAGGAAATTTTATCAGGTTGACATTGGTTTGCAAGACAGAGACAGTTAAAAGAAACAGAATTTAACTACTAAAATGTATTGCATCTTACTAATACGTTATAATTGTAATAGACATTGTGTCTCTTTTGAACTGTTTCTGTCAAATATTGTGATTTATGGCTAGGTCTTTATATTCTTAGGATATTCGGTTGGTGTTGTTTCTTTGATATTTGGAAAATAATATTGTATAATCCCGTACCAAAAGCTTTTGCACGAACATACCAATACAGTCAAGTTGCACGGAAAATATGATTCTTGGATCCAATCTTCATGATTGTTTATCGTCCATCAAGATTTCTCATACCCATGGGTATTTCTTTAACTTTGAGGCTAGCCAGATTTACCATGATTTCTTTCCTGTCATGCACATCCCTAAAGATAATCTTGAGATAAATATAAATAATTCGCAAAAGAACATTGATAAACTTCCCAGTTCAAACATCTACTTATGCCATTGTATCCTTCCCACACAAAATTAAAAGCTTCAACTAGGATATAGTTTTCACAGCCACATGGAGCAGCTTAAACCCAACACGATGGCAGTTTGCCTACAAGCCATGGGCAAGGGTATTTTGAGACATCCCTTCTTCAATGCCATCTGTTGTCAAATTAGACCACTCCCATTGTCCCTGTTGTAGCCTTTCTGTGATCTTGACTTGGTGCCTACAGTTGTAGCTTAACTTAGTTAGGTGGATGGCTGGTTTGTGATGCAGAGTGATAACAACAGTCCAGGTTCAATCCATGAGATTACCATGAAGGTCCCTCCACCTCAACCTTGCCCCTTGCCTGAGGTGTAGTGATCCTCAGATTAAGCTACCAAACATTGTCACTCTCTAATGAGAGCAGTCGTATGATCCTCAGTGCTATGGTGACTTTACATCTGCAATACTTTGGTGAGAAATAGCTGGGAAAAGGGTGCCATTACAGATCATTAAAATAAAAGAAGGCAAATGGTCGAGATCATTGAAAAAATAAAGGAAGTACCTTCAAATAAGAAAGACATGCAAAACATTTGCAAGAAGTGAATAACAGCAAAATATAAAGGCTGAGCATTTGTAATAAAATAACTGAGACAGACTTCAAGTGCCAGAGTGCTGAATTATAGGAAAAGAAAAGGAAAATTAGCAGTTCTGTGTATGAATCAATGAGCAGATTTTTTTCAAGCTTCCTAAGGTTGTAGGCACAGCCAGTGCATATTCATGCATCCAAGATGACACGTGAACCATGTAGTAAAATCATCCTGACTGTGAAGAAAGTACAGAGTATACTGCAAATCAAACCAACTAAACCAATCTAATCAGTCAGTCTTGAAAGCCGTAAAGCGCTGCCAAGTTCTGAAAATACATTGAACTAGATTTTTGAAGGTGTCACAGCCATTTTTCAACTGCACAACCGAGCCCTAATAATGCACAGATCCATTTAACAGCAGAGAAGCACTTTTCACTAGAATAGTAAAGGAAGCAGAGGTGCAAGTAGGCACCTGTTGTTCAAAGCCCCTTTTATCAGCAGGCAATAGAGGAGCAGATATGTAGTCACTTCACAGAGGTAATCAGGATTTCACCTTCACCAACATTCATTGGGATAATTGTAGTGTAAAATGTGTTCAGGAGAGCTTTTTATGTCAACACGTAGAAAGTCCCAACAAGGGAAAGTGCAGTGCAAGAGCTAATTCTGGAGAAAGAAGCTGAACATGTGATTGAGGTGGAGATTGGGGAATAGCATCCACAGCACAGTATAGTTCAACAAAAACAAAGTTGCTGAAAAGCTCAGCAGGTCTGGCAGCATCTGTGAAGAAAAAATCGAAGTTGGGTCCGGTGACCCTTCCTCAGAACAGTATATTTTAAGCTTGTCATGGAAAAGGAAAAAGATGGTCTGCAAAGAAAGGTTTTTTTTTGATTAGGAAGGCAGATTTATTAAAACATGGCAGGATTTGGCTAAAGTAGACTGGGAACAGCTACCTGTGGGAAAACCTACAGCAGGAAACTGGGGACCGTTCAAAAAGGAAATAGGGAGAGTACAGGCCCAAATGTTCCCATGAGGGTCAAATGTAGGAGGAACAAGCCTGGAGAACCCTGCATGTCCAGGAATATTCAACACTGGATAAGAAGGAAAAGAGGGACTTCTAGCACATACAAAGGGAACAAATTAACAAAGATCCAAGTGAAGTACGAAAGTATAGAGAGAAACTTAAGGAAGCAAATAGAAGAGCAAGGTGGGTGGTGGAAGCGTGAGAAAACTCGCAGACAAAATTAGGGAGAATTCCAAGATATTCTATAACTATACTAAGAGAAAGATAATCTTTCACCCCTTGGTAATCAAGAATCTATCTACCAATGCCCTAAAAGTATTTTAAAATTCTGCATCCCAAGGAAGCACATATTTTAAGGTGATGGCAGGAGAGTTGGAGGGTCGTGGAAATCAGGAATACACTGTCTGGGAGAGTAATAGAGACAGGAACTCTCATTACCTTTAAAAAGTACCTAGATGCACACTTGAAATGTAACATTAAAGGCTGTGGGACAAGTGCTATAAAGTGGAATTAGTGGAGATAGCTCAGCACAGACTTGATGGGCCAAGGGGCCTCTTTTTGCTGTTTGACTCTGGCTCTATCTATCTGAGGGCCCATGTCAGCTCTCTCCAAACATAGGTTAAGCTTTCATTAAAGTGTTAATTTTCTTTTGCTACTAACAATCTCTTTTAAACCCAGAGATAACAAGGTGTAGAGCTGGATGAACACAGCAGGCCAAGCAGCATCGTAGGAGCAGAAAGGCTGACGTTTCGGGCCTAGACCCTTCTTCAGAAAAACCCAGCCCTTTTCCTCTTTGCTCTCACCTCCAATGAGAATGCAAGGAGCTTGTGAATTCTTTGTCATTATAATTATGGTCACCTGTTCTTTTACAATCTTCTTTTTGAAGCAACCAGCTTCCCCTTTCATAGCCTTCAACTGTGTCTTTTGCCGATTTCTCTACGTTTTTTAATTAGTCCTTGGCATCACTGGCGAATCCAGATTATACTGTCCATTCAGGTATATTCTTCCATCACTCCAACCACTGTGCCATATGAACCAGACTAAGCACCACCTTGGTGATCTATTTGATCCTGTCCTGAATTTCAAATGCCATATTCTTACCATCATAACGTCTGCCACTTTCCACCTTTGCAATATTGCCTGCATTAATCCTACACCATCCCAGCTGTTGCTGAAGCATTCATCCATGTTGTCAACTTCTAGTTTATCTCGTCCTGTGCTCTCCTAGGAAATCTCCAATTTTCCATCCTGAGTAAACTTCAACTCATTCAATGCCCTGTTGCCATAGTCTATAGCGCATCGAGGTCCAACCACTTAATTCCGCTCTCCCTCTCTGTATTTATCATATTTAACTCCAAGGAACTCAATGGCGCCAATTTACAATTCCCAATTATTTTTAAGTTATTTCATTACCTTTATCCTGCAGCCTTTTCTAACCCCACAAATCCACATCGCTGATGACCCCCCCACCCACCCACCCAAACTGTGCTCTCATTTCTGGTACATCCCACCATTCCCTTCCATTCGTCACCTTTCAATGCCTTGCTTTTAGCTATCCAGATTTAATGTTCCATAGAGCTATAGTTTCTTCCTCAGCCTTTAAGATTCTTCTTCAAGCCCACCTCTGACCAGGATTTTGTCACCCTTCATTGGCTTGGCATCCTTTTCAGCCTGATTATGCACCTGTAAATATCACTGGGACTTTTTATATATTAAGCACATTATATAACTGTGCTTGGAGGTCTAGGTGCACAGTGAGTGGGATCACTGTTTCTGATTCAAATCCAGCTGTAGGATTTGATGGCTACAGAAGGTGCAATCATTATTTGGCCAAGAAGATTGATTGTCAACCTCCAAATCATTCAAATATACCTATGTGAAGTGGTGAGAGCATAAACATTTCTAGTTACCCAGAAACATACAGTTGCTCCGGAACAACAGCCTCATGTTTAAACACTCTATGCACAAGCTCTTGCCATGAACTGTACTTCGTAGCAAACGTTCTCTTAATGTCAAGGCACTGATGGTGATGCAATAAATAGACAGTATTTTTTCTTTTAGTCAGCAACTTGTGAATGCTGTGGTGGAAGAATTTTGATTTAAAAATGCTGTTCCGATCCTCATGCAGACTGATAAATCAAATTGACTTTCACCAGCAAGGCATCTATAAATAATTTCTCAGTCTTTAAATTCCTACAAGGTCTACCTCTTCAAATGCCGCAGGTTCACTGTTTTTCTCTCTCAGTGCTTCTTTTACTCTCCAGATACTCAGAATCTAATAGTTGGTAAATCTAGCCATGGCTACACCAGTTGCTCTGTTGTTCTTTTGCGTTCAAGGTGTTAAACCTCGCATCTGACTTTGTATTAGGGTTAACCTGAGCCTCCTTGGACTATAGTCAGGCAGACTAGTAGCAGGTCACATTTTCCATTTTAGTTTGAATTAAAGGAGACAGTTTAAAACTTAAGAACTCACAACAATATGTAGTAGATACGTTAACTCTGCAGGAATTCAGGATGAATCATAGAATGGCTACAACACAGTATGCCACCATTCATTCCAACATTTTCATGCCAGTTTTCTGCAAGAGCAACTCAGTTCTACTTCCCTTGTAGCCCTGTATTTTGCTTCCCTTTAGATGAGTAGAAACTGTTGTGAAATGATGGAATTAAGTATTCCAGACACACTACTCATCAGCAAAATCTCACTCAATACATCACTAAGTTACTGATTCCATACTGGTCCTTCAAATCTTTTCCAAACACAAAATACAGAATTTAAGATTTTAACCACAAGGATTTGAATATAAAATGTAAGTGTATGAAACAGCTGATAAATCTACCTACAGAAACCTAACATTAAAACCAATCAAATTAGTTAATCTCCTGCAGCTGAGAGTAAATGACAATTTTATTAATTAGCATGGATCTGTAGTATTAGTGTTATGGCATTATGGACCTTTAAGCACGCTTCCAGTAGGAGCACAAAACAAGAGTGTTTACTCATAGACTTGTACTCCAAGTACATTGAAGCTCCCAAGAAGGCAAGGAATTCTAACTATCACTACTTTCAGAGAATTACACCAAATTATACTTACTTAGTTCCTTTAAGACAGTGAAGCAATCCAGTTGGATAAGTACAGACAAGCTATCATATTGAACCTTGGAGAGATGTTAGATTAAATGACCAAAAGTTTGGTCAAAGAGGCAGACTTAAATCAGTGCCTTGAAGGATAAAAGCAACTTAGGTAGAGAAAGGTTAGGAAGGAAATTCCAGACCTTGTGGCATGGATAGCTAAAGCAGAAATTAAAATCGGAGACGCTCAAAAAAAAAACCACGCATTTAAACGAATGTAGATATCTCAAAACATTCTGGATCTGGACGCTGTGTAGAGATAATGAGGAGCAAGGCCACGGAGGGAGTTGAAAACGAGGAATGGGCACTTTAAAATCAATACACGTCTAGACTAGAACATAGAACAGTACAGCACAGGAACAGGCTCTTCGGCCCACCAAGCCTGAGCCGATACGTGGTGCATTTCTAAACTAAAAACCATTTGCCTCTACGTGGTCTGTATCTCTCTATTCCCTGCCTGTTATGTATCTGTCAATATGCCATTTAAACATTGCTATTGTATCTGCTTCTACCACCTCCTCTGGCAGCGCATTCTAGGCACTCAGCACCCTCTGTGTTAAAAAAACACTTGCCTCTCACATCTCCTTTAAACTATTGCCCTTTTACCTTAAACCTATGACCCCTCATAATTGACATTTCTACCGTGGGAAGAGACTCTTACGATCCATTCTATCCATGCCTCTCATAATTATGTAAACCTCTATCAGGTCGCCCCTCAGTCTCCGACATTCAAATGATAATAACCCAAGTTTGTCCCATCTTTTCTTATAGCTAATACCCTCCAAACTAGGTAACTTCCTGCTAAGAGATAACAAGAACTGCACATGCTGGGGTCAGAGGCAATACAGTGTGGAGCTAGAGGAACACAGCAGGTCAGGCAGCATCAGAGGAGCAGTAAAGTCTACGTTTCGGGTTTACTGCCTTCTTCAGGACTCTGATGACGTGTAAACCTGAAATGTCGACTTTCCTGCTTCTCTGATGCTGCCTGACCTGCTGCGTTCCTCCAGCTCCACACTGTATTGATTCTAACTCCCTGCTAAACTTTTTCTATGGCCCTCTACAAAGCCTGTATATTTTTCTGGTACTGCTGTGACCAGAACTGTATGCAGTATTCCAAATATGGCCTTCCCAAAGATCTATACAGCTTCAACATGACTTGCCAATTTTTCTACTCTGTGCCCTGACCAGTGACGGCAAGTATGCCATATGCCGTCTTGACCACCTTATCCACTTGTGTTGCCACTTTCAGGGATGATGGACCTATATGTTTAGATCTTCTATGTTAATGCATCTAAGAGTTCTGCTGGTTACTGAATACTTCCCTGCTCCATTAGACCTTCCAAAATGCATCACTTCACATTTGTTCAGATTAAATTCCATCTGCCATTTCTCTGCCTAAGTCTCCAGCCTGTCTATAACCTGCTGTATCCTGTGGCAATCCTCCTCACTACCCGCAACTCCCCCAACCTTTGTGTCGCCTGCAAACGTACTGATCATATCACGTAGATTCTCATCCAAATCATTTACATATATTACAAACAGCACGAGTCCCATCACTGCTCCCTACAGAACTACTATAGATCAACAAGCATGGGGATAAATGGCAAATGAGACTTAATTCAAGTTAGGATGTGAAATCTTGGATTGCCTCAAGTTTGCAGAGAGTCAAATGTGGGAGAATAGCCAGGAGTGTCTGGAATGGTCAAGCCTGGAGGTAAAGATAGAAATCAAAGGAGAAGAGCTTAGGCTGAGGCAAAATTGGGCAATGTTATGGAGGTGGAATTAAGCAACGATGGTGCAAATATGTGATCAGAAGCTCAAGTTGAAGTCAAAAAATGGTACCAAAGTTGCCAGCAGTCTGGTTTAACTTCAGTCTATTTCAGGGAGGGATGGAGTTGGTATTTAGGAAATGGAGCTTGAAACAGGTCTGAAGAACATGATGTCAGTGTTCCTAATATTTAAATGAAAGAAATATCTGCTCTTGTAGTACTGGATGTCAAATAAGCAGTCTTATAATTTAGTAACAATGTAGACATTGAGAAAAGTGGTGGCCAAGTAAAGCTTGGTGTCATCAGCAAAGCTAACACTGTGCTTTATGAACATGTCACTGAGTGGCAGCAAATAGTTGAAATAAGAAGACGCTTGTAATAAATTCTTTGTAATGCCAGAGATAACAGAATAGGCATAAGAAGAGAAACCATTGAAGTAAATTCTGGATTCCTTTGAATAAGAGTGGAAGCAGGGAGAGCAACGCACTCAGTTGGTAACTGTGGTCAACCATTACAGAAGAATGGTGTGGTAAACTATGTTAAATACTGCTGGGAGTCAAAAAGGACAAGAAAGGATAGTCTGCTTTAATGTGGTTTGTTGAGCAGAAAATATTCCCATTATATTTACTTTACATTTTGGAAAACTTGCCTCTCCATAGCTCTCCATCAGAAGTCTGCAGCTCAGCAAATAATTTTCACACTCCAGAAGAATGGCTTCATAGTCAGTTATTAGAAACCTGAAATCAACCAAAGACCTTGAATTCCCCATTTTTGATTAAACATGTAACAGAATGGGATCCAAGGCAAAATTTTAAAAATGGTAAAAATTAGAAAAGAGAAGCTCAGATCTTAGACTGGAGAATATTTAGAGTCCCAAATGTAATCTGTCTTGAATCCCCATTGTTTCTAATGATTTTAACGAATCTTGTTGCAAAATTAAGTGTGAAACTTTCAATTGATTCAAATAAAGAGAGAGAAGTAACAAATTGATAGCAATATTTACAGAAATACCTCAATCTGTCATGAAATTCAGTGGACATACAGCAAAGTAAATTCAGTATAGTGCAAACGTATTCTAGATTGGATGAAATGTGTAAAATGCAATGAATGTATTATTTAAAAGAGCTTTTGGAATAATACTGGATTCATCACCCTAGGTTATCCTTTTCGGGGTTATCCTTTTCGGTATATTACTATCTGAACAGGTATTGGCATGTTTTAGACAGACTCGAATGGAAGTTACAATTATTTTCTTAGATTCTTTGATTAGTGTAACTTCAACTGTCAGTGAGATAGATCTAAAGGAATAGAATGATGGTGAAGATGAGTATTGCAGGTTAACTTAATTTCACATATGGGACATGGGTGTCACCGGCTAGGTTCGCATTTATTGCCCGTACATTGTTGACCTTGAGAAGGTGCTGGTGAGTTGCCTTCTTGAACTGCTGCAGACCATGTACTGTAGGTAGACCTACAATGCCATTAGGGAGGGAATTACAGGATTTTGATCCAGCACTGGTGAAGGAATGGCGATATAGTTTTCCAAGTCAGGATGGTGAATGGCTTGGGGGAAAACTTGCAGGTGACAGTGTTCCCACGTATCTGCTGTTCCTGTCTTTCTAGATGCAAGTGGTCATGGGTTTGGAAAGTGCTGGGTAAGGATTATTGGTGAACTTCTGTAGTCTTTTTTTGTAGATAGTACATACTCATAGTTAGCATCAGTGGTAGAGTAACTGAGTATTTGTGGATGTGGTGCCAGTCAAGCTGGTTGCTTTGTCCTGCATGTTGTAAAGCTTCTCGAGTATTTTTGGAGCTACACTCATCCAAGCAGGTGGGGAGTATTCCATCACACTTGTGACTTGTGCCTTGCAGATAAGGTTTTTTTTTAATAGACCAATTAAAGAATACTGTCGTGCATAAAATTGTCAGTAAGTGACTGGGTTTATGCCCAATATTTGTTGCTAGCACAACCTAAAATTGATCCCACAGTTCTATATCACCATAATGTTGAATCCCCTATTTCAAATGCTGACAGACTTTCCTTTAAAGATACAATGATGTCTGCCTCAGTCTCTCTCTGCAGCAAAACCTTCCATAGTCTGGTGGTCTTTTGCATCATTTTTGCAACAATTGTAACTTGTCCATCTTGAACAGCCTTTACCTATTCACCCTATTGCAAGTATTTCCTCAGTTAAAAACAAGTCATTGAGTCTCGATTTAGCCTGGTCTATTCCAGTAGAAATAGAACTCACATGTCAAGTCTCTGATTATAACAATTTTCCTCATCCCTGATATTAGCTTTCTGAATCCAAATGCTCTTCACTGCTTTAATATTCATTTTACAAAGAGAATTATACTTTTGGTCTACTCATCTACTTGCAGAAATCCATTATAACCTCTTTTTGCTGAAATGTTTAAAACCTACTGTGTCCTTGGCTATTTTCAATAGCCCTTTTTCAAAAGCCAACCAATGCAATATCAGGTGATGGCATTGCTCCCAAATGATATAAATGGTATTCTGACATGAAGACAGACAACCAAATCAAATCAGTCTCCCTATCCCTGTATTCGCAATGTCGTAAAATTAAAACAGTCAGTGGCCCTCAAAATTGACCCCAGTTGTTCCTAACTAGACATTTTAAATAACCAGTACCAGAGTTTGTGAATAATTGATACCAGGCAACAGGCTTTTAGTCTAAACAAAAGAACTAAGAAGTTATTAGTACAGCATCTTTAGATGAACAAAGTTAAACAAGGTCATCAAAATAATGTGCACGATTTAAACCCAATTTTCTTTGATTCTAGCTCCCACTTTCACAAAGACAGACAGGCAAACAGACACAACTAAATAAAAAAAATGAGAGAGATGTAACTAACCAGTTCACTTAAGCAGTCTCCACGATCCATAATATCAAGGTACATTGGAATTGTATCTTTCTTGGTTTCTGAAGGCGTTGGTCAATGCAAACTGCTTCCAGTGGGTTCTGAGGAATTTTCACTTAATACCCTTAACTGAGTTTCTATTCTCTGGACTTTGAATAAGCTGATAATGGAAGGATAACAAGGAAGCAATCAAACCTGTATCCTGTAGCTTTGGCAGCCACAATCCTGCTGACAAAACACATAGTTTAAAATAAATCAAACCTTAATTTCTCTTTCTGTTTTATTTCAACACAACTCCCTGTGAGGCCTTGGTTAATATTCAAGAATCTGTCCTCTGTTTGAGCATAAGCCTCTCTGGTATTGAAATGTTTGTAGAGTACTTTGAACAAGAATCAACCTGCAGTTAACTTGCAGGCCTGGCCTCATAAGCTAATATTAGTTTTTCGGTTTGTTCTCCTCTTTCTTTGTTTTAAAACAGGCTCCGGCTCACAGTTCAAAGGTCATCTTCAGCTTTCGGTTCACAGCTCCAAATCAAAATGGTAAAAGTAAAGAAAAATTAGCAAGAGTTCTAAAGCTGTTATATAGACACCTGCTGAGTGGAGGAATAACTTCTTCACTCAGAGGATTGTAAATGTTCACAGTTATCTACCCAGAGTGTTGGTGAGTGCTCAATCATTAAGTATATTTGAGGCTGACATACACAGATTTTTGATCTGCACAGAGCTAACAGATCCTGGGAGTGAACAAGAAAGTGGAGTTGAGGCTAAAGATCATACTAAATAGCAGAATAATTTTAAGGGACTGTAAGGTCTGCACTGCTCTCTCATTTCTTACATTGTATCATGTCTCATTGGATAGTCAGACCTTTATGTATCCTCAGAGATGTGACTGGGTCAATTGCTTCAGCTTCCTTTGACAAGAGAAGCCTTCACAGCATTTGTAATGTGTGAATCAAAGTAATTTGGCTTCTCTCTCAGGCACAGTTATGCAAGTACCATCATCTAGGTACAGCACATGTTTCAGCCATCACTTCATAAGACCATCTCTCCTTTCACAGTAACTTGTCATGGAAATTTAACACAGATTGATGTATATGTTCAGAGACCTTCCATACTGACAAATGAAAAAAGAACATAACCTTTTTATTATTGGCTCAGATTTTCAGCTAATCAGACGGTTGTTGTTCTAGTGGACTCTGCGAAATTCCCATCATACCAGACTCTGAAGGAATTGCCTATGAAATTGAAGATTCTGCTGGACAATTCCCTGCACCCAGAACACTCTAACAGACTATTTAAATAGTAGGGGGGTTTCAGATGAAATTAAGTAAAATAGTCACTCAGGAAAAGTTAGACTAATAAATAAGTAGTCTAACTGCTATTCAATAGACCCAGTGCTACCTCATACACGCCCAAGTGCATCGCCTCCAGACCACATATGTCCCTCAGACCCACCTCGAGAAACTCCCGGGACCCATCCCTAAACAGCCCACCCCGACAACGCTAACCACACTGCTGATCTGTTGTCTTAGTTTGTTTACTCAACTTTTTTTAAATTGGTTCATGAAATAAATACAGGCATTTCTCATACAGAGTTCTCCCTGTCAAAATAACGTGGTGAATACATTTAAAGCAGCAATTTTTTTGTGAAACACTTTGAATTATTTCTGAATAATGAGGCACAATACAGATGTAATCTTCCTTTCTCCTTTTTAGTCTTTTCTGATCTTTTGTTAGCTTGAGAATAATACACTGAAATAAATTAAAAGAAACACGTAATTAAAGTCTAATTTAAATAAGGTCATTTGTTTTCTGTTCAAACATTGTTTTGGACAAAATGTACTCCATGTAGATTTGAGTTTTAAAAATCATAAAAGTGTCATTCAGTTTATCTTTTGTTTGCATAAAAGTTTTTCTCGTAAGTAAAAGCTACAAATGAGATACATCTTCATGACATGCAGAAAGTGAAATCCAAATTATAAATTGAGTAAAAAGTAAATATTAAATGTCCACAAATGAAATTCCAATATAGTTTAACCTGTTCTTTTTAAGTTGCAGGGTTCTGTTATGCAGCTTGAAATGCTGTTTAGATACTTTTTTCTATTTTTATCATTATTTTTTGGCAAAATTTTCTTAACATTATAAAAGAATTAAAGTTACTACCAAACAGTAGCTTTTTATAAATAATTATGCCAGCGCATAAACACAACTTTAGTCATTCAGGAACATCCTGAGTTCATTTCTGGCATTATGATCATTGAATCATTGGCAAAGACGAAGATTATTTGGCCTGTGATATCTCTGCCTGATCTCTGCTTGAGCAGCTCAACTAAACTAATTTCCTCATAGCCCTTCATTATTTCTTTTCCAGGTGTTCATAGTTTCTTTTTGAAAGTTCTAATTGTTACTTGCATCACACTGTCAGGTATTGCAGGTCACAGTTACCACTTGCAAAAAAAGGCTTTCCTCATGTCACTGTTTGTTCTTTTACCAATCATTCTAAATGTGTACATGATGGTTTTTGATCTCTCATCAATAGGAACTGTTTATCTGTATCTACTTTATCATGACCTCTCCTGTTTTTCAAGTCTTCTGTCAGATCTACTGTCAAATTTCTCTTCTAAGGAAACAAACCCAACTCTTCCATTTATTATGCAAGCAAGTCCCTCATCCTAAGAACCATTCTTGCAATTCCTTACTGCATCCTCTCTAAAACCTTTACATCCTTGCTAAAGTGCATTCCCAGAACTGAAAATGGTATAAACTGGAGTTTTTAAAAAATATTCACTACCTTTCTTGTTTTTGTACCCTCTTCTTCAATTTAGAGACTTCACCTGATGAAGGAACAGTGCTCCGAAAGCTTGTGATTTCAAATAATCCTGTTGGACAATAACCGGGTGTCGTGTGACTTCTGACCTTCAGTTCAAAGGCTTCTAATGCTGTGTAGTTTTATAGACACTTTCTCTACTTTAAATATTTTATGCTCATAGATTAACTGGTCTCTATGACCCTGCATCCTTTACAGAACTGTGTTCTTTTATGCTTCTTCTTCTTACTAATTTGTACCACTTCACATTACTCAGCCTTAAATTTCATCATAAATTCTATCTGTCATGTTTGCTCATTCTACCATGCAATATTGAAATCAATCACTATCCTCCTCACAGTTCATAATTTAAAGCTTTGTATCATCTTGAAATTTTACCCTGCCAATTCTGGTTTAGGTTATTCATATCGATCAAGAAAAACAGTGGTCTGAGTAACATGTTAAACATTACCTGGGAATTGAGGATGACTTGTTTCCACTCCAGTTTAGCGGTTTCTGAGATGGCTGATGAGTGCACTTATGATCTGCAGACTCTGGCATGTGCAGGGCAGGTGCTACATGAAGGGGTAGATAAATGAGTTTTTTTTTGAGATTTGTGCATGCTCTCCAATGGTTCGATATTTCCTCTGGCTGGTTCCAGCAATATCTCTTGATATGTTTGGTGCCTTCCTGTAAGAAACTTCTTCATTGCGCTTGGTTGGAAGCCAGAGATACTCATGAGTTGATGGGGATGGTTGATCTCCACAGTGATGGTTTGGGGATACCCCGAAAGCATTTGCTTTGTTCCTTGTAAGTCCAATAACGTGCAAAATGTGTTGAGTATAGGTAGTTTAGATTAGCGTAGAGGTGGGGGTTTTATCAAAGGGATTAATTTGTTGAGGTTGGGGTTCTTCTTGGGGATTTTGTGCTGTGTTGAAGGCTTTATTAGGGCATAGGCTGTAGGTCGAGAGATGAGGAGAGGAACATGTGTTGGAGAGATAACAAGGGCACGAAGACCAGTGAAAATCAGTGTTGAGCCCCACAATCTCGGGAGACTAAGGTATAGTGATGAGCCCTGCAGCTTTAGGACCGATGATCTACCCTCAGTCTTATCACCAATCTTAAGAACCTTAATGCATGCCTTGGAATCAGTGCAGAAATCTGTCAAGTCTGTGCCGACCCTCCGAAAAGCACCCCATCCAGACTCAGCCCCTATCCCCGTGACCCGTCCACCTAACCTGTACTTTTTTGGACTGTGGGACATAGGTTAAGCAAGGGCTAATAGGAGTAGGCATGGCACTATTGGTTAAGGAGAGCATTATTGTGTTGCAGAAAGAGGATATCCCAGAGGATTGGAGGACAGAGATGATTTGGCCAGAACTGAGAAACAAGAAAGGTGCAATTACATCACTTGGTTTAGAAAGGATTTAGTGCAGTTCCTCGGTGATCAGTTTGGGTCCCTTGCTTTTCCTGATACATATTAGTGATTTCATCTTGGTCTGTAAGGGTCAATATTCGCATTTGCGAATGATGGAAAATGTGAAAGCATTGTCAACAGTAAGGAAGACAATGTTAAACTCTAAAAGACATGGACTAGTTGGTGGAGTGGACAGATATGTGGCAGATGAAGTTCAGTGCGAAGAAAAAGTGTTACATTTTGTTAAAAATAACATGAGGATATAGTATAAAATAAAGGGCACTATCCTAACAGGATGTTCGAGCAGAGAGATCTGGTATTTATGTGCATAGGTCACTAAAGCCGGCAGGATAGGTAAAGTGAGTGGTTGATAATGCATACACCATCCTCAGCTGTGTTACTAGGGCCATAGAATACAAGAGCCAGGACAAGACACTAGTTAGACCTCTAGTGTTAGATCTCAGCTGCTGTATTGTGTATAGTTCTGTGTGCCACACTTTAGGATGGATGTGAATACGTTGGACTGGAGAAGTTTGCGAGAATGGTTCCAGGGATGAGAAACTTAAGTTTTGCACATAGATTGGTGAATTTGGGACTCTTTGGAGAGAAAAAGCAAAGAGGAGATTTGATAGAAGGTGTCAAAGTCATGAGAGGGCTGGCTGGAATTGATAGAGAGTAATTGTTCTCTCTCATGAAAGGATCGAGGATGAGAGGACACAAAAATGGTAATTTGCAAGAGAAGCAAATGTGATGTAAGAGAAAGCTTTTTCACATAGCAAGTAGTTAGGCTCAGAGATGTACTTGCTGCAAGTATGGTGAATGCAGGGTCATTCAAAGGCTTTAAGGGGCATGAGATGATTATTAAATTGAAGTAATCTTCAGTATTATTGGGAAAACGCAAGAGAATAATGCCTGAGTCATAGTGCTTCTTCAGAGAGCTGGTGCAAACATAACGGTCTGAACAGCCTCCTTCTGTGCCATAACAATTCTGTGATACAATGATTTATGTGCTTAGCTTTATTGTATTATTTATAAGTTGGATGATCCACAGGAAATGTTCATCTCAGTGTGCAACTTACCAAAAGATGTGGACCAATCAGGTGGTACAGATCCCAGTTCCAGTGTTTTGGGTAATTTTGGGTAAGATTGATCTTTTTTGCTGATGCTTTCATGAGCTTGGCTGAACTTGGTCAGGGGATTAAATCAGACATTTCAGGTTAGTACAAGTCTGCTTTTCAAAAGTAATTTTAGTCCATGAAACTCTCAGGTATTAGAATGAAATGATATACACATGCAGATAAATTAAGAACAGGAGTAGGTGAGCCTGCTCCAATCTTTGTATAAAATCTTGGCTGGTTTGATTTTAACCTCCATTCCAGATTCCTACCTACTCTTCACCTTCTTGCTTATCAAGCATGTCTATCCATCTCTGCCTTGAACACTGCTTCTACCACGTTTTGAGGAAGACCTTCCCTAAGATTCCTAATTAGTGAGAGCAGTGTGCTTTTTTCTTCCTTAAATAAGTGGCTGTTTATTTTTGAACAATGTCCACAATTTTTCCCAAGAGGAAGCATCTTCTCTACATCCACCCTGACAGGCCCATTCAGGATCTTATATGTTTCAATCAAGTCACCTCTTATTCTTCCAAATTTCAGTGTATACAACCTGCCCATTGTAAATATTATGTTACTAAACCTTCTCTGAACAGACTCCAGTGCATTGACATCCTTCCTTAAATAAGGAAAGCAACACTGTACACAGCATTGCAGATGTGGTCTCACCAGTACCCTGTATAACTGAAGCATGACCTCCCTACTTTTGCATTCAATTCCCTTTGTAATAAATGGTAACATACTGTGAACTTTCCGAGTTATGTACTGGATCTGCAAAGTAGCCTTTTGCAATCCATGCACTAAGGCATCCAGATCTTTTTGCACCTCAGAGTTCTGCAATCTCTCACCATTTAGATTATGTTTTTTTTATCTTTCATGTCAAAGTGGACAATTTCACATTTTCTCTTGTTATATCTTCTATTTGCCAGTTCTTTGCCCATTCACTTAACCTATCTATAATCATTTGTAGCCTCCATTTATCATAGAAACATGTTATAAAGGAGAAGGAGTACGCCATTTGGCCCTTTGAGCCTGCTGCACTATTCAGTGTGATTATGGCTCATCATCCACTCATTATCCTCTTTGCGTTTTGTCCACATATCCTTTAAACATGTTAGTCCTAAGAACTGTGTCTACATCTTTCTTGAAAGTCTCCAATGTTCTGGCCTTGACAGTTTCTGATGGTCGAGATTTCCACAGGATCACCACTTTCTGGGTGAAGGGATTCCTCATTTCTATGCTAAATGAACTATCTCGTATCCTTAAAATGTGACCCCTGGTCCTGGTCATCAGGAACATCCTTCCTGCATTTATCCCAATTAACCTCCTGTGCATCCTCCTCACAGCATACTGCCCCACCCAGCTTTGTGTCATCTGCAAACTTGGAGATATAACACACAGTTTTCTCATGTAAATAATTAATACACATTGTGAATAGCTGGGGTCCAAGCACTGATCTTTCCGGTACCCCACTACTCGGTGCTTGCCACTCAAAAAAATTCCTGTGTATTCTCACTCTTTGTTTCCTGTCTGCCAACCAGTTCTCAATCAATTAAGTCATATCTTCCAATCCCTTGCGCATTTTTTTTCTAATCTAATGTCCTATCTGGGACCTTATTAAAAGCCTTTTGGAAATACAAGTACACCACATCCACTTGCTCCCCTTATCCACTGTATCAGTTACATCCTCAAAAAATTTCAACAGTTTTGCCGAGCGTGACTTTCCCTTCATAAATCCATGCTGACCCTATCTGATCTTGTCACTAACTTCCAATTGCTCTGCAATTACATCTTTTATAATGGACTGTAGCATTTTTCCTACTGGTGATGTCAAGCTAACTGGTGTATATTTTCCTGTTTTCTCTCTGCCTCCCTTCTTGAATAGTGGGGTTACATTAGCTACCTTCCAATCCTTAGGAACTATTCCAGTCTATCAAAATTTGAAAAATTAGTAATATACTTGAGCAGGACAAACAAGGCAAGAGAACACATGATGGACAGCAGGACACTGAAAACACTGAAAATCAGAGGGATCTTGGCGTGCATGTCCACCGGTCTGTTAAGGTAGCGGATAGGTAGATAAAGTGGTAAAGAAGGCATATGCGATACTTACTTTTATTAGCAGTGGCACAGAGTGTAAGAACAGGCGGGTTATGCTGGAACAGTGTAAAAGGTTGGTTAGGCCACAGCTAGAGTATTGGGTGTACAGTTCTGGAATCCACATTATGAGAGGAATTTTATTACACTAGCGCAAATTATGAGAAGCATAGACAGGGTAGACAGAAAGGAACTTTTCTCCTTGGTGGAGGGATCAGTGACCAGGGTGCATAGATTCAAGGTAAGGGGCAGGAGATTTAGAGTGGATGTGAAGGAAAGCTTTTTCACTCAGGATGGTTGGAATCTAGAACTCACTGCCTAAAAGGGTGGTAGAGGCAGAAATCTTAATATCTAAAAAGTAGCCACTTGTGCACTTGCAATACCAGACCATGCAGGACTATTGACCAAATGCTGGCAAATGTGATTAGAATAGTTAGATAGTTGTTTTTGACTGCTGCAGACTTTATGAGCTTACAGGCTTTTTTCTGTACTGTGGACCTAGGTTTTATTTGGTGACTGTAAAAGGACCATTAACTGTATCTCCTATTTCAAGGACCACTCCCTTAGGTACTGTAGGATTAAGGTTATCAGGCCCTGAGAATTTATCAGCCTTCAATCCCATTAATTTCCCTTGCATCATTTCCCTACTAATATTAGTTTCTTTCAATTCTTCCTTCCCATTAGGCCCTGTCCTCCCCCATAGTTTTTGGATGTTATTTGTGTCTTTCTTTGTGAAGACAGAACTAAAGTATATATCTAAATGGTCTGTCATTTCTTTGTGCCCCATTTCTGACAGTAGGGGACCTATATTCAACTTTACTAACTTTTCTTCTTCATACACCTACTCTGTTTCCCACCTCTTAATCTCTCTCATTGTCTCCCTTTGTTGAAATCCAAACTGTTCCCAGTCTTCAAGTCTTTTTTTTTTGACATGCATCACCCTTGGATTTAAAATGATCCCTAATTTCCTTTGTTATCTCTGGTCTGACCATGTTTCCCATTTTATTTCATATGCCAGGCTGGGATGAATAACTTTTGCAGTTAGCCCATGTGCTCTTTAAATGTTTGTCATTACCTTCTATAGTCATCCCTTTCAACAACAATCCCCAGTTTATCATAGATAGCTCACATGCCAGACCATCATAATTTCCTTTATTTAATTTCAGAAACAATGATTTCACTTTCTATTTTAATGAAGAATTCTGTCCTATTCCCTAAGGTCCCACACATAACTACATTGTCAATTATTCCTTCCTCAATGCACAGTATCTAGTCAAGGGTGGCCTTTTCTCCGATTGATTCCTCAACATGCTGATTCATAAAATATCCAGATACACTCCAAGAATTCCTCCTCTATGTTAATTCTACTTACTTGATTTGCCCAATCTGTATGCAGGTTGAAGTCGCGCATAATTACAGCAGTAACATTATTTTTTGCTTCTCTAATTTCCTTTATAATGCCTTCCCCAATATTACTACAACAGTTTTGGGGTCCATATACAAACCCTGCTATCATTTTCTGCCCCTGGTTTTGCTAAGCTCAATCCATACACCTTCTACTTCATGAACTAATATTTTAGCCAACTGTTGCATAAGCTTTCTTTAATCAGCAGCACTACCCCACCTCCTTTCCCTTTTTGGCTATCCTTTCTAACAACTGAAAACCCCTGGATATTCAGTTCCAGTTCCTGGTTACCGTACAGCTAAGTCTCTGTGATCCCCATTATATCATTGCAACTTACATTTCATTGTGTCATCAGCAAATTTAGCGACCATACCATTCAACTCTTCATCCAAGTCTTTTATATAAATTGTAAAAAGTTGAGGCCCAGAACTGATTCCTGTAGCACATCGTATGTGATATCTTGCTAATCAGAAAAATACTCAATTATGCCATCTGTCAGTTTACTGTTAACTAGCCAATCTTCTATCCATACTAATTTAATAGCCCCTACACGTGAGCCTTTTTTCCGCAATTTCCATTGATGTAGCACTTTATCAAATATATTCTAGAATAAGTACAATGCATCCATCAGTTCCGCTTTATCTACAGTCCATGTTACTTTTTCAATAAACTCGTTAAACATGATTTCCCTTTCACAACACCATATCGACTGTACCTGATTTCCTAAAACATTTATACGTGTCCTGCTATAATGTCTTTAATAATAGCTGATAAAATTTTCCATTATACAAATATTAAGCTAATTCACCTGTAGTTTCCTGATTTCTGACTCTGCTCTGAAATAACAGAATTACATCCACTGTGATGAAAGATGGATATTAATAGTCCATTTTTGCAATGATCACAACGCATCACACTTTATAAAATACAGTTGGAAGTCCATATATAACATTCAACCCCACATCCTGAAAAGCCATTTTTTAATTCATCAAAAAGCAGAATCAATTAATTAAACCCGATTTGCTTTAATCAAATCCATGCTCTCATTCCCTAACTAATCCACACCATTCTGAGTGATATTCTGTATTATCGGGCAAAATTTTCTAATTTTCAGTTGATGTGTTTTCTTGAGTGAGATTCATGGTACCTTATTTGCTATGGTTCACTGTAACTTTTCTCAAGCAATCAACCGCTCTGCATCTGGTTAATCATGTGACCGGGCTCTTTGGCATTTATCTCATGCAATCTAGCAGCAGGAGAGGCGGAAGTGCTTACACTGCATGGATCTTGCTGCGTTCACATTGCTGGGTGTCTGATGTCGTATTTAAAACCCAACTGTGCACCACTTCAGAAACTGTACGCCAATCCTAGCCCTCACATTGTGATGCTTGGCCATTGTCACTGAGGATATGGCACAGAAAGGAAAATTAGCAACTTGCTTTATGGACAGGGACCTGGGAGTATTTGTAGGTAGATTGGTGGAAAGGAGCACTGCCCTTTATTCAGCTGACCATCATTGGAGGCCATGACACCAGGCACAGTCAGCCTGGATCCAGATAGCAGTCCACGTACATGCTGTGTCTCTGGATTAAAAGGAACACCCAGCAGTGTGGGAAAATGTTTAATGATCTTCTGGGATCCAGAAGAGTAAGTACTGCCATCTTCTTTAAGGAAGGTGGACTGCGAGGTTCTTGAGCAGATTGATATAGGGAATAAGGTGGTATGGGAGATTTTAGCAGGCTTAAAAGTTGACAAGTACCCAGGTCTGGACGATTTGTATCTCAGACTGCTAAGGGGGAGGAAATCACCCAGGCTCTGACCCAAATTTTAATTTCTGTCTGGCCAGTGTGATGTGCCAGAACACTGGAGAGCAGGTAATATGGTTCCACTTTTCAAGAAGGATGGTAAAGATAACCCAGAGAATTACAGATCAATGAGTCTCACATTAGTAGTAGGGAAACTACCTTAGAAAATTCTGAAGGAGAGGATTGATCTCCACTTAGCGAGGCAAGAGATAGTCAGCATGGCTCTGTCAGAGGGAAGTCATGCCTAACAGATCTGGTTGAATTTTTCGAAGAGATGGCCAAGTATGCAGGTGAGGGAAGTGCAATTGATATTGTTTAAATGGGCTTCAACAAGATCTTTAACAAGGTCCCATACGGGAGTCTGATAAAGAAGGTAAAAGAACATGAGATCCAAGTTGGATCTAACATTGTCTTGGTGGCAGGAGACACAGGGTGGTGGTAGAAGTTGTTTGTGTGACTAGAGGCTGGTGTCCAGTGGCAGATCGCAGGAGTGAGTGCTGGGTCCCTTACTGTTCGTGATATGTATAAACAATGCAGATGAGAATGTGAGGAGGATGGTTAAAAAAGTTTGCAATTACATGAAATTTGATCAAGTGGTTGACAATGAGGAAGAAGGTCTTTGATGGCAGGAGGAAATAAACAGATTGGTCAGATGGGCAGATCGGCAGCAGATGAAATTTATCCCTGACAAGTGTGACAGCTGCACTTTGGAAGAAGTAACAAAAAAAATGAGTACATAATGATTGGTACTACAGTAGGAAATTCAGAGGAACAGACAGAACTTGGGGTGCTTGCATGTTAATAGGGCAGCTAAGAAGGCATATGGGACTCTTCCCTTTATCAATCAGGGCATTGTTTATAAGGACAGGGATATTGTGTTGGAATTATACAGAACTTTAGTTAGTCTACAGGTGGAATACTGTGTGGAATTCTGATGACCACAAAAGATAACCATTACTCAGTCGCAATAATCTGAAGAATTCACAATGAAAGCTTATGAGAAAAATCAGAAACGTTTTTCTCAACGTTGAAATTCTGATGTTTTTATTTCTCACTGTATCTTCCAACCTCACCATTGCCCATGCCATACCAAGGCGAGGAAAATTCATCCCAATGACTCTTAAAAACTTTCCCACCACAGATGTTAAACGAAGGTTTTGGAGTAGATTTGTAGCTCAGATTGTGGGTGTTGAGGTTGGTTGGCTCGCCGAGTTGGTTTGTTGTTCCGCAGACATTTCGTTACCATGCTGAGTAACATCATCAGTGCAGCCTCCGATGAAGCGTCAGTCTGTTTTCCCGCCTGGTTTTTAAACCCTGGAGTCCATTGAGCTGGATTGCCTCACTTCCGGTTTTCCTTCACGGTGGAGTGTATATGGGGTTGAATTCTATGTGTTTATTGATGGCTTTCTTCATGGAGCGCCAGGCTTCTAAGAATTCCCGTGCCTGTCATTGCTTAGCTTGTCCCAGGATTTTGGTGTTGTCCCAGTCGAATTGGTGGTTCTCCTTATCCATGTGGATTGAGATGAGTGAGTATTGGTCGTGTCTCTTTGCAGCCAGTTGGTGTTCGTGTAACCTTGTTGTTAGTTTCCTTCCTGTTTGTCCGATATAGTGTTTCTCACAGTCTCTGCAGGGGATCTTATAGATGACATTGGTCCTGTCCATGGCGGTGAATGAGCAGTTCCGGTGAGCAGTTGTCATAGGGTTGACGTGGGCTTGTCTGCCACTCTGATGCCCAGCGGTGGTAGGAGTCTTGTGGTTAGTTCTGATGTGTTCCTGGTGTAGGGTAGTGTGCCTCACCACCCACTTCACTTTCAATGGCCAAACATACAAACAAATCAACGGGACACCCATGGTATAACGTATCTCCGGACTCATAGCAGAGGCAGTGATGCAAAGACTAGAAAGGACGGCCCTTCTGCTAATCCAACCAAAACTATGGATACGCTACGTGGACGACACCTTTGTCATTATTAAACGGACCAAACTAGAGGAGACAAACAAACTAATAAACAACACCCTCACTGGAATAAAATTCACCAGAGAGGAGGAGAAGAACAAACAGCTCCCATTCCTGGACGTCATGTTAGAGCGCAAGACAAATGGGGAATTCCAAACGAAAGTACAGAGAAAAGCCACACACATGGACCAGGTACTAAACTTCAACAGTAACCATCCCAACACACACAAACGAAGCTGCATGCAAATGCTATTTAAATGGGCAACAACACATGGCAGCAACACGGAACTACGCCAAGAGGAAGAATACCTCTTCCAGGTTTTCAAGGATAATGGATATCCAAAAAAACTGGGTCAGAAGATGCCTACACGAACAACATTAGGAAGATACTACATGCCCCAACACACTCATCACACTACCCTACACCAGGAACACATCAGAACTAACCACAAGACTCCTACCACCGCTGGGCATCAGAGTGACGCACAAGCCCACATCAACCCTACGACAACTGCTCACCCGAGCTAAAGACCCCACTCCCTGCCATGGACAGGACCAATGTCATCTATAAGATCCCCTGCAGAGACTATGAGAAACACTACATCAGACAAACAGGAAGGAAACTAACAACAAGGGTACACGAACACCAACTGGCTACAAAAAGACACGACCAGTACTCACTCATCTCAATCCACATGGATAAGGAGAACCACCAATTCGACTGGGACAACACCAAAATCCTGGGACAAGCTAAGCAGAGTCAGGCACAGGAATTCCTAGAAGCCTGGCACTCCACAAAGAAAGCCATCAATAAACACATAGAACTCGACCCCATATACACTCCACTATGAAGGAAAACCAGAAGTGAGGCAATCCAGTTCAACGGACTCCAGGGTTTAAAAACCAGGCGGGAAAACACACCGACGCTTCTTTGGAGGCTGCACTGATGATGTTATCCAGCATGGTAACAAAACGTCTGCAGAACAACAAACCAGCGCGGCGAGCCAACCAGCCTCAACAGATGTTAAACTGATTTGTGTAGTTACTGCATTATTATTTGAAACAATGTAATAGTTACAATTTTCTGTCTTCTGGCATCTGTGTTCTGAGGATAAACGGAAAGTTATTTCAATTTTACAGATGTTCTTTAATACTTGCCGTTGCAGTTTAAAGGAAATATTTTTCAACATATTACCCATTAAATATTACTTGGGGTAAGTCTAAGTCATGAGCATTGGCAATCAATGATAATTAAAGAATACTAAGGCCATTCAAGTCATCATAATACATCCATTGAGAAGAATCCTGAAGTCTTCCCAATTCATTTGTTTCTGAAATGATTTCACAGTTATCACCTACACTACTCTGTAAATGATATGTTAATAAATCTGTGTGATGAACTGTTTTCTGATATACGTCATGAATTTACTGCTCACTATTTTGAATCTTTGTCCTGTAATCTGATTCTTAAAATTGAATCAAAATTTATGTTCTAAGTTTACATTTTTCAATTTTCTGAACTGTAATTTATCTCCATATACTCGCATGCAACGTATCTTTCAAAAAATCACTATTGTAACACATGGTATAAGTACTCAGACAAATTCGCAAGAATTCTTTATTCCACTGGCATCAAGTATTTAGAAACATGAAGGGAAATTAAGATCAAACTCAGAAAATGATATTTACATGCAGTTTTGCTGAAAAGGGTGCATTTTATTAAAGCTTTTCATATGGCATTATCAGGACACTTCACAAGAATACTTCATGAGGGGAGAGTGCTGATTGATTGGCAAGTGGACTGTAAATAGTCAGATAATTGCCATGGAGAACACACCTGTTAATGATGATTAAAAGTTAACTGTCAGGCTTTGTTTAAATTTTAAACCAAGCAGTTTGGTTCTGATTGGTCAGGAAATTGTACTGATAAATTAATCAGCAAATAGTTGTCACCTGTTTTGTTGAGTTGAAACAAGCGCAGGACATGTATATGTTTTTTTTCTGTCAGTAAAGAATAGCACCCTGTTTGTTACTATATGTAACTTACAGTGCATGCAACTGAGTTCCATTCTAACAGTAACATGTATACACAAAAAGATGGTGTTGCCACGGGATCCCCAGTAGTTTGATTTCTTGCAAAGATCTTGGTTGGATTCCATAGAATGTCTTTGATGGAATGAAACCTGACCTCTTACCCTTGCATATTTCTGATATACAACCACAGAATCATAGAAAGGTCACACAGTCATAGAGCCGTACAGCGCAGAAATAGACCCTTCAGCCCAGCTCGTCCATGCCGACCAGGTTTCATGAACTGAACTCGTCGCATTTGCCCCATATCCCTCTGAACCTTTCCTATCCCGCATGTACCTGTCCAAATGTCTATTAAACCTTGTAATTGTACTCGCCTCTGCCACTTCCTCTGGTAGCTCATTCCATGTATGCTCCATTCTCTGTCTGAAAACTTGCCCCTCAGATCCCTTTAAAATTTTTCCCTTCTCATCTAAATCCTATGCCATCTAGTTTTGAACTCCCCTCTGTGAGAGAAAAGAACTTGGCTATTCACCTTATCAATGACCCTACACACAGAGGCAATTCAGCACAGTCTAAATAACCTGGCTAATCCCACTTACCAGCACCTGGTCTGTAGCCTTGCAGGTTGCAACATTTTAGCAGCATATTTAGGTTCCTTTTAAATGAATCACAGATTAACAGAATTGTTATGGTGCAAAAGGAAACCATTCAGCCCATTGTGCCTGCACTAATTCTGTTACCTAGTGCTATTCTTCTGCCTTTTCTGCATATGCCTTCATACCATTTCATGAGTTGAGGAATTCTATCCCAGCTATCAAACTGAGTCATGAATTCCAGACATCCACCATCTTCTGGAGAGAGTGCAGTGGAGATTTAATGGGATATTGCCAGGGCTTGACAATTACAGGTGAGGGCAAAGATTTGATAGGATTGTTTTCGTTAGAATAGAGGTGGTAAGTTGACTTAATCGATGTGCACAAAATTATGAGGGGCATGGATAAAGTGGACAGGAAAAACTTGTTTCCCCTAGTGGAGCGATCAGTTAACAGGAGACATAGAAACATAGAAGATAGGAGCAGGAGGAGGCCATTCAGTCCTTCAAGCCTGCTCCACCATTCTTCACAATCATGGCTAATCGTTCAAGTCAATAGCCTAATCCTGCTTTCTCCCCATAACCTTTGATCCCATTCACCCCAAGTGCTATATCTAGTCGCCTCTTGAATACGTTCAGTGTTTTCATATCAACTACTGCCTGTGGTAATGAATTCCACAGGCTCACCACTCTTTGGCCGAAGAAATGTACCCCAAATCCTCATACTGTGACCCCTGGTTCTGGACACACCCACCGTCGGGAGCATCCTCCCTGCATCTACCCTGTCCAGTCCTGTTAGAATTTTATAAGTCTCACCCCCCCCCCCCTCCATTTGTCTGAACTCCAGCGAAAACAATCTCAACCTAGTCAATCTCCCCTCATATGTCAGACCTGCCATCCCCGGAATCAGCCTGATAAACCTTCGCTGCACTTCTTCAAGATCAAGAGCATCCTTCCTCTGAAAAGAAGACCAAATTGCGCACAGTATTTCAGATGTGGTCTCACCGAGGCCCTGTATAACTGCAACAACACATGCCTACTCAAAACTTCTCACAATGAAGGCCATAATTTGCCATCTTTATCACCTGCTGCACCTGCATGCTTACCTTCAGTGACTGGTGCATACTCCCCTGTCCTAATTTACAGCCAATCAGGTAGTAATCTGCATTCTTGTTTTTGCTTCCGAAGTGAATAACCTCATGTTTGTCCAAATTGGAATAAGGGAAACCATGGATGAGCCCTCTTACCCATTTTGTTTTTGCGACCAACAGGAATAAAGGAATAAACAGTTATTGCAGTTCCCCCATGCGTTCCTTGAATGTTTGCCATTGTCTATCCACTGTCATCCCTTTAAGTAATTCTCCCCAATCTATCAAGGCCAACTCACGCCTCATATCCTTGTAGTTTCCTTTATTAAGGTTCAGCATACTAGTCTCCAAATCAACAAACTCAGTCTCAGTCTTGATACAAAATTCTATCATGTTATGGTCACTCTTCCCCAAGGGGTCTTGCACAGCTAGATTGGCAATGGTTCCTTCTCATTATACAGCACCCAGTCTAAGATGGCCTGCTGTCTAGTTGGTGCCTCCACATATTGGTCAAGAAAACTATCCCATATACACTCCAGGGGTTCCTCCTGTATGGCTTTGTGGCTAATTTGATTTGCCCAGTCTTTGTGCAGATTAAAATCACCCATGATCACCGATATATCCTTATCACACACATCTCTAATTGCCAGTTGAATGCCATTCTCGGCATCACCTCTGCAGTTTGGGCATCTATATATGACACCTACTAATGTTTTTTGCTCCTTCATATTTCTTAACTCTACCCATACAATCTCCACATTGTCAAAGCTAATATCCTTTCTCACTATTGTGTTAATTTCCTCTTTGACGAGCAATGCTGCTCCGCCACCTTTTCCTTTTTGCCTGTCCTTCCTAAATACTGAGTAACCTGGGTCATTCAGTTCCCATCCCTGGTCACCCTGCAGCCATATCTCCGTAATCCCAATTATATCGTACTCATTTACATCTATCTGTGCAATTAGTTCATCCACTTTATTGCAGTTGCTCTGCTCATTCGGGCACAAAGCCTTTAAACTTGTCCTTTTAACAGTGTTTGTCTCCTCCTTATTTTTCTCAATAGCCGTGTTCTCGGTTTCTCAGCCTATCACTTTTCTTACTTCCTTTTCTAGTTTTTGTTTTTGTCTTTGCTGCCTTCTTCTCTAACTCGTTACTTAGGTTCCCATTCCCCTGGCATATTTGTTTAAGCCCTCCCCAACTACTCTAGCAAACATTCCCCTTAGGTCATCAGTCCTGGTCCTGCCCAGGTGTAACCCATCCAATTTGTACAGGTCCAACCTGCCCCAGAACCTATCTCAATGCCCCAGGAATCTGAAACCCCTCACCCTGGACATAGATTTACAGTGACTGGTAGAAGAATTGGAGCATGCTTGAGGACAGCCTAGTGGGGATCCCAAAGCAATACCATCTCAAACTTTGGGACCACTCCCAGAATCTTGGATTTTCTCATCTTCCGAAGTAATGTCTTCCTTGGTAACGAAGTGTCGAAGGTACCATACATTTGTCTGGAAAAGTTGCCATTCTCTGAATTGACTTACAAGTTAAACTTCAACAATTGAGCAAAGACGGTCAAATGTTGAATATATTGTTAAGATGCAGAAGTAGGGACTAGAAACACAGGTCTCCAAAAGCTTAATCCATCAGGCACATGAGAATGGCAGGAGCATTACAAAGCCCAAATGGCATTTTCATGTACTCATAAAGTTGCACAGTTTCTAGCCAGAATACTGTCTTTTTTAATGTCTTGTACATTGATGGGTAAGTGGTTATAACAAGAGCCAAAGCAAGACTGCATTGATGGCTGTGATAATTGGCGGTAATCCCATTTGAAGGCCCACTCCATTACAGTTCCAACAACTGTTTGCAGCATCCCTTGGGAAGGACTCCACCCACCCCCCTGCCTCTGAGGCTTTACCATAGAGATAGAACAGCAGGTATTGAATCTGCACTTGTTTTGCCAGTAAGCTGTTCCACCTGCCTAGTCAGCTTGAGGTCTACATCCTCATCTGCACCAATAGTCACCTCCACAATGATAATTTCTTTTCTCGTCTTCATCCAATTGTGTCCCATCAGGCTTCCTTTGCTTGATGTGGACATTCCTATCCTTTACAGCTTCAAATGTGTGGTCCTTCAGTTGACCGTTCTCTGTCATTTTGAAGGAAGGATCCTGGAGAACAATGTGGTCAAACAATTTCACGAGCCACAGGATATGGAAATTAGGTACTCTCCTTTGGCTTCCTTGTACTGATAAAACTTGTGATATACCTGTGACTGGCTCCGATGTCCCACAAAACTTTTGTCAGTACTTAAATAATTCTCTGCAGTCTTCTTTAAATATCTGTTCCTCTCCATGGAAAACAGTCTCAATCTATCCAATCTTCCCTCAACTGATGTGTCTCCTCCCTGCACCTGTCTCATCAACCTCTTCTTCCTTCATTCCCTCTTCCAATTCACATATTTTCTGTTGTGTAGTGTCCACAACACAATACTTCAGCTGAGGACTAATGATTGCCTTATTTAAATTACTCATAAACTCCTTGCTCTTACCTTTATGTCCCATTTATGAGGGTTAGAATACTGTATGTTTCATGAACAGAGGTTTACAAAACCATGAGGATCGTGGATAGGGTAGATAGCCAAGGTCTTTTTCCTACAGTGGGGGAATCCAAAACTAGAGGGCACAGAGGAGAAAGATTTAAAAGGGATCTGAGGAGTAACTTTTTCATACAGAAGGTGATTCATGTATGGACTGAGCTGCCAAAAGAAGTGGTGGAGGTGGGTACAATTACAATGTTTAAAAGGCATCTGGATGGGTATATGAATAGAAAGAATTTATAGGGGTTTGAGACAAATGCTGGCAAATGGGACTAGGTCAGATTGGGATGTCTGGTCAGCACAGGCAATTTGGAACAAAGGGTCAGTTTCCATGCTGAATGCTCTAAGATTAATCTTTTAATAATTGTTTGCTGTTTGCTATATCTGTCTAATCTTCTGATCATCCACCTGTCTTTGCATAACGATACGCCTTTTCTTTGAGTTTGGAATTATCTTTGACTGTATTAGCTAACCATGGATGCAGGTCTTACCCTTCGAATATTTTTTAATGTATATCTTCTGTACCTTTTGGGATATCCCCTTAATTGTTTGCCACTGCGTCTCTATTGATCTGTCTCTTATCCTAAATTCACTTTATCCTAAGCTCACTTTCTCCTATCTCTGCTTTCAAACCTCGTAATCGCCCTTGTTTAAATTCGAAATCGGAGTGTTAGGTATACATTTCTTTCCTTAAACATATATATATAAAATTCACTCATATTATGGGTGTTGTTACTGAGGAGCGCTTTCTCTGTGAAGTCAGTAATTAATCCTGTCTTGTTGGGCAACACCAGTTCTATTATAGCCGGCTGTCTTGTTTGGTGCCAAAGCATGCTGGTGTAAGAGATTGTCCCAAAAACATTCAATGAATTCTTCACCTAGACCACTTCTTTCCATCTGATTTTTCTAATTCACATGAAGACTAAAATCCCCCATGATTATCGCTATCCCCTTTTGACAAACTCCCATTATCCTTTCCTTGATACCCTGTTGTGTAATGTGATTATTGTTAGCAGGCGTGTACACCACTCCCACAAGTGATCTCTTGCTTTTATCATGCCTCATCTCTACACAGACTGCTTCTACATTGTAGTTTCCTGAATTTAGGTCATCAGTCCCCATTCTGCTTAAATCATCTTTACTTAACAGAGCCACTTCTCCATGCTTTCCTGGCCTCCTGTCCTTTTGAAATATCATAAATCCTTCAATATTCATGTCCCAATCTAGGTTATCCTATAGCCACATCTCAGTATATCTCAGTATATTGCACTATATTGCACTTACTTATCTCAACTTGTATTCTAGGTCATCTATTCTGTTTCAAATGCCACATGTATTCAAATACAGTGCCTTTAGTTCTGTTGTTTTATTATTTTTGTAACTGCTAGTCTTATCTGCTGGTTTGCTCTTGTATCTGCATTCTCTGTTCTTTGTCAGTTTGTCATTTCCCATATTAATTCCTTCCTTTGTCTTTCCTCCACTCATTGATTAAATCACAACTTCCCAATTTCGGGCCCTTCCTTCCAGTATTTGTTTAAAATCCATTCGACTTCCCTCGTTATGTGATTCGCACGCACACCATCCCAGTATGGTTCAGGTATAGACCATCCCAGTGGTACAGATCCCACTTTTCCTAGTGTTAATGCCAGTGCCCCATGAACCAGAGTCCATTTTTTCCATGTCAGTCTTTCAGCCACGCATTCATCTCTGTAACTTTGTCTATCCTAATACCAATTTGCACGTGGCTCAGGTAATAATCTAGAGATTATTACCTTTGATGTTCTGCTTCTTAATTTGGTACCTAGCTCCTCATGCTGGCTATGCAGAAGCCCTTTCTTAGTTCTGCCTATGTTATTGGTGCCTACATGGACCACAACAACTGGATCCTCCTTACCACCTCCCCCTACCTGTACTAGACTGTAACATCTTCTCCAGCCCAGAGCAGATAACCTAAATCTGGCACCGAGCAGACAACACAGCTGTTTGGACTCACATTCTTCACTGCACAGAGTAGTGACAGTCCCTCTAGAGTGCTCCCAGTCACCGCTACATTCCTCCTAACTCCCCCAGTTTAAATGGCTTTGTGTTCTCTGGTGTGATGGCCATTTAGCTCATTCATCCCATAGCCCTGCTCTTGTCCAAAAATGCTGAGAGAATGTCTGACTTGTTGGACAGTCGTAGAGGCTGACACTTCTGTCCTTTTGGTCACATTACCTGTCTCACATGCAGTCACATGACTTTGTCCCTGAACACTGATCATATTAGAGTTTCCTATGCTAAGAGATGTGACTGTCTGCTGGTACAGAGAATCCAGGTTACTTTCCTTTCCCTGATATGTCATGCTGTCTAGTACATGTCTTCTGCAATAAAACATTGTACTGCATATCAAATTGCCCTTGAAAAGGTGTCAGATAACTTATCCTGAGACTATGCTAGGTTTTTATCATGTCATGCATTATATGCAAGGAATAATATAATAAGCTGACCTTCAACTTTAGCATTTGGTTAGTGCAGTGTACTGCAAGTATCAGAAGAGTATCACACATAGTTTCACCGCGCTCGAAATACATCTTTAGATCCTAAATAAATACATTTATCTACGTAGGGACCATAGTACTATCTGTACAACTGTTTTCATTGCTGCCCTGCGCCTAATCAATAAGTTAATAAAGTGAACACTTCATTTTGTTTGTTCTTATTGGTTATGCACAGTTTACTGAATAGCACTGGGAGCAAGATTGAGCCCTTTCTTAATTTTAAGTAGATATTGGATACAGGAACAAGTCTGTTGAATATTTTGCCAGAGATATACAAATTTTAGTGAGACTTGAGCTCTTAAGGAATATAACTTGCATTAAATAATAAGTTGTGGTGGTTGCACGAAAGAAGGCTACTTGCAAACAGTATTACAATGAAGAAATGTGGGTAACTTTGCTGCCTTTGCTACAAACAAGTTGCATCTTGTCACAGCAAGTATACCAAAGGGTACAGTGTTATCTAGTACCAACAATAAAAGCAAAGATACAAGCATAGACTGCCTGCAAACAGCATCAGGAGCAAAATGTTTCTCTATTCTGCACATATCTTGTGAAACACTTCAATTTTGTCACAAACTTAAATTAGAAGTAATAGCTGTATGGTTTATACCTTCAGACATGACTATTATCCATTGTTCACATGTTCCAGAAGCCAGATACACATTTCCTAAGAGTGGAAGCAATCAGACAGTGGTTTCTAGGCTGAAGTCCCTCTCATGGATATAGCAGCCATCAGTGCAGAGGATACAGAGACAACACAGTATGGAGTTGGAGGAGCACAGCAGGCCAGGTAGCATCAGAGGAGCAGGAAAGTTGACATTTCAGGCTGGGACCCAAGGGTCCCGACCCAAAACGTCAACTTTCCTGCTCCTCTGATGCTGTGTGGCCTGCTGTGTTCCTCCAGCTCCACGCTGTGTTGTCTCTGACTCCAGCATCTGCAGTTCTTGCTATCTCTGAGTGCAGAGGATAGCAAAATTTATCTTAGTGCTGTCCATCTGTTGTTTCTTCATCTTTAGATAATGCAGCAAAGAATATTGGTGGCTGCTTCCTGGACATAAGATAATGTATTTCATAAAGGCCAAGGAATTGAACAGATGCCTGTATGGAAACATGGTGCAAGACTTTTGACTCAGTGGAAGCTCTGTGTATAATTATGCATAATTTCACTCTGTCTACAAAATAAAGAATATACTTTTATTGGAGTGGTATATCATAGTTCACCCGGTTTATCTTTGGTACGAAAGTGTTGCCCAAGTGGTATAGGTTTGAGTAGCTTGAGATGTTACTCTGGAATTAGCAGAATGAGAGGTAAACACTTAAATATATTTAGCTCTGGGAGAGTTTGATAAAGCAGATTTGGAATTTCCTCACTAGCCAGATAGTCAGACAAAGGGGATAGTAACTATAATAAGAAGTCAGCCATTTAGGATAGAGATACAGCCATACAGCATGGAAACAGACCCTTCAGTCCAACTCATCTGTGATGACCAGCCATCCCAATCTGACCCAGTGTGATTTGCCAGCATTTGGCCCATGTCCCTCTTAACCCTTTCTATTCATATACCCATCCAGATGTCTCTTAAATGTTGTATTTTTACCCATCCCCACCACTTTCTCTGGCAGTTCATTCCATACACACACCACCCTCTGTGTGAAAAAGTTAGTCCTCAGGTCCTTTTTAAATCTTTCCCCTCTTACCTTAAACATACGGTCTCTAGTTTTGAACTCTGGTACCCTAGGAAAAAGACTTTAGCTATTCACCCTTTCCATGCCCCTCATGATTTTATTATACTCTGTCAGGTCACCCATCAGCCTCAGATGAGGGGTTATTTCTTCACTCAGAGAGCTGTGAATGTCTCAGTAATTCTATAGCATCAAGATTGAGAAAAAAATATTTTTAGACTCTTGAAGAACCACTCGATTGCAGGGTGGGGGAGGGGAAAAGTGGACTGGAAGTCAAGATTAGCTGTGACCTTTTTGAATAGCACAACAGCCTCAAGTGGCATTATGGCCAAGTTCTGTTCTTTTTCAAGTTCAATTTACCTCTCTCCGCAAGTTCTGTAATAACGATATGCTCCATGTAAAGTTTTTTTTTGTTTGATTGACATATGTTTATATTATAGACTGTCTGATGTGGCAGTTTGTTTGGGGGGATGTTTGAAAGAATCCTACTAGATAAAACTCCCCGACACAGTGGTATATTTCCCTTCTATGGAAAGAAGAAGCCCGGTCCCAGATTATTGTTCTGGTTATTCAGCAGTTTCATTCGCTTTAGCTGATGTTGTTTCTCATCATCCAGCTTTTGGAACACCTACACCCCTCCCCCGACCCACCACTTGTTCTCTTTGAAGCCAAATATTTCTCAGTTTGTGTCATGAGCCAATCATTCTTCTGTTCTTTTTTGTCATTTAACCTATTTTCCACCAGCCTGTTCAGAGATACTATTACACGCCTCTAGAGCAGGTGGGACTTGAGCTCAGGTCTCTCGGTGTAGTGGTAGGGACAGTATCTCTGTGCCACAAGAGGGTCTTCTTTTTCCCTTTTTTTTAAAGTCATCCTCCAATTCACTAGTTCACACGGTACCATTGGCTGTGGCCAGCCAGCTCAGACTCAGTTCTCAAACTGAGGAGATTCTAATCTCCTGGTTATAGTTTTTTTTTCATTTTTAGCCCTTATACCACTGCCATACAGCAGTGGTGCTTATTTTCCCCAGCACCTGTGTTGTGTGTGTGTAGGTGCAGAACACAGTGAGAAACACGAGTTATGTAAATAATTTTATCAATACTCCACCACCAGGAAAGCACTAATGTGGCTAGGGAACCAGTGACAAGCTCAGCTCTGGTTGGGGCAACCGCAAGAGGTTAGTTGATTAATCGATTTATCATCTTGTGTACTGAAATACAGTGAAAAGCTTTGTTTACGAGCGGTACAGGCAGGTCATATTAAGCAAAGGTTGTACAGATCAAAAAGACTTAGACAGACGCATACAGGTTACATTGCACAGGATGTGTGCTAGGCGATAACAGCATTAGCAAGATCAGCATTATTTGAGGCTACAGAGTCTATCCATCAGACTGATAACAGCGGGAAGAACCTGTTCCTGAACCTGCTCATATGTGTGTTCAGGTTTCTGTATCCTCTGGCTGACGGAAGAGGTTGTAGGAGATCATACAGGGGTGCGATGGGTATTTGATGATGGTGGCAGCCTTTCCGCAGCAGCGAGCCATGTAAATGGAGTCCATAGATGGAAGGGCTGTGCACACCACCTTCTGTAGTTTCTTACAGTCCTGGGCAGAGCAGTTGCCATACCAGGCCGTATGCACCCAGACGATATGCTTTAATGGTGCACCTGTAAAAGTTGGTGAGGAACCTTATAGACATGCCAAATCTCCTGAGCCGCCTGAGGAAGAAGAGGCGTTGTGCCTTCTTGACCGTCGCTTCTACATGGGAAATCCAGGACAGGTTGTCAGCTATCGTCACTGTGAGGAACTTGATGCTGCTCACCCTCCTAGCCTCAGTTCCATTGATGTAGATGGGGGCATATTCTCCACCTTTCTTTCTGAAGTCGATGTTCAGTTCTTTAGCTTTGCCAGTGTTGAGAGACAGATTGTTTTCATTGCACCACATCACCAAGCCCTCTGTCGCCCTTCTGTAGTTTGACTCGTCGTTGTTAGATATCCATCCCACTTTGGTGGTGTCGTCAGTTAACTTGTAGTTGGCGTTTGTTCGGATTTTGACAACACAGTCATAGGTGTACAGGGAGTACAGTAGGGGGCTGAGGGTGCATCCTTGAGGGGCTCCAGTGTTGAGTGTTGTTGTGGAGAAGGTGCACTTACCTACTTCACTGATTGTGGCATGTGGGTTAGAAAACTGAGGATCCAGTTGCAGAGGATGGAGCCGAGACCAAGGTTACAGAGTTTTGAGATTAGTCTGGAGGGGATAATGGCGTTGAAAACAGAGCTGTAGTCAATGAGCAGGAGTTTGACATAGGTTCTTTAACGTCCAGATGTTCCAGGGGTCAGTGCAGAGCTAGGGATATGGCATCCTCTGTGGGCCTGTTACGTCGATCGGCAAATTGTTGGGGATTGAGGCAGGCTGGGAGACTGCAGTTGGTGTGGGCCGTGCCAGCCTCTTGAAGCACTTCATGATTAATGAGGTCAGAGCCAGTGGGCGTTAGTTATTAAAGCACTTGCTTTCTTAGGTACGGGGATGATTGTGGTCTTCTTGAAGCAGGTGGGGACTTCAGCTTGTAGGAGGGAGAGGTTGAAGATGTCGATGAATACCTCTGCCAGTTGGTCTGCACAGGATGTTAGTGCTCGGCCAGGGACACCGTCCAGACCTGTCGCTTTCCTTGTGTTGACTCCTGGAAAGACTGATCTGACGTCTGAAGCGGTGACAGAGGGAACAGGTGTGTCTGGGGCTGTTGGGACAGGCATCACCATGCCGCTGGTATTCTGCTCAAACTGAGCATAGAAAGCATTGGTTTATCGTTTGCTTTTTTGTGTGTGTGCAGGTGGAGACACAGTAAAAAAAATCACCAGGTTTGCAAATAACTTTGTTAACATACCACCACCAGGAAAAAAACACCCATGTGAACAAAACATCAGTATCAAGCAGAGCCCCTATGGGCAAAGCCTACATGAAAGAAAAAGTGAGGGGGAGGGTAGGGATCAAATCAAAATAGAATTGGAAGGGGAGATAAGGTACTCCACTCCCTGCGGTGCCCACCTCTCCCGAAAGGTATCGAGAGTATTGGAAGCATCGGTTATTGAGTTTCTAATTAATTATCATACAGTTGGTTACCTTGTTAAACAATTTATTGAACAATTGTTAGTTTCTGACGGCTCTACCAAATCAGTAATTCACAGGTGCATCTTTTTTTATGAATTTATTAGCTCATTGGTGATCACTGCCTAATCAATAAAAGTAGCTGAAAAGAAAGACATTGCCAAAACTTTTTGTTTTACACTCATCGGGACAAATGCAGGAATATCAATTTTCAAATTATCCCAACAATCTATACCAATGGAGAAAAGAACACTGATTGTATTACGTGTTGACCCTGTTTGACCGAGATATTACTGTGGAGAAAACAGTGGGGAACTATAGGCTTCCTGACCTCTCAGATAATTCAAAAGAGGTGCCCATCTTGAAATTATTCCTTTTTTTGCAGAGTACTGATCCTTGTATACGAATGTATGCCATGTAGAGAATGCCTCATTATGAACTCAACTGATTATCTTAAATTAGTTTTCAGTGTAGCTATTAGCATACTTAGGAGTGTTCTGCCAATTGTGGAACTATATTTAGAGTAGCTTTTTGTTTCAGTTTGCAAGCACAGACTGATTGAATAATGCCTATAATTCTGTCAATGCTGAACAATTAACAAAAAGAACATTGTATTTGATTCGATCTGCCAATTGCTGGGACATACAACCAATGTACCTAACATAATACAAGCACTGAAATTCATACATGCATTATTCAATTTTGTGGTAGCAGAAGGATTTTGTTTTGGACTAAGACAGAATCCTTTAAGTGGAAATACTATTCGCATAGCAATTGTCTAGTAGTAGCATGAAAATGCTTGCTTGACCAATTTTCCAAATTTTTGACACACCTTGCCTTTCCAGGGTAATTTGAGGTAGATCAGGCACTTCTCAGGTCTCAAAATGCTGTTTGGTAACCTTCGCTGGGACTGCACAATACACAGTGAACAGTGATCTCATCAGGATAGTCACTGACTCACAGGATAAGTTGGTGAACTGTATTTCTTCACCAAGCTCGCAAAGTGAGCCAAAGACTATGGCATTATTAACAAGTTTGCTGACAAGGCAAATCTTTTAATGAATGGAACTATACGAATCCCAGTATGCGTGTTGACTGGTGAAGGTATATATGTGGTAGCCAGTTGAACCCATTAGTGAATTTCTTTAACTAGCAAATCAAGGAAAGGGAGTGCCTTAGACCGCAGCTCAGATGTGCGTTTCAGCACAGGATTGATTGTAATAAAATGTGTTTTATATTATGCCGGACAAGTCAGATCCCAAACTGAAACCTAGCTTTACAGATGTTATTTTTGTTTCCATTTTAGTGAGGCGGCCTTTCACTGAAACACAAGGACTAAATGCTGCTGGTGTGGGTGGAACAATGAAACAAGTTAATAAAGATAAAGAATTGAAAATAAACTAGAATAAACCAAACTTATATAACACAAATTTAAATGTTCCAAAGTATGCCGTAAAATACAATCCCGCTAATTCCAGAAACACTCCTTGACAGAACTCACACCTGAGAGAATTCACTTCTATTTCCTATCCATAAGGCTTTTAATTTTGGCTTCAATGCCCGCCTTGAGAATTTGTTATCTCTTCTTGGAGCCATCAGATAATTGAGCTTAGACTTTGTCCGCAAAATAACCTATTTGGCCAATCAAGTCTGCTCTGCCATTCAATCATGGCTGAAGAGTTACTCAACCGCATTCTCCCAATTTCTCCCTGTAACCTTTGATCCCCTTAACTGTTAAAAACCCATCTATCTCTGTTTTAAATATATTCAATGAGCCAGCCTTCACAGCCTTCTGTGGTAGTGAATTCTACAGATTCACCACTCTCTCCTTATCTCTGTTCAAAGGATCTTCTCTTTACTCTAAGGCTATGCCCTTGGGTCCTAGTCTCTCCTACTAATGGAAACATCTTCCCAACGTACACTCTATCCAGGCCTTTCAATATTCTATAAGTTTCAATTAAATACCACCCCCCCTCATCCTTCTAAACTCCATCGAGTATAGACCCAGAGTCCTCAAACATTCCTCATGCAGAGTCATGGAGTCTAACAGCACGGAAACAGTACCTTTGGTCCAAACAATCCAA
Source organism: Rhincodon typus (assembly GCF_021869965.1). NCBI lineage: Eukaryota > Metazoa > Chordata > Chondrichthyes > Orectolobiformes > Rhincodontidae > Rhincodon > Rhincodon typus. The sequence goes on along the minus strand of NC_063345.1, from coordinate 15,282,551 downwards.
GCCAAACCTAATCCCAAAATAACTGGTCCCACCTGCCTGGTCCTGGCCCATACCCCTCCAAACCTTTCCTGTTCATATATCCATCCAAATGTCTTTTAAACATTGAAATTGTACCCGCCTCCATCACTTCGTCAGGAAGTTCGTTCCACACACAAATCAGCCTCTGTGTAAAAAAATTGCCTGTTTTGTCTGTTTTAAATCTCTCTCCTCTCAGCTTAAAATGTGCCCTCTTGTCTTGAAAGTCCCCATCTTAGGGAAAAGACAACTACCATCAACTCTATCTATACCTCTCATTATTTTATAAACTTCTAACAGGTCACCTCTCAACCTCCTACGCTCCAGTGAAAGAAGTCCCAGCCTAGTCAGCCTTTCCTTGTCAATCAAACCTTCCATACCCGGCAACATCCTGGTAAATCTCTTCTGAGCCTTCTCCAACTTGATAATATCCTTCATATAACTGGGCAACCAGACTGGACACAGTATTCCAGAAGAGGCCTCACCAAGGTTCTGTACAAGCCCAACCTAACGTTCCAACTCCTAAGCTCAAAGGACTGAACAATGAAGGCAAGTGCCAAACGCCTTTTTAACCATCCTGTCTATCTGTGGTTGTTGACTTACTCGCCGAGCTGGCTTGTTTTTGTTCAGACGTTTTGTCACCATGCTGGGTGACATAATCAGTCAAGCCTCTGATGAAGCGATGTTATTCTACTCAGCTTGGAATTTATACTGTCTGGTCCGTTGTGGTGAGTACTCATGGAGGCTCCACTGATGATGTCACTTAGCATGGTGACAAAACGTCTGAACAAAAACAAGCCAGCTCAGCGAGCAAGTCAACGACCTCATTCACAACCTGAGCTACAAATCTTTGCCAAAACTTTATACCCTGTCTGTATGTATGTTAGCCTTTCATTCCTGGGTTCATTCTCGTGAACCTCCTCTGGACCCACTCCAGGGCCAATACATCCTTCCTGAGATATGGAACCCAAAATTGCTCACAATATCCTAAATGTGGTCTGACCAGAGCCTTATAAGGCCTCAGAAGTACATCCTTACTTTTATATTCTAGTCCTCTCAAAATAAATGCCAATATTGGCTCAGGTCTGTGTTTAAAAAAAATTGAAATCAAGACAAACATTGGTCAAGATGAAGTGAAAAAAAAAAGGGCAGCACGGTGGCTCAGTGGTTAGCACTGCTGCCTCAGAGCCAGGGACCTGGGTTCAATTCCACCCTCGGGCGACTGTCTGTGTGGAGTTTGCACATTCTGCCCGTGTCTGCGTGGGTTTCCTCCAGGTGCTCTGGTTTCCTCCCACAGTCCAAAGATGTGCAGGTTAGGTGGATTGGCTAAGCTAAATTGCCCGTAGTATTCAGGGATGTGTAGATTAGGTGGGTTATAGGGGGATGGGTCTAGGTGGGATGCTCCAAGGGTTGGTGTTGACTTGTTGGGCTGAAGGGCCTGTTTCCACACTGTAGGGATTCTATGAATTGCATTTGCCTTCCTACCTACTGATTTAACCTTAAGAGAATCCTTGTCTAGGACTCTCCAGTCCCTTTGTACGTTCAGATTTCTGAATTTTCTCCCCATTTGGAAAATAGTCTGTTCCTCTATACTTCCTACCAAAGTGCATGACCTCACACTTGCCCACATTGTATTCCAGTTTGTTACCCACTCTTCTAACCTGTCTAAATCTTTTTGCAGCCTCACTGCCTCCTCAATACTACCTGCCCTCCACTTATCTTTGTATCATCTGCAAACGTAGCCAGAATGCTCTCAGTTCCTTCATCTAGATCATTAAGGTATAAAGTGTAAAGTTGTGGTCCCAATACTGACCCTTGCGGAACAGCACTAGTCACCTTTCAGGGTTTTAACCAAGCATTTCTGTTCTGGAACCTTAAAACTAAACTTCTACGCTTAAGTGTCCTCTTTCTTAACAGCCTTAAACTATCACCTTTTCTCAGGTGTAACTATTTAACACATCCAGTTTCAGTTAAGGCTTCTGTAAGCTGCCCCAAACTGAAACTATTTTTTCTAATCTGTTTGTTTTCGTTAAATCCAAAAAATTCTAGAATGTTTCATCTGAAAGTCTGATGGACTTATCTGTTTACTTTGTTCATTCATAAATTCCCAATGAAACAAATTCCCATTAGCCTTCCAGAACTATGTCTCTCAGGCAGTTTTAAGAAAATAAATCGCCATTGCTACTGAAATACGTACAAGTTAATCATTACCCCTTTCAATCAAGCAGAAACCTCACATGCCACTGGTTTAAAATTTAAAAGTCCAAAATAAATAATACTGAAATATACAAATGGTACACCTTACATCACAATGTAAAGAACACAGCTGTCATTTCAACGTTTGCAAATATTATCATCTATCTGTTAGAAGTATGAACAGATAAAAGATTCAGACTCGTTCCATTGAAATTGATTTCCTTGTGGAAACCAACAAAAATATTTGCAAACACTGGTCCCGGAGGGCTTCCCATAGCTACATCATCTATTTGGACACACAAGGTGTCATTAAAACTCAATTGCGAATCGTATATATTTTTTGAAATTTTGCTTTTTTAAATTGAATGCTGTAGTCCTTTTGTCAAGCTTGCAAATGCACATGGTTGGACTAGGCAAGATGCTCAGCATTGTCATCAGACATTTGTTCTACATGTGAAAATCAGACACATTACTTAATATTCTGTAATATGCTTGATGCACATCCATAAGGCCCACTTCCAGGGACTTATTGTCTTCATTGTCTCACCACAAACAGCGTCCAGCTGAAAATAATGGTATTTAAACTCAACAAATGCCTCCTCCTATTTGATGTGGAACATGGGAACACCAACGCAGGATGTAGATCCCTGCTGTTTTCACCATGGTAGTTCCTCAGCCAGTCAGAGTCACCCTGCCAGCAGGTCAGCACTGTTTTCTCCTGTGGTATAAATTTTCAGGATCATTTGAAAATCAGCATTCTTGCATTTGCTATGTTAAATGTGAAATGGAAAGTGTCACTGGCATTTCTCTTTTAAGCAACACTTAAATTCTGTACTATAAAGCAAGTGTTTATAGTAACATTTCCTGTAAAAGACTACTTATGGGAGTGCAGCAAATCAGAGAAGAGTATCACCTGTGGGAGTTTCTATAGCCAGCTGTGTAGATGTGATTAAAAAACTGAAAATTTTGGAAATACTCAACGGATTGGGTAACATATATGGAAAGACTAACAGGTTTACTTATTCATGTGATGCCTTTTCATCAAAACATCATCCTTTTAAACCTCCAAAATCCACAATATTTCACTTCTGTAGATTTGATAGTTGGTTATAAATACTGTAGCTTTTTCCAGGCACGACCAGAAGTCTTAAAATATACTATTTCCAATGCCAAAATAAAGAGCATTGCAAAGTACATGTTGATTTTTTTTTAATGCATTCATCTGAGGTGGGTGTTGTTGACCAGATTATTATTTATTGCCTATCTCTAATTTCCCAGAGTCAACCACATATGGGTCTCAAATTACATATAGGCCAGGCTGGGTAAGGACAGCAGATATTGTTCCCTAAAGAACATCAGTGAACCAGATGGGTTTACATATTTGATAATAGTGAGATGATTGCCATTAGACTAGCTTTTTAAGTCCATTTTTCTTTAAATTGAATTCAATTTTCATCATTGTATCCACTGCCGATGTGGCCTCCTCTACATCGGGGAAACCAAGCAGAAGCTCGAAGACCACTTTGTGGAGCACCTACGCTCAGTTCGTGACAAACAACAACACCTCCCAGTCGTGAACCACTTCAACTCCCCCTCCCACTCCTTGGACGACATGTCCACCCTGGGCCTCCTCCAGTGCCACAACGATGCCACCCGAAGGCTGGAGGAACAGCACCTCATATTCCGCTTGGGAACCCTGCAGCCCAATGGCCTCAATGTGGACTTCACAAGCTTCAAAATCTCCCACCCCTGACCTCATCCCAAGACCAGCCCGTCTCATCCCCCCCTCCTTGACCTGTCCGTCTTTTCTCCCACCTATCCACTCCTCCCACCTCACTGACCAACCCCCACCCCCACTTCCTACCTACTAGCCTCATCCCCACCTCCTTGACCTGTCCATCTTCCTTCCCACCTACCCATCCCTCCCTCCTCACTGACCAACCCCCATCCGAATTCCATACCTGCACTCACCTTTACTGGCGTCATCCCCGCCTTCTTGACCTGTCCGTCTTCTCTCCACCTATCTGCTCCTCTATCCACCTTCTATCATTGCCTCCCCCTCTCTCTATTTATTTCAAAGCCCCCTTCCCCTCCCCTATTTCTGAAGAAGGGTCCAGACCCGAAATGTCAGCTTTCCTGCTGCTCTGATGCTGCCTGGCCTGCTGTGTTCATCCAACTGCACACCTTGTTATCTCAGACTCCAGCATCAGCAGTCCCTACTATGCCTTCATCATCTCCTTTGTAGGATTTGAGCCCATGAGCCCAGAACATTAACCTGGGGCTTTGCAGTTCTAGTCCAGTGACATTGGCACTACACCACTGTCTCCTTAATGTTAATAATGTACCGAGAAGTATATTTGAAATTTTAGAGAGATAATTTAAGAAATTTGGCACAAAATTAGTCAACAAGATCTTGAGCCCGGTAATATCAGATTGTTTCCCCTACCAGTGCTGGACTGATTAAAAAGAGGAAGGTGGAAATCTTGATATAGCTGTGAGCTCAGTGCAAAATGAAAGGATTGATATCCTTGGAGTAACAGAGAGAATTTTAGAACTTAGCAAGCCTATATTGAAGGAATAGCCTCAACCTGAGCCACAAGAAAACCAGTCTCCTTTCAGAGACACTAAGGGAGGCAGTATTGGAATGTTTAAGCTAATATTATGGCAATAGGGTAGATTAAAGATTAGATATGAAGAGATTAGTTCATAAGACTGTGGGGAATATAAACATACAATTGGGAGCAGAAATAGGCTTTTCAGCCTTTCAAGCCTGCTCCAAATGTCACATTGCCTCTATCTCTCTTGATTCTCCTGCCTATCAAGAATCTAAACCATTGCTTCAAAAATATTCAAATGACCCCACCTCCATCGCCTTGTAAGGTAGAACGCTCTGAGAGAAAAAAAAATCCCCCTCACCTCTGTACTAAAAGGTCAAGCCTAAATTTAAAATTGCGCCCTCTCGTTTTGGATTCTCCAACAAAAGTAAATATCCTTTCCAAATTCACATTGTCAAGACCATTCAGAATCTTATTGGCTTCAATCAAATCACCCCTTATTCTTGTAAACTGCAGTGGGAACAAAGCCAGCGTGTGCAATTTTTCCTCGTAAAACAATTTGCTCACTCTAGGTATCAATCTAGTAAACTTGCTGTGAACCGTCTCCAATGCACTTACACCTTTCCTTAGATCAGGAGAACAAATGCACAGAGTATTCAAGGTAGTCTCAACAATGCCCCACAGAACAAAAACAGCATTCTTACATCCTCCTGTAATAAAGAATAGTATTCCATTAGCCTTCTTAATCACTTGCTGTACCTGCATGTCAAATTTTTGTGACTCATCTGATGGAACGCCTGGATCTCTTTTTTGCCGATCAGAATTCTGTAGTTGATCTCGAATTAAATGATATTCTTTTCTAAAGAGAACAAAAAGTTTTTTCCACATTATACTCCATCTGACAGATTTTTGTCTGCTTACTCAATTTATCAATAACTTCTGCATCGTTGTTATGTTATTTCCACAACATATTTTCTGACTTAACTTTGTGTCAGGTGCAAAGCCATCATGCTTTCAATCCCCAAATCTAAGCCGTTTGAAGTAAATTGTAAAAAGTTGAAGGCCCAGCACAGATTCCTGCAGAACCCCATTCTTCACATCCTGCCTAAATGAAAAGACCTATTTATGCACATTGTCTGCTTGCTTGCCAACTCATCAATTTCTATGTTATTGTATTATCCATCACATCATGATCTCCTTTGCGCAGTAACCATTATGTGGAAACTTTTCAAAAGACTCCCCTTTATCTGTAATGCAGGCTATTTCTTTATAAAAATTCCAGTAAATTAGCTAAACATGATTTCCCTCAGAAAACCAGGGTGACTCTTTCTGATGACCTTGAGCTTTTCTAACTACCTAGTTATAACCTCCTTAAGGAGTGATTCTACTACCTTCCCATGACAGATGTTGAGTTAATTGGCCTTTGGCTTCCAGTTTTCTCTCTGTCTCCTTTCTTGAATAGAAGTGTTGTATTTACTATGTTCCAGTCTGATGGATTTTGTCCAGAATCTAAGAAATTTTGGAAAATTGAAGTTATGTATCTGCAATCTTATTAGCCACCACGTTTAAGATCCTACGATAAAGCCCATCAGGACCTGGACACTTAACTGCCCGCAGCTCTACCAGTTTGCTGAATACCATATCCCTAGAGGTTATAGTTTCACTGAGTTCTTTTATCTTTTCAGACTCCTGATTTACGTGTATTGCTGAGATATAATAGAAGGTTTAAGCGAAATAAATAGTTGAAAAATATGTTCAGAAAGAAAAAAGATTTTAAGAGGGTTTGAGATAGTAAGAAATGCTTTTACATTGTCTAATGAAAGAAGCAAATTATACAGAAAAACTAAACTGATGCAGGAGAAAGACGTTGCCAAAAATATGGAGTCACGGTTGAGTGGTAAAACAGCCCAATTTGAATCAGAGTTAAAAGCATTAATAAACTATTAACATATATTAAGTACTAATCTTAGTTGCAACTTTATTCCTTTTATACTGGATGTAAAAAGTTCAATCATTTTGTGGTCGCTGCTAGCTAGGAGTGCCTTTAACTCTTAGGTCACTAACTAACCCTGTCACATTACACATTACTAAGTCTAAAACAACCTGCCCCCTGGAGGTTCCAAAACACTCTCCTCAGAGAAACCATCCCTTGGATTGAAATGACTGCCCACAGGCCGGTATCCCATCACCAAGTCACCCTTTATTTATGTGTGCACAGATACATAGGCTCTGACCAGTCAGCTCAAAGCAAGTCCCTATACTGATGAGACTTACTGAATCTCCTGTTTATAATTATCAGCCATGGCTCCCATATTGGCCCAGATTAACAACCCCAATCAAGGATCTCATAGTCAATGACATTCATGTGACCCTGGTTCCAATCACTACATGGAACACTCTTCATCCAAGCTGCTAATGCCAGTCTGATTTTTCCAATTTATATGTAGATTATTGCCATCAATTAATTCACAAGCACTCAATATTTCTTCTTGTATACTTTGTCCCACATTGTAATTACTATTAGGGGCCTATAGACTATTACCTTTGAGACTCCTTGCCTTTACTATTCCTCACCTCCATTCAAACCAATTCTACATACTGATCTTACGAACCAAAGTTGTTTCTAACAATTGAACAAATGCTGTCCTTCATTATCTGTACCATCTTTACCTAACTTGCTATTCTTCTTGAACATCATATGCCCCCATTATTCAGAACCCAATGCTTGTTATCCTGTAGTCATGTCTTCGTAATGGCTATCAATCATATCTATTTACTTCAGTGTGTGCTATCAAATTGTTTACTTTGTTATGAATGATACGTGCTTTCAGATACAGAGCTTTTTGTTTTAGCCTTTTGTTGTTTTTGTAATATCTAGTTTTGATTTTTTTTTGCTGCCATTCTCTGACTCTCAGTTCCCATTTTACTACTGACTTCTTTTACCTCATCTCTACTTTTTGATCTCTTGCCCCCATTATTTAGTTTAAAACCCTCTCTCCTTCCCTAGGTATGCAGTTCACAAGGATACTGTCGCCAGCAGGTTGAAATGTAGACCATCCCATTGGCACAGTCCTCACTTATGGCTGACAAACCAGAACCCACATTTCCCACACCAGCCTTTGAGCCACATGCTTGTCTCTGTAATTTTATCCAGCCTGTGCAAATTTGCTCACATCTAATAATCCAGAGATTATAACCTTTAAAGTCTGCTTTTTATAATTTAATGCCTATCTGTTCATGCTGTCTGTGCAGAGCCTCATTCCTAGTTCTACCTGTCATTGGTACCTACCTGGACTAAAGCACTCGAACCTCCCCCTCCAACCACTTTTTTTTTCATCCCCGAGCAAATATCTCAAACCCTGGTTCCAGGCAGCCAACACAGTCATCTGAACTCTCACTATTCGCTGCAGAGAAGGGTGTCAGTCTCGCTCATGGTGAAAAGCTGAGGCTCTATAACAAAGCTCTGGAGCATACCACTTTTCACAACCTGAATTTCTCCCTACTCTCTGTTTCCTTTTTTTTCAACCAATTACCAACCCATGTCACACATTTGAGACTTCTTACTTCAGTTACAGAACTAATTTGCAGAACCTTTTATATGTTTTCTGGAACTACATCTAAATTACATCATTGTCACTATATACGCTGTGCCAGTAACCTCATAAAAACAGCTTACATTCTCATATACTGTATATACATATATATTTATATACTGATGTAATCATTCTGTTTCTGATGATAGATTTCAGTAACATCCTCTCAATTGATGATAACAGGTAATAGTTACCTACTTGTCCTCTCCCTTCTCAAATAATGGAACCTTGAATTTCAGACACTTTTAGATCTGCAATTTATTACCTTGGAGTGAGAATATTGTTCATCCTAAGTTCAATTATTTTCTTATAACCACTTTTTTAACTTGTATTAAACCCACTGATTTCCTTCCTTCAGTTTATTTTGTACCACTGATATCTTGCCACTTTCCGTGAAAACAGATGAAAAATACCTATTCAGCAAGTTTGTAATTCTTTCTTATCTATTATGTGGTCACCTGTATCTGTCTTTAGTTGGCCTTGCTCACCTTTACCAATATTTTGCCTCATATGGATTTAAAAGAACTTGTTCCTACTTCTGATATAACTTGTACACTTTTCAGGTTCACCTTTTGTATCTCATTGCATCTTTGTTGAATCTAGATTGCTTTTTGATAACTTTCCCAGCTCTCTAGAATTTAGGTTTTCCTTTCTTTTGTGTTAGCCTATTCTTTTAGTACAATACTATGCCTTGCCTCATGTGTTAACTGTAGTTGGTTAACTAAACTGATAATGCCTTTGCCTTTTCACCTGTCCCTAGTGACCTCCTTAAGAAATGAGCTAGATTAGTCAAATATGATCCGTCTTTCATAAATGCATGCTAACTCTGGTTATTTAATACTGAATTGCACAAGTCACTCTTTCTCTGATAACAGTTCCTACTATCCCTGAAACAATTTTAACCCCACTGCGAAGCCTCTTCTAAGGATGCCTACCTTGAAAAAGTTGCCCTCCTCCCTCTGGAAAAAACCTCAGTGGATCTCTCTCCCACTGCAACTCTCTCGTAACCTCTTCGGCCTTGCTTTCCACCTATCTTCTCCTCTATCCATCTTCTATCTGCCTCCCCCTCTTTCTCTATTTATTTCAGAACCCTTTCCCCTCCCCCATTTCTGAAGAAGGGTCTAGGCCCGAAACGTCAGCCTTCCTGCTCCTCTGATGCTGCTTGGCCTGCTGTGTTCATCCAGCTCTACACCTTGTTATCTCAGATTCTCCAGCATCTGCAGTTCCTACTATCTCTCTGCACAACCTCACAATTAATAGTTTATAGGTTTTGTTAAATGGCAACTACAGAATCTCGTTATTGAATAGTAACTACTTTAATTGCATGTATTTACACCTCATTAAAGTATCAATTCACCTTTCTTATATTCCACTTCCAATTCTCACCTTCCCCTAAATGGCAGAAATGCCCAACATGCAAATCAGAATCAGTACCTGATGACTCTTGCCCTGGCCACCATACAAATGCTTCTTCACAACTGCGCCCTGGCTCTGTGTTACAATGAAGAGCATGTTGGATTTTTAGAACCATAAAAGTGTAGGGAACCTTACTAATAGGACAGAATTAAAGGGTTTGTATCTTAATCTACAAAACATTTGGAGTAAGGTAGACAAATGGATGGCGTAAATCGAGGCAAATCAATATGATCTCATAGCCATTATGGAAACATGGTTACAAGGAGATCAAAACTGGGAACTTAACATTCAGGAATATTTGACTTTAAGGAGAGACAGGAGGGATGGAAATGGAGCTGAGGGTAGCACTGTTAATAAGAAATTAAATAAAGACAATTGTGAGAGATTGTCTAGGCTTCAATGATGTACAGCCCATTTGGGTGGAGGTAATAAACAGCAAGGGAAAGAAATCATTGATAGGAGTAGTGTACAGACCTCCAAACAGTAGCCACTCTTTGGGAAAGGCTATAGATAACAACAAATAGTAGCATGTAAAAAGAATAGAACAATAATTATGCATGAGTTGAATCTTCATGTTGATTGGATTAATCAGATTAGAGTGGGTGGCTACAACAATGAATTGCTAGAGTGCATTAGAGATAGTCTCCTTGAGCAATATACCATGCAGCCAACCAGGGAGCCCACTGTGTTGGATCTGGTAATGGGTAGTGAGGCAGGTTTAATTAATGACCTCCTAAGTAAAAGATCCCCTAGGAAGCATTGATCATAACATGATAGAATTTAACATTCAGTTCAAGAGTGAGAAACTTGGGGCAGAATTAACTGTGTTTAACTTAAATAAAGGGAATTATAATGAAAAGAGGATAGAGTTAGCTAAAGTAAACTGGACAGATAGGTTAATAGGAATGACGGTAAGCAAGCAGTGGTAGACATTTAAGGAGTTAACTCATGAGTGAGCAAAATTACATCCCAATAAGGAGAAAGGATTCTGAGAGAAGGATAAACCAACAATGGCTAACCAATGAAGTCAAGAAGGTTATTAAGTTGAAAGAAAAAGCATATTAGGAGGCCAAAGTGATAGCTATGAAGACTGGGATCAATTCAGAATCAAACAAAAGAGGATTAAAAAGATAATAAAGACAAAGAAAATGAACTAGGGCAGACTAGGAAGGAATATAAAAACTGACAATAAGAGCTTCTTTGACTATACTAAAAGGAAGAGAGAGGTCAAAATGAAAATAGGCTGTTTAGAAAATGAATCTGGGGAGATGATTTTGGAGAACAAGGAAATGGTAGAGGAGTTAAAGCTATTTTGCATCAGTTTTATGGTGGAAGATATTTCAAACATTTCATTAATATTTTAAAAATAAGGGAGAGGAATTAAGTATCGTCACCATCATTAAAGAAGTACCACTAAACAAACTAATGAGGCTAAAGGCATTCAGGTCCCCTGGTCTTGATGGCTTGCTTCCGAGGATCCTAAAGGTAACTATAGTGATAATGAGATAACAAGGTGTAAAGCTGGATGAACACAGCAGGCCAAGCAGCATCAGCGGAGCAGGAAGGCTGACGTTTCGGGCCTAGACCCTTCTTCAGAAATGGGGGAGGGGAAGGGGGTTCTGAAATAAATAGGGAGAGAGGGGGAGGCGGATAGAAGATGGATAGAGGAGAGGATAGGTGGTGAGGAGACAGACAGGTCAAAGAGGCGGGGATGGAGCCAGTAAAGGTGAGTGTAGGTGGGGAGTTAGGGAGGAGATAGGTCAGTCCAGGGAGGACGGACAGGTCAAGGGGGCGGGATGAGGTTAGTAGGTAGGAGATGGGGTGGGGCTTGAGGTGGGAGGGGGAGAGAGGTGGGAGGACAGGTTAGGGAGGCAGGGACGAGCTGGGCTGGTTTTGGGATGCGGTAGGGGGAGGGGAGATTTTGAAGCTTGTGAAGTCCACATTGATACCATTGGGCTGCAGGGTTTCCAAGCGGAATATGAGTTGCTGTTCCTGCAACTTTCGGGTGGCATCGTTGTGGCTCTGCAGGAGGCCCAGGAGGGACATTTCATCTGAGGAAAGGGAGGGGGAGTTGAAGTGGTTCGCGACTGGGAGGTGCAGTTGTTTAGTGCGAACCGAGCGTAGGTGTTCTGCAAAGCGGTTCCCAAGCCTCCGCTTGGTTTCCCTGATGTAGAGGAGGCCACAACGGGAACAGTGGATGCAGTATACCACATTAGCAGATGTGCAGGTGAACATCTGCTTGTTGTGGAAAGTCTTCTTGGGGCCTGGGATGGGGGTGAGGGAGGAGGTGTAGGGGCAGGTGTAGCACTTCCTGCGGTTGCAGGGAAAAGTGCTGGGTGTGGTGGGGCTGGAGGGGAGTGAGGAGCGGACAAGGGAGTCACGGAGAGAGTGGTCCCTCCGGAAGGCAGATAAGGGTGGGGAGGGAAAAATGTCTTTGGTGGTGGGGTTGGATTGCAGATGGCGGAAGTGTTGGAGGATGGTGCGTTGGATCCGAAGGTTGGTGGGGTGGTACGTGAGGACGAGGGGGATTCTGTTTTGGTTGTTATTGCAGGGAGGGGGTGTGAGGGATGAGTTGCGGGAAATGCGGGAGACACGGTCGAGGGCGTTCTTGACCACTGAGGGGGGGAAGTTGCGGTCCTTGAAAAACGAGGACTTCTGAGATGTACAGGAGTGGAATGCCTCATCCTGGGAGCAGATGCGGCGGAGGCGAAGGAATTGGGAATAGGAGATGGCATTTTTGCAGGAAGGTGGGTGGGAGGAGGAATATTCTAGGTAGCTGTGGGAGTCGGTGGGCTTGAAATGGATATCGGTTTCTAGGTGGTTGCCAGAGATGGAGACAGACAGGTCCAGGAAGGAGAGAGAGGTATTAGAGATGGTCCAGGTGAACTTAAGGTTGGGGTGGAAGGTGTTGGTGAAGTGGATGAACTGTTCGAGCATTCCACTCCTGTACATCTCAGAAGTCCTCATTTTTCAAGGACCGCAACTTCCCCCCCCTCAGTGGTCAAGAACGCCCTCGACCGTGTCTCCCGCATTTCCCGCAACTCATCCCTCACACCCCCTCCCTGCAATAACAACCAAAACAGAATCCCCCTCATCCTCACGTACCACCCCACCAACCTTCGGATCCAACGCACCATCCTCCGACACTTCCGCCATCTGCAATCCGACCCCACCACCAAAGACATTTTTCCCTCCCCACCCTTATCTGCCTTCCGGAGGGACCACTCTCTCCGTGACTCCCTTGTCCGCTCCTCACTCCCCTCCAGCCCCACCACACCCAGCACTTTTCCCTGCAACCGCAGGAAGTGCTACACCTGCCCCTACACCTCCTCCCTCACCCCCATCCCAGGCCCCAAGAAGACTTTCCACAACAAGCAGATGTTCACCTGCACATCTGCTAATGTGGTATACTGCATCCACTGTTCCCGTTGTGGCCTCCTCTACATCAGGGAAACCAAGCGGAGGCTTGGGAACCGCTTTGCAGAACACCTACGCTCGGTTCGCACTAAACAACTGCACCTCCCAGTCGCGAACCACTTCAACTCCCCCTCCCTTTCCTCAGATGAAATGTCCCTCCTGGGCCTCCTGCAAAGCCACAACGATGCCACCCGAAAGTTGCAGGAACAGCAACTCATATTCCGCTTGGAAACCCTGCAGCCCAATGGTATCAATGTGGACTTCACAAGCTTCAAAATCTCCCCTCCCCCTACTGCATCCCAAAACCAGCCCAGCTCGTCCCCGCCTCCCTAACCTGTCCTCCCACCTCTCTCCTCCTCCCACCTCAAGCCCCATCCCCATCTCCTACCTACTAACCTCATCCCGCCCCCTTGACCTGTCCGTCCTCCCTGGACTGGCCTATCTCCTGCCTAACTCCCCACCTACACTCACCTTTACTGGCTCCATCCCCGCCTCTTTGACCTGTCTGTCTCCTCACCACCTATCCTCTCCTCTATCCATCTTCTATCCGCCTCCCCCTCTCTCCCTATTTATTTTAGAACCCCCTTCCCCTCCCCCATTTCTGAAGAAGGGTCTAGGCCTGAAACGTCAGCTTTCCTGCTCCTCTGATGCTGCTTGGCCTGCTGTGTTCATCCAGCTCTACACCTTGTTATCTCAGATTCTCCAGCATCGGCAGTTCCTACTATCTCTATAGTGATAATGGATGTTTTGGTTGTAATTTTCCAGATAAATGTTGGATTATGGAGTACTAGAGGATTGAAAAACTGCTTATGTGACACCCTTACTCAAAAAGGAAAAATAGTGGAAACATTTATTAAGGATGTAAAAGCAGAACATTTGGAAAACTGTGAGATAATCAAGCAGAGTCAGCATGGCTTCATGCAAGGAAAATCATTTCTGACTAATTTTTTTGAGCTTTTTGAGGAAGTCTCAACTAGAGTGGATAGAGGAGAACCCATAAATATGTTGCATTTGGATTTCCAGAAGGTGTTTGACCAGGTAAGTCACAAAAGATTAAATCATTAGATAAGAGCCCATGGTGATGGAGGTAGTATATTGGCATACTTCGAAAATTGGCTCATGGGCAGGAAACAGCAGTTAGGGACATGAGGCTCTTTTTCAACTTGGTGACATGTGACCAGTTGGGTTCCACATGGGTCAGTGCTGAGACAGCAACTGTTTGCAATATATGTTCATGAATCGGAGGATGAAAATGAATGCACTGTAGCCACATTTGCAGCCAACACTAAAGTAGGTGGCAAATCAGGTTGTGAGAAGGTTACAAACAGTTTACAGAGAGATTTTGACAGCTTAAGTAAGTGGGCAAAATGTTGGCAATAGAGTACAATGTGGGAAATGCAAAGTTAATCATTTTGGTGGGGAAAACAAAAGAATAAAATACTATTTAAATGGAGAAAAATGCAGAAAGCTGCAACACAAGGGGGCTTGAGGGCACTTGTGCACGAAACATAAAGCTAACACACAGGTACAGCAGTTAATCAGGAAGCCTAGTGTAATGTTTGCCCTTATTTCAAGAGGGTTGGAATATAAGATTAGGGAAGTCTTTCTGCAGCTGGTGAGACCACATCTGGAGTACATTGAGCAGTTTAGGTCCCCTTATTTAAGTAGAGATGACACTTAATTGGAGGCACTCCAGGGTAAGTTTACTCGGATGATCCCTGGTATTAAGGGATTGTCTTGTGAGCAAAGGCTAAAAAAGTTGGGATTTTACTCACTGGAGTTTACAAGAATGAGAGGTGATCTCATTGAAATATATAGAATTCCCTAAGGGCTTGACAGTAAATGCTGAGAGGATGTTTCGCCTCATGGGATAGAGTCTGGGACCAGAGGGCATAGTCTTTGAATAAAGGATGTGGAGGTGCTGGTGTCGGACTGGTGTGGACAAGGTCAGAAATCACGCGACACCAGGTTATAATCCAACAGGTTTATTTGAAAACACAAGCTTTCAGAGCCTTACTCCTCCTTCAGGTGTTAGTGAGAGAGGTAGTCTCAGACTCGGATTTATAAGTAAAAGATCAAAGGGTCACCCCACTGATGAGAATATATTAAACAAGCTTAAGATGTTGTTAAATCTTTAATTAGTTAGAATGTTTTAATTGATTAATATGTCTCTGTAAATCCCTGACTTTCTTTCAAGCCGCTGTCCTCAGAGAACTGAAGGTTTTAACAGTGTGAAGAAGAGGTAACATTTTAGATCAGACAATGCATGTTAGATGTGAGGCCTTGTTTAGAATCTGTTTGTGTTTTGGTTTGGAGTAAGACTGGTTTTATTTCTAAAGTAGGAATTTTTTAAAACACCGCATTGACTGACTATCTATAAATTGTGTGCTTTTTGAACAAAATAACATGTTCTAAACTGCCCTATTCACATGAATAAACATACCACTAGCAAGGGAAACAATGACAGCACTACTAGAACAAGAACAAGACCCCAGTGAAACCATCTCCACAGACAACATGCTGAAGCTACTGGACCTATGCCTCACCACCCATTTCACTTCAATGGCCAAACATACGAACAGATCAACGGGACACCGATGGGATCACCTATCTCCAGACTCATAGCAGAGGCAGTGATGCAAAGACTAGAAAGGATGGCCCTTCCGCTAATCCAACCAAAACTATGTATATGCCACGTGGACGACACCTTTGTCATCATTAAACGGACCAAACTAGAAGAGACACACAAACTAATAAACAACACCCTCACCGGAATCAAATTCACCAGAGAGGAGGAGAAGAACAAACAGCTCCCATTCCTGGACGTCATGCAGAGCGCAGGACAAATGGGGAATTCCAAACGAAAGTACACAGAAAAGCCATACACACTGACCAAGTACTGAACTTCAACAGTAACCATCCTAACATACACAAACGAAACTGCGTGCGAACATTATTTAAACGGGCAACAACACACTGCAGCAGCTCAGAACTACGCCGAGAAGAAGAAGAACACCTCTTCCAGGTATTCAAGGACAATGGATATCCAAAAAACTGGGTCAGAAGATGCCTATTACACGAACAACACCAGGAAGATACTACACGCCCTGACACACTCATCACGCTATCTTACATCAGGAACACATCGGAACTAACCACAAGACTCCAACACCACTGGGCATCAGAATAGCACACAAACCACATCAACCCTACGACAACTGTTCACCCAAACCAAAGACTCACTACCCACCATGGACAGGACCAGTGTCATATACAAGAATCCCTGCAGAGACTGTGACAAACACTACATCAGACAAACAGGAAGGAAATTAACAACAAGGGTACACGAACACCAATTGTCTACAAAAAGACACAATCAATACTCACTCGTCTCTATCCACATGGATAAGGAGAACCACGAATTCAGTTGGGACAACACCAAGATCCTGGAACAAGCAAAGCAAAGACAGGCACGGGAGTTCCTAGAAGCCTGGTACTCCACGAAGAAAGCCATAACAAACACGTAGAACTCGACCCCATATACACTCCATTGCGGAGGAAAACCGCAAGTGAGGTAATCCAGCTCAACAGACTCCAGAGTTTTAAAACCAGGCGGGAAAACGCAACAGCGCTTCATTGGAGGCTGCACTGATGATGTTACCCAGCAGGGTAATTAAATGTCTGCAGAACAACGAACCAGCTCGGCGAGCCAACCAACCACAAAATAAGATGTATCTGCAAAAACAAATTCACCCCATAGATTCACGTACGTGTGTGTGTGTGTGAGTGAGAGAGGGGGAGAGTGAGTGTGTGTGTGTTGGAGAGTGGGAATGTATGTGTGTGGGGGGGCGGAGAAAGAGTTTGTGCGCGGGGAGAAAGAGAGAGTATGTGTGAGGGAGAGAGAGTGTGTATGTTTGTGTGTGGGGGAGAGAGAGTGTTTGTGTGTATGTGTTCGTGTATGGGGAGAGAGAGACTGTGTGCGCTTGAGCGACAGTGTGTGTATGAGAGAGGATGTGAGTGTGTGTGTCTTTGTGTGAGTGAGTGTGTGTGTATGTATGCATGTGTGAGAGTGTGTAGTGTGGTGGGGTCACCTGTGTGACATAAACCCAAGATACTGATTAAGGCTGCCCTCATGGGTATCGAACTTGGCTACCAGTCTCTGCTCGGTGACTGTGCGTTGTTGTGGCAGACTTGGCAGAGTCGCCGAACAGAGGCTGATAGCCAAGTTTGGTACCCACGAGGACAGACTCAACTGGGATCTTGGGTTCATGTCACACTACAGGTGACCCCACCACACTATACACTCTCACACCCACATTCACTTTCACTTACACTTACACACACACACACACACACACACACACACGTGAATCTATGCGTGAATTTGTATTTGCAGATGCATTCTATTTTGTTTAAAAAGCACACAATTTATAGACATTCTGTCAATGTGGTGTCTTGTAAATTCCTAGTTGAAAAATAAAACCAGTCTGAGTTTCAAACCAAAACACAAACAGATTCTAAACAAGGTGTCATACCTAACGTGCATTGTCTGACCTAAAATGTCACCTCTTCTTTAACTAATAAAACCTTTAGTTCTCTCAGGACAGGAAGTCAGGGATTTACATATACATAATAAACAATTAAAACCCTCTAACTGATTCAAGATTTAACAGCATCTTAGGTTTGTTTAATATATCTTTATCAGTGATGTGACCTTTTAATCTTTTCCTTATAAATTCTGTGTCTGATACTATCTGTCTCACTAACACCTGAAGAAGGAGTGAGACTCCGAAAACTTGTGCTTTCAAATAAACCTGTTGGACTATAACCTGATGTCATGTGATTTCTGACCTTGTCTTTGAATAAAGGAGTACCAACGTAAGACTGAGATGAGATGGAATTTCTTCTGTCAGAGGGTTGCAAGTCTTTGGAACTCCTTGCCACAGAGAGCTGTGTGGGCAGTGTCTTGTGAATTTTAAAGGCTGAAATAGATAGATTCTTGGTCAGTGGGAGAATCAAGGGTTACAGGAAAAGGGCAGGAAAGTGGACGTGAGGAATGTCGGATCAGCCATGAATCTTTTGAATGGCAAGGCAGGTTTGAGGAGCCAAACAGCCTACTCCTGTTCCTGTTTCTTATGGTCTTATATTCCACATGCTCCATGGTCATCATTCCCATCAATGCTTCAGTTCGGTAAGTTGGTAGCGATAAATCACTGGCCTCACCACATTATCATGCAGGGTATTGGACTAATTCAGACACCATTTTAGGCCTTCGCTGTCTCACTTTGGAACTTAGGAACACCTATAACTTGCACACTTCTGCCAAGTCACTAAGCGTGCAGAAACACACAGATCTTATGCACTTACACAGTTTGCATGTTATCACTCCTAGCTTGCTTTATTCGTGCTCAGTCATTTTAACATTGCTTAGAGACTGGAAGACCCTAACATTGGCTTTATTTGCACACACTGTGATAACAGTACTGACATGTAGACTCACAACCTCTGTGTGCGTCACACTGCTTTCTGAGTGCACGAGGTCGATAGCGCTCAAGTATAGGCTGTCATCCTTCTGTGGCTTGTATTCGTTTCGACACAGAGAGCACAGCAGAGAGTTTGTCATGATGCAAGGCATTGAACAATCAAGCGAGTGAATACATCACTATGCCACAATGCTACATCAACATTACATCCCCAAAATATACCAGCAGTGAATGTGACAAACATACTGTTTCGTGTGTGGAAGTCAAATGGCAGCAGTCCATAGTGGTATGAAGTTTAATAAATGCCACTAAGTCAGTCAAGAGCCATATCATATTCCAGTCCAAAGGGGTGGCCACAGTCTATAGGACACTTAACCCGTCCAGAGTTCAGAGATCCATGTCTTTGCAGTTCAGGGATTGTCCTATAGTCAGTTCTGCTGCAGGTCAAATGCAATCAATCCAGGTGTTACAGGTAGGTCAGCCAGGCTGCTATGGAATTATCAGCCGGTGGTGGGCCAGTTTCTCCTACGATAAGACAAAGGGAAAGATTGTGTATAATGGAAGTGGATGGAAGATCAGATAACAATGAGGCACAAGTAGGTATTCTCACTGATTAAGTAGGATTAACAGAGGGCATGAAAATTTTGTACTTTGGGGAAATGAGGTTGGTGGAGAACCTCTTAGTGGGTATGATGCATGCATTAATGAAAGTTGTAGTCCATGATCCTTGGTTAGAAGCAAGAGCAGTGGCAGAATTGGAATGAGTGGTGACCTTTGAATGAGTGAAAGATGGTTTAACATTCTTCCTGCGCTTCTGGATGTCTTGTTTTACCCAGGATAAAGTTTGCGCCAGGCTGCAATTTGGGTTCAGGCTTGCATTGTCTGGTGGTGTAGACTCCTTCGGCAGTAAGTCAGATATAGAATTGCTGTCCTCTCCAGCCCCCCAGCCCCACCACCTCCAGGTCTCTGTCTGAAAATCAGAGAGTAAGGCCATGGCTTCAGTGACAATGGTCACACACCATATTTTGAGGGCTAGTGCATGGTTTGCAGGATCTGAAGTGGTATGTAGCTGGACTTGATGTATGCTACTGCCAGCATGCAGATCAGAAGGTCTTGGCAGTGGCAAGCACTTCCACAACTCCAGTTACACAGTTTCCTAGTAAAGGTACCTTTGGAATCCATTGCATAATTAATGAGATTAAGAATGAAACATTGCATGATCTAGTTACTATTCACTCCAAGCCATGGCAGAACATACAGTATGAATCCCACTCAAAAAGAGCACTTGAACTGAAAATGGGAAATTTCCATCTGTTGTCTTGAGTACTTGCTTGAATTGACCTGATTATTTGTGAACCTGCATACCTACACTCCAGATCAAAAGCCACATGACACCAGGTTACAGTCCAGCGGGTTTATTTGAAATCACAAGCTTTCAAAGCACTGCCCCTTCTTCAGGTGAAGTGAAGACAACACCCAGGCACAGACTTTATATACAGAGAAATCAAAAGATGATACAAATGGCGTGAGTGGAGCATCGACAAGCTGAATGATAGGTCTCTGCAGGTGATCAAGAGTGTCAGACAGTATGGTTAAAATGTCAACAGCTGAACAACAAGTCAAGGGATGACATGATTAATTGAGGGAGAGAGATAATTACAAAAAATTAAAAATAAAGTGGTGCTGGAGATAAACCAAATGACTGGAATAACATGCTAAGTAGAAGAGTCGCATGCCGAGGGTCTAACCAAAGTAAGAAGTAATCCAAAACTGTACAAACTAATTAAGGTAGAGCGATCATAACAAGTTATCAAGGTGATGGTGTCAAAGCAGGACAGTGAGGAAGATTTTACAGAACAGTACGGTGAGGTCACATGTAGCATGACATGAACCCAAGATTATGGTTGAGGATGACAGGTTGAAGGCTGCGAAGAACATGGTGTAGTTTCTCCACTCTGGAGAAGTACTGGACAACGATGGATACTCTATCGGTTGTATCCTGTATCTGTCTTCTGAGGAGGTCATTGCAGTTTTTTGGCTGTGGCATGTCGGAAGTGGCTATCGATGAATTGAGCATCGTATCCCATTCTTTTGGGGGCATCTTTCAGCATCTTTAGGTGTCCGTCGTGTTCCTCTTCATCTGAGCAGATCCTGTGTATGTGCAAGGTTTGTCCTTAGGGGATGACTTTTTTAAAACGTTCAGCATGGAAGCTACAGACATGCAGCATCATGAAGTTATCCGTTGAGTAGGTAGAGTAAGGTACTGAGGTGTCAGTCCTTGATAGAGATGCATGTGTCCAAGAATGAGACTGATTCTGAAGAATATTCCATGGTCAGTTTGAAGGTGGGATGAAACTTGTTGATATCGTTGTGTAGTCGTTTCAGTGATTCCTCGCCATGAGTCCAAAGGAAGAAAATGTCATTGATGTATCTGGTGTATAACTTTGGTTGGAGGCCCTGTGCAGCAAAGAAGTCTTGCTCAAAGTTGTACATGAAAATGTTGATGTGTTGAGATGCACATTTGGTCCCTGTGGCTGTTCCATGTATCTGGATGAAGAGCCGGTTGTCAAAAGTAAAGGCGTTGTGGTTGAGGATATTAAGGGGACGAGTTGTAGATTGGCATCTAGAAATTGACACTTGTTGGTGTTGAGTACTGAGGGTGTTGCAGTGATGCCGTCATGGTAGGGGATGCTGGTGTAGAGTGCCAAAACAATCATTGTGACAAGAAATGTTCCTGGTTTGACTGGTCCGTAGGTGCTGAGTTTCTGTAAGAAATCTGTAGTTTTGCAACAGAAGCTGAAGCTCCTTGTACAATGGGTTTCAAGATGCTCTCGACACAGCCAGAGAGGTTCTCACACAGGGTCACATTGCCTGATATGATGGGACGTCCAGGTGTGTTGGTTTTGTGTACCTTCGGAAAGCAGTAGAAGTCTCCTGTGTGAGAAGTATGCGGGATGAGAGGGCGTAGGATATTCTGAAGGTTTACAGTTTGGTCTCCCTAACTAAGATACGCTTGCTACAGAGAGAATGCAGTAGAAGTTCATCTGACTGATTCCTTGGATAGCAGGTTTGTCGAGGAGGGATTGAGTCAACTCAGCCCATATTCACTGCAGTTTAGAAAAATGAGAGGGATATCATTGAAGCATTTAAATTCTGACACCGATGGGCAGATCAGATGTAGAAATGATATTTGCTCATGCCATTGGGTCCAGAACAAGGGGCCACTGTAACAAGACACGAGTATTCAGACTGAGATGAGGAAAAATTTCTTCACACAGAAGGAGGTGAACTTGTGAAATTCTACATCACAGAAAGCTACAGAGACCAAGTCACTGAATACGTTTAAGAAACAAATAGATTTCTGGAGTCTAGAGGTGTCAAGTATGGGCGAGAACAGGAGTTATATGTTAAAATAAAGGATCAAAATTGTCCGGTTGAATACAGACTGGGATCAATGGGCTGAATGACCTACTCCTGCTACTGTTGTCTAAGTTTCTACTTCGAAACTATAACCTTAAATCTGAACAAAGAATATTACAAAGGTATGAGGGACAAGATAGCTATGGTAGATTGGAAAAATGCATGAGAAGATTTTATAGTAGATGAGTAATGAGTAGTATTTAAAGAAGTTTTAGGTACTATTACTACAACTGATGCATCTAAGAGACAAAAACAATGGGAAAGGAGAACAAACGGGTTAACAGAACAAATTAAAAGTAGTGTCATATGTTAGCCAGAGAAAACGATAAGCCTGAGGACTGTGAACAATTTAGAATCCAGCAATGGTGGCCAACAAAATGATAAAGATGGGAAAAAGAGAATATTAGTAAAAGCTAGTGACAAAAGGAAAGGTGGAGTGTAAGAGCTTTTTTAGATATGTGAACAGGAAGAGATTAATAAGGATAGATGGTGCGTCCATTACAGCTGAGACAGGAGAATTTTTAATGTTGAATAGGAAGATGCAGAGAAACTAAACAATTGCTTTCATTCAAAGAGAAAGATACTGAATATCTTCTAGAAATGCTACAGCCTGAAGAGACTTGTGAAAGTGAGGTACTGAAAAATGGTAGTATTCATCGTACCTTCCAAACTTGTGAACTGTATCACCTAGAAAGACAAGGCAGCAGATGCATGTAAGCATCACCAGTTCCTCCCCAAGCCATGTGCCATTCTGACATGGAACTATATCCGTCGCTGATGCTGGGCCAAGGGAACGCCCCTTCTAACACCGCTGTAGATGTCCCTGAAGCAATACAAGAAGCCAACTCGCCACCACCAAGGGATGGATGATTAATGCTGGCCTAGTCAGTCATATGCACATCTGATGTTCTGATGCACATCACAGCTTTTGTTTTAAAAGTTAAATTATAGTACTGAAAAAATTAACTGGATTGAAGTTTGCTAAAGTCCCTAGACCAAATGAGCTACATCCTTGATTGTTGAATAACACAACTATTGGGTGTGTTGTTGATCAACTTTCAAAATTCTATAGATCTGGAAAAGTTCTTGCAGATTGGAAAGTAGCATATAAGAAGAAAAAGAAAGAGAAAATGGCGATCTAGAGACTTGTTTGAAATCAGTAGTGAGGAAAATGTTAGAATCTATTCTGAAGGATGCGATATCCCGGCATTTGGGAAATAATGCCATGACTGGACAGAGTCAACGTGGATTTACCAAAGGGATATCAGATTTGAAAAATCTTTCGGATTTTTTTTTTGAGGATGTTACTTGTCACATAAATGAGGGAGAACCAACAGATGTAATGTAATTGAACTTTCAGATGGCTTTTGATAAGGTTGTACTAAGGAAATATAAAAAAAATTAGAGCGCATGGTATTGGAGATCATATACTGGCATAGCTTGAGAATTGAATAACATATAGAAAACAGTGAGTAGGAAAACCCGGTAATTTACAGGATGTCAGTAGGGTACCGAATGTTCATTGCAGGGACTTCAGCTGTTCACAATCTATATAAATTGTTTGGACACAGGGACCAAATGTAATACTGTCAAATTTGCTGATAACACAAAATTAAGTAGGAATGTAACATGTGAAGAAGATTCAAGCTGGCTTCAAGGAAACTTTGAAAGGCTAAGTGAATGTATAAGAACATGGCAAACAGAATATAGCATGAATAAGGGGTTCTACAAATACATTCAGGCCAACAGGGTAACTAGGGAGAGAATGGGGCCCCTTAAAAATCAGCAAGGCCGCCTATGTGTGTAACCAGAGGAGATGGGGGTACTAAACGAGTATTTTGCTTTGGTGTTTACTGTGGAGAAAGGTGTGGGAGATATGGAACTTGGGGAAATAAATAGCGAGATCTTGAAAAATGTCCATATTACAGAGGAGGAGGAGCTGGACGTCTTAAAACGCATAAAGGTGGATAAATTCCTGAGACCTGATCAGGTGTACTCTAGAACTCTGTGGGAAGCTGAGCCCCTTGCTGAGATATTTGTCTCATCGATAGGCACAGGTGAGGTGCCAGAAACTGGAGTTGGCCAACGTGATGTCACTATTTAAGAAAGGCGATAAGGAAAAGCCAGGGAACTGTAGACCAGTGAGCCTGACATCGGTGTTGGGCACGTTGTTGGAGGGAATCCTGAGAGACAGGATTTACATGTATTTGAAAGGCAAGGACTGATTAGGGATGGTCACCATGGTTTTGTGCATGGGAAGTCGTGTCTCACTAAATCAATTGTGTTTTTTGAGGAAGTAACAAAGAGGATTGATAAAGTCAGAGTGGTGAATGTGATCTATATGGACTTCAGTAAGGCGTTCAGCAAGGTTCTTCACGGTAGACTGGTTAGCAAGGTTAGATCTCATGGAATACAAGGAGAACTAGCCATTTGGATACAGAACTGGCTCAAAGGTAGGAGAGAGAGGGTGGTTGTGTAGGTTTGTTTTGGTGTAGGGAGGCCTGTGACCAGCAGTGTGTCACAAAGATTGATGCTGAGTCCACTGCTTTTCATCATTTATATAAATGATTTGAATGTGAACAGAGGAGGTATGGTTAGTAAGTTTGAAGATGACACC
Organism: Rhincodon typus; assembly: GCF_021869965.1. Classification (NCBI taxonomy): domain Eukaryota; kingdom Metazoa; phylum Chordata; class Chondrichthyes; order Orectolobiformes; family Rhincodontidae; genus Rhincodon; species Rhincodon typus. Next base: position 15,257,839 of record NC_063345.1, on the reverse strand, counting down.
AAAATTGGATAGCGAGGAAGGTTACCTCAGAGTACAACGGGATCTTGATCAGATGGGCCAATGGGCCGAGGAGTGGCAAATGGAGTTTAATTTAGATAAATGTGAAGTGCTGCATTTTGGAAAGGCATATCAGGCAAGACTTATACCCCTAATTTTAAGGCCCTGGGGAGTGTGCTGAACAAAAAGACCTTAGAGTGCAGGTTCATTATTCCTTGAAAGTGGAGCCACAGGTAGATTGAATAGAGAAGAAGGTGTTTGGAATGCTTGCCTTTATTGGTCAGAGCATTGAGTATAGGAGTTGGGAGATCATGTTGCGGGTGTACATGTCATTGCTTTCGGCCACTTTTGGAATACTGCGTGCAGTTCTGTTCTCCCTGCTGTAGGAAGGATGTTATGGAGGGTTTGAGCTATAGGGAGAGGCTGAAGCTATTTTCCCTGGAGTGTTGTAGGCTGAGGGGTGACCTTATAGAGGTTTATAAAATCATGAAGGGTATGGATAGGGTGAAAAGACAAGGCCTTTTCCCAGGGGTGGGGGAGTCCAAAACTAGAGGGCATAGGTTTAAGGTGAGAGGGGAAAGATTTAAAAGGGACCTCAGGGGCAACTTCATCACGCAGAGGATGTTGCTGTATGGAATGAGGTCCCAGAGGAAGTGGTGGATTGTGGTACAATTGCAGCATTTAAAAAGCTTCAGGATGGTTATATAAATAGGAAGGGTATAGAGGGATATGGACCAAATGCTGCAAATGGGACTAGATTTATTCAGGATATCTGGTCGGCATGGACCAAGGGTCTGTTTCCATGCTGTACATCCTTATGACTCTAAGTATGAATTTTTCCACTTTGGTTGAAAAACGCAGAAAGACAGAATATTTCTTAAACAGTAAGAGGTATCAATGTCCAGAAGGATTTGGCATCCTTGCTTATGAGTCATGAAATGAAACGTGCAGTTGCAGCCAGCCTTTAGAAAGGCAAACATAATGCTGACTTTTATGGCAAGAGGATTTGAATACAGAGGTACAGATACCTTACTACAATTGTATGTGACCTTGATGAGACTGCATTTGGAGTATTGCGCACTGTTTTGGTGTCCTTACCGAAGGAAGGGTATACTTGTCTTAGAAGGAGTGCAGTGGAGGTTCACCAGATTAATCCCTGAGATGGCAGGATTGTCCATTGAGAAAGGATTCAGAAAATTTGGCCTGCATCCTATAATTTTGAAGAGTGGGAAGTTATGTCATTGAAATGTACAAAATTCTTCTAGTGAATGACAGGAATGATGTGCACAGAATGTTTACACTGGCTGGAGAGTCTAGAACCAGAGGATATATGTCTCACGATCATGATTGAGTTTTTTTGAGGAAGTTACCAAAAAGATTGATGATGGCAGAGCAGTAGACATTGTTTACCTGGACTTCAGTAAAGTTTTGACAAGGTTCCACATGGTAGACTAATGAGTAAAGTTAGGTCACATGGGATTCAGGGTGAGCTTCCAATTGGATACATAATTGGCTTAACGGCAAGAGACAGAGAGTAATTGTAGCGGGTTGCTTTCAGACTGGAGGCCTGTGACCAGCGGTGTTCCACAGCGATTGGTTCTGGGTCTGCTTTTGTTTGTCGTTTGTATAAATGATTTGGATGAGAATATAGAAGGCATCATAGAATTTCATAGAATCCCTATAGTGTGGGAAGAGGCAGGCCCTTCAACTCAACAAGTCCACACCGACCCACAGAGCATCCCACCTAGACCCATCCCCCATAACCCTCCTAATCTACACATCCCTGAACACTATGGGCAATTTAGCATGGCCTTGATGAGACTGCACTCCACCTAGCCTGCACATCTTTGGACTGTGGAAGGAAACCGGAGCACCCGGAGGAAACCCACGCAGACACGGGGAGAATGTGCAAACTCCACACAGACAGTCACCCAAGGGTGGAATCAAACCTGGGTCCCTGGCGCTGTGAGGCAGCAGTGCTAACCACTGAGCCACCATGACACCCCTTTTTAAAGATTGCCCATTGTTTGGTCACACTTTTGCTTATCAATCACTGAATTGATTTTACCCAGGACAAATGCACTCTCAGTTCAATGAAATTAGCCACTCTTACCTATGCCCTGTAGTTTTGGTTAATAAGTTTTTGGACAACACCAAAATTGGTGGCGTAATAGACAGTGAAGAAGGTTTTCTAAGATTATAAAGGGATCTTGATCAAATGGATCAATGGGCTAAGAAATAGCAGATGGAGTTCAATCTGCACAAATGCAAGGTATTGCATTTTTAAAATCTCTCTTCTCACCTTAAAAATGTGCCCCCTAGTCATGAAATCTCCCATCCTAGGGAAAAGAAAACTGCCATTAACTCTATCTACACCTCTCATGAATTTATAAATTATCAAGTTGACTCCCAAGGTCCTATGTTCCAGTGAAAAATGTCCCGGCCTATCCAGCCTTTCTTTATAACTCAAACCTTCCATACCCAGCAACATCCTGGTAAATCTCTTCTGAACCCTCTCCAGCTTGATAATATCCTTCCTATAACTGAGCAACCAGAATTCCAGAACACGCCTCACCAATGTCCTGTACAACATCAACATGACTTCCCAACTCCTATACTCAAAGGACTGAGCAATGAAGGCAAACGTGCCAAATGCCTTTTTAACCACCCTGTCTATATGTGACATCAACTTCAAAGAATTATGTACCTGTACTCCTATGTCCCTCTGTTCTACAACACTACCCAAGGCCCTACTATTAACTGTTTAAACCCCACCTTGGGAGTCAACTTGATAATTTATAAATTCATGAGAGGTGTAGATAGAGTTAATGGCAGTTTTCTTTTCCCTAGGATGGGAGATTTCATGACTGGGGGGCACATTTTTAAGGTGAGAAGAGAGATTTTAAAAAAATGATATAGGTGGCAAATTTTTACACAGAAGGTGGTTCGCGTGTAGAATGAACTTCCTGAAGAAGTGGTTGATGCAGGTACAATTCCAACATTTAAAAGAGATTTGGATAGTTACATAAATAGGAAAGATTTGGAGGGATATGGGCCAGGAGTAGGCAGGTGGGACTGTTTAGTTTGGGATTATGTTCAGCATGGACTGGTTGGACTGAAGGGTCTGTTTCCGTGCTGTATGACTCTAAGAAGGGATAGCCCATTTAAGACTAAAATAAGGAGATTTTCTTCCACTCAGATGATGTTGAATCTAAGGTCAAATATTGAGCATGATCAAGATAAAAATTGATAGATCTCTGGATGCTAATGATATCAAGGGATATGAGGATAGCACTTGAAAGTGGCATTGAGAGAGTTGATCTGTCATGATCTAAGTGAATGGCAGAGCAGGCTCAATGGACCACTCCTGCCCTGATATTGCTGTTGCCACTATGACGTTCTGAAGAGGCTTCTGCACTCCAACAACCCATTATACAATGCTGCCAGGAGCTCCTTGACCCTGGAATGGCAACCATATCAGCAAGGTCAATCAAGGAGAGAAATTGCAAGCATACTACATGACCTGGAAGATCTTCATACAGCCAACTCAGTTTCTCTTCGGTGGGATTATTCAGATAAAATCAACTGTATTCCACTGCTGTGCTGAGAGCATTACATTTGAGTTGTTGCCACCAATATTAGTTTAAAGGAAGCCAAGCTAAAATATGTGGCCTGTTAGGACAAAATTGAGCCGTCTTCATTGTCCGGTAGAACAACTCAAGATTGCACATCAAGAAAGCAGCAATTCAACTGCCCAAGGCTGACAGCCTACTGCACAGCTCCAGAGGACACATGGTGGGAAGAGAAAGCTCAGGAAACCCAGAAGTATAAAAACCAAAAGAACTGCGGAAGCTGTAAATCGGAACAAAAACAAAGTTGCTGGAAAAGCTCAGCAGGTCTGGCAGCATCTGTGAAGGAGAAAACAGAGTTAACATTTCAGGTCCGGTGACCCTTCCTGAGAACCCAGAAGTATGTTGACCATCATGTGAAGCTTTTTTGAAGCTATGATGGCCACCAAGGTCAAACAGACAAAATAATTTCTGTTCACAGGATAGTCTTTCTCTTCTTAAAAATGACAATGTCAGCTATATAAGTTTTTAAATAAAACATTTTCCAACTCTTCAATCATTAATCCATAATAGCAGCTGATACTGTCCAGGCTATCCCCTGGTGCCCTTTGCAGAATCCATGGATGAACCACCATCATTTGGAGAGCTGGAACGAGCAATTAAATGGATGAAAAACAACAAATCCTGCAGCTGCAATCATATTCAAGCTGACGTCTTACACTGACAGACTTTTGCTCACATCAAGATGGTACAAATGCAACTCTCACCTTCGGGAGGACAAAAAACTCCCATCCTCCCTTCTCCCACCATCTACACCTCTGACTTCAGGAATTTGACAGTTTTACCTATGGGCAAGAAGGGCAGATAAATAATGCTGTGGAAACTGTCAGTTGTCGTACCATCAAATAAATCATGGTATTCTCCTTAAGTTCTGCATACATTCAGACAGAAACTCTTGCAAGTTCAATTTTGATGACCAGGCATTGGCAAGATGCCAAAAGTTGTTTTTTTCCAGCCAGGTCTTTTTTCAATTTTGAGGTGGCAAACATTTTGGGGAGGACAAAGATGCTCTAAAATGTTGCTTGAATTGTGGCAGCATTGGCCTTAATGACTGGGAAACCTGCTTCTAATCATTCAAAAGTGGTGGCAACTTGGATGTTAACCTGCATCTAAAATGTCTTAATGGTGAGGCAGAACAGAAGAGAAAAGAAAGCAAATCATGTATCTAGGATTCCACTGGGACATGCTGTTGCATGAGCTAATGATCTGTGCATTGAGAATTGGCTTATTTGGTCACATAAAAAACCCCTAGTAGATACTCGCATCCATGAGTAGACATCATTCTCACGTCAATCTAAAGCTAACAACAGACCTCGAATTTATAGCATCAAGATGAATTTTGGTGATTGCCTTGGTTTTAACCTGTTAAGCATATGAGAACAGGACCATCAGCATCTGAAGAGATGATGCTGGTAGACCACCCATTGTCCAGATCATAATAAGAGAGGGGATATACAATTTTACAATTACAGACTACTATACCAAATAATACATAATCAGTTGCCCTGCTGCTGAGAGGCATCTATGTGTAAGTATTTTGTCATTTAGAGATCAAATGCATTTCTTCACCTGGCTGATCCTGAGAAAACAAGTAAACATTTTGCAGTTTGAAAGAGGTGTTATGAGTAGTGTGATAATGCTTGCATTATGGTACACCTTTTACATGTCACATTTTTATTAACTTTGTTTTACAATGACAATTTTAAACCGTATTATTGCAAGCCTTTCTTAGATACAAAATTTAATCATTTTCAGACCATCAAATTTAATAATCTTTGAAGGCTTCAAGCAATGTTTCCAAATATAAGATAACCAAGCCTATAGATTCTGCTTCATCTTATTGCTGACAGCAATCAGAAGATAAAATACATATTCTATATCTTCTCCAGTTCTGTCAAATTAAATGTCTCAACTGCACTGGGAAGCTATTCAAAAGGGCACCTTCATTAGTGAGATTCTAAAATATTAGGAAGATCTTGGGAACTTGACAAAATAGAGAGCTTGCAGAATTCCAATAGTATTTAGGAGTCCCTCGTATGTAAGCAGTACAAAAGGGACCCAACAGCGTTCAAGTAGTGAGCAGGACATGATGGGAGTAGCATAATGGAGAAAGGATAATTGATAAGTGTTGCAGCAAGTATGTGTAAACTTAAAATAAATGTATACATTTTGCAAGCCATTTAAATATACTACTCTTAGATATTTTGGTATAGCTTATAGCAGTGCTTCACAAACTTCTTTCCCATTGTGATCCAATATCAAGCCTTGAAAATTGTTGGGATAATTCAGCAATGTACAAAGAACAAAGAAAATTACAGCACAGGAACAGGCCCTTTGGCCCTCCAAGCCTGCGCCGATCCAGATCCTCTATCTAAACCTGTCGCCAATTTTCCAAGGATCTGTATCCCTTTGCTCCCTGCCCATTCATGTATCTGTCTAGATACATCTTAAATGACGCTATCGTGCCCGCCTCTACCACTTCCGCTGGCAACGCATTCCAGGCACCCACCACCCTCTGCGTAAAGAACTTTCCACGCATATCTCCCTTAAACATTTCCCCTCTCACCTTGAAATCGTGATCCCTAGTAATTGAGTCCCCCACTCTGGGAAAAAGCTTCTTGCTATCCACCCTGTCTATTACCTCTCATGATTTTGTAGACCTCAATCAGGTCCCCCCTCAACCTCTGTCTTTCTAATGTAAATAATCCTAATCTACTCAACCTCTCCTCATAGCTAGCGCCCTCCATACCAGGCAACATCCTGGTGAACCTCCTCCGCACCCTCTCCAAAGCATTCACATCCTTTTGGTAATGTGGTGACCAGAACTGTACGCAGGATTCCAAATTCCAAATGTATGTGTTGCAGAACCAAACATTACCAGAACAAACTTGGAATACAGTGCTGCCACTAATATGCCTCTTGGATCACGTTTAGTAAACAATGTTAGAGGATAAAGCATTCAGGAGTCTTAACAAGAAAAGGCGTTTGTCTAGACAACAAGATTTAGATTCTCAATGGGTACAAGTTATTATTGGCCAATTACACATAATTGCTGAGATTTCTCAGAAGCCAGCCTTGATAGACTTTATTCCATTGCAGTCTCAACCTAGACCTGTTTTCCCCACCTAAGACTGTATGACATCATCAGCTTGGGTAATACTTAATGCAGTCTCAACATTAATCCTTTCAGAACCATTACTGGTTTTTTATTTCAAAACATACTCTATTCATAAAAATCTTTGTATATATACATTGACACAAAAGCAGTTTGGTTCTGCAGAGTTGCATATCAAACAAACAAAATGTTGAAACTTTGACTTTATCCCAAAAAAACCAAAGACCTCTCTTACTCAATATTTACATATATTTGAGGCACTAGGAGGGTCCAATAACTGAATGGATTCCCGTTTACCTTCAGCAGAAAGAACTCAGACTGTAGTCTTTTCCCACTGCACCAGGCTTTAGTGCATCCCTCAGCATGTAGTCCTGGACTTTGGAATGTGCCAGTCTGCAACACTGAGTTGGGGTGAACTCCTTGATCTGGAAGACCAACAAGGTTTGGGTAGACCAAAGAGCATCTTTCACAGAGCTGATGGTCCTCCAAGCGTACCTGATGTTTGTCTCAGTGTGCGTCCCAGGAAACAGACCGCACAGAATTCCGCGTCACAGAGCTGTTCAGGATGAACCTTGACAAAAACCACTGCACCTTTTTCCAGTCTTCCTTTGCAAAGGCACATTCCAGAAGGAGACGTGTGACAGTCTCAACCCCTCCACAGCTGCTTCGAGGGCAGCGTGCGGTGGTGCAGGCTGATCAGGCAAGCATGAAGGATCTCACAGATAGTGCCCTTTTCACCACTATCCAAGTGATGTCCTGGTTTTAGAACCATTACAAGTGAAAACTTTGAAAGCTGGGTAGTTGCATTGGGGTTTTGGGTAGCGTAAATGAAGCTGTGAGATCTTTAGGAAGCTCTGGCTTGTAGGTTGTTATGACCTATACTGGTTATGCATTCTTGAATGATAAAAGACTTTCTTTTAATTGAATGACCATGGTTAAAGGCATCTAATCAGCGTACAACTGCATAATAGTGATATGAGGATTAATTCTATGACTTTGCATCTTAATCAAGGAAATGTATTTGCATTTTCTGCACAATTTACATTGGATGAAATTCACTAATATCATAGCCACAGTTTCACATGATATTCTTCCTATGAGAGATTTTTCTTTGAATCTGTGGGGGGTAGGGGACAACGGGGTTGGCGGGGTGTGGGGGTGGAATTACTGGGTGCTGATGGTATAGTGGTAATCGAGAGACCCAGACCAATACTTTGGGGACACAGGTGCAATCATACAAAATCACTTAATAGATCTGGAATTTTAAAAAAAGGCTAGTTCTATTAATTCATTGTTGTAAAAACCCATCTAGTTCTCCAAGACCTTTTATGGAAAAACATCATCCCCCCACTTTATGAGTGTACCCTAGAGGTAACTCCTGACTCACAGCACTGTGATTGACTGTTAAATGTCATCTGACTTGCTATGAAGTCAAAAAGGATTGAAACCAGACAGAATAGCTATCATCAAAATCAAAACTCCCTTCCTAACAAGGCAGCATGGACTGCTGTAATTCAAAAAAGCAGCTCAACACTGACTTCTCAAGAGTAACTCAATTGACTTCTCCAGGTACGGCCAACAAGTATGATGCCTAAGCCCATAAAAGGCAAATTTAAAAAAAAACAACAGGAAAATAGAACAATGAAAATAGATGTGAGAGCAAAATGGCACTTAATGGAAAAGCGCACGTGTAGGATTTATATTTGGACTCTGCTGCCAATATCACCAACAAGCATGTAAAACAACAATCTTCCTTTTCCCTGGTCATTTTGATGATAGCTATTCTGTCTCAATCCTTTTTGACTTCATAGCAATTCAGATGACATTTAACAGTCAATCACAGTGCTGTGAGTTTATATTTAGCATTGGTTAGCAAGAGCACATATAGCAACACCTTTCATTCCAAAGACTGATGAATATCCTGCAATCTAGGTGGCCCAGTGATTTTCTAGACTTAAAACTTCTTTATAAATTTTCTGAATCATTGCATTGAAAATATCAATGTTACGCATTTTACTGCAAGTTAGCAATAGTTATCATGTGCAATATATAATAAATAGATAAATTACCTCTGATCGTTTTTGTAATAATGACAGGAAACATCAAATTTGTAAAACTTCAAACTGTGGTCTCTGTTACCAGCTGTTATTCATCATTTTTTCATGCATTTACAGGCAACGGATGCAAAAATCAACTATGTATGATCTCTGTGTGGAAATGCAGCGATTGTCCCAGGAGTTTCAGTGGCTTCAGATCTCTCAGGATGAGTTCCTTTGCATGAAAGTATTGCTACTCTTTAGCATTAGTAAGTATGGGCTACTGCACTGATAATAAGCCATAGAAAAGACAGCTGAATTTGATATCTGCAATTGTTGGTAATGTTAAAGAACTATGCATTTTGAATATATCTTCACAGGTTTTTTTTTTATTCAATTTTCATGGATACCCAATGCAACAAGTGCTGCAGCAAGATCCCAATTGGTATCACCCGCCAACAACCTTACAGACTTTTGTGAAAATTTTTCAGGCAATCCAACATTTCTTTTCAGAGAGTGTCACAAAGAGAAGGCTAGAAAACCATGTTTTATTTTGGGTAGTTGTCAGAGGACAAGAGTGAGAAGCTCAGTATAAAAAACATGTTTGAAATTACTAAAATAAGGATGTGCAAATTTTGGGTTATAAGTGCCTGACCCATCCTCCATCATTGACTTTGGCAAATGACCAAAGGCTACAAACATTTTGAATCCTGCGGAAGCCAAACAGAATAGGGCCAGAACATCCAGACCTGAGCCTGTTTCAAATCCTTGTAGCGCTTTCCTAAGAGAGTCATAGTATACACCATATACGACAATTATCTGTGAATACTTCACAAACTGTGCCAATTATTTTTAGTTTTAAAAGGAGCAATTTATGTTTAATTAGCAAGCCTCCTCTGACATTACTCCATAGGGTGTGTAGTTTTTAACAAAAGGAGCATTTTACCTTGTTTTGGTTTTCTCAGAGTGTGGGCACTGCAATCAGCAGTCATTGCTCATCCCTAATTGCCCTTCGGAAAGGCTTTGGAAAATTAGGGAATGAATCACTCACCACAGAGTGATCAGTTCTTGTAACTACAATATATGGTTTGTTCAGTTACTTGTATGTTTAATGTTACTATTCCCCAGGATATTGACAGTGACATTAAGCTATTATTGGCACCCTGTTGGAAGATGTTCTCAGGGAGTGAATAAATCTCTATTAGTAGAGGCAAGGATTAGTCAAGGATAGTCAGCATGCCTTTGTAAGGTCATGTCTAACAAATTTGATTGTTTTTTTCAAGGAGGTGACTTAGGTGTGTAGATGAAGGCATTGCAGTTAATGTAATTTCCTTGGGTTTCTGGAAGGCTTTTGTCAAGGTCTGTCAGGTCAGCTTGGTTAAGAAGCTAAGAGCCCACGGGATCCAGGGCAATTTGGCAAATTGGATCTAAAGTTGGCTTAATCGCAGGAAGCAGAATGATGCTTAAAGGGTGTGTATATAACTGGAAGCCTATATCCACCGGTGTATCAAAGGGTTCGATAGTGGTTTTGTTGTGTGCAGAAATAATCTAGGCATAAGAATAGGAGGTATGATTAATAAGTAAGTTGCTCACGTGATTAGATTTCTGAAATATATGATAATCTGGATGTCAATCCATATGAAATAAGGTTACATGGATAAATGCTGCTTTCACATCATGTCTGTGAAATTTTATTAACCAAATTTCACTGTCTCATTGCCAGTACCAGTTGAAGGTCTGAAAAACCAGAAATACTTTGATGAGCTACGTTTGAACTACATTCAGGAACTAGACAGAGTAATTTCCTTTCAAGGAAATGATACCACAAATAATCCACAGCGTTTTTATCAACTAACCAAGCTCTTGGACTCACTGCAGATAGTAAGTTGTGATTCTGTTTAGCAATACTTTGTTTAGATCAGATAAAATTAGTATCTGGTGCTAAATAACCTGATGATGCTGCTACAGATTTTCCACATAAACGTGGTTTCAAGTGAAATAACCAAAGCATTGAGCAGAGCAATCTGTGAAAATGGCTCACCTGAAACTGGATCAAACTGAGGGGACCTCCAGCTATGACTTCTCCATATGGAGACTATTGGCAAGCTACAAAAGGTTGCTGCTGCTCCTGCACTTACTGGAGCATTTCTTCCTCCTCAGTTTCTCTGTGCCTTTGTTGTCAGTGGCCACAAGGGTAGTAACCTTTGCTATGGCTTGATCCATTGGTCCTTGGGAACAACTTGGAAAAACAGCTGTAACCAGACCCCCTAACTAATCCCTGTGCAGCTTTCAGATTGACTTACAGTGAACATCCAAACTGTTTGCACTGGACCTGCAAGACTGGACTATTAATGATACGGAACCCCTAACACTGAACACCCAAGCAGTTGACTGACCATGTCCAAGTCCATGGACAGTGGTCACACAGTGCCCTACTCTTATTGTACCAGGAGCCCTGACTGATGACAATCCCCCGGACTTGAATGACGGCTACTCCCCTTAACTTTGAAGCATGGCTATTTGGATGAAGCACATTCAGTGTGCTTGCCGCGTAACTTGCTGACACATGCTGCAGATTTGACATTGATGTAGCATGGTGCCATACAGCAAGAATTTACAATTTGCATACAATTTAAGATGGATATGGATATGTTCTTGATTAATAAGGGGATCAAGGGTTACAGAGCGAAGGCAGGAGAATGGGATTGAGACACATATCAACCATCAAGATCAAGTGGTGGAACAGACTTGATTGGCCGCATGCCCTAATTCTGCTCCTATCTTATAACCTGTGGTTTAAAGTGTCCACCACCTTGACTGATCACTGTGGCAAACACGACAGACTGTCTGGCATTGTGCCTGCAGTAAAAAGCAAGACATTATGGAAGTAATTTAAGATGGTTAGTTCTTCATGTGGCAAAATTACACAAAAAGGCAAGGTAGATACACTCTGGGCATCCAGAGAGGCGCAAAGTGAGTGATAGTTAAGGGAGCAAGCAGAGCATCTCGAGGAACACCTACTCCAAAAATTGTTTTGGTTACCTGTCCCTGTGCACAAAGTAGCCTGTCAGCAGTACTACAATGCAAGGTGTTGGTGCGCTGCAAATGCAGCGTTGAAGTTGTTGCCTGTATCCTTAGTGGTTTGGAGTTTGCCATGATAATTGAGTGATATTGGTGTGTGTCCGTTGCCAACCTCCATGGAAGAGATGTGCTGGCAGTTGCTGTCCATGGTGAGTATCCTGAGATGTTGGGCACTCCTGGCCCAGAGGAGTAAGAAGCGAGCTGGAACTGTGAGGTACCCGCTCTGAATTTCATGTTGAGAATTGTCACCATATAATTTCTCTTCACTGCAGAAGAGAGTAGAAAACTGCATATAAATGAGGTGAGATTAGGTACTAATGAAATATAAATGCAGATAAATAGCCCTGCCACTTCCCACAAGCAAGATTCCCATTTCACTGTTCAAACTTTGGATGGAAAGTCAGGTGTTTTTTTCTCAGCATTGAAAATCTCATTTTTCTGATCATTCCATGTTATCCCAACTGACTCAACTTTACCCTCCTTTTTCAGGGACTAGTAAAATTCAACCTATATTTTAAAAATGCAGTGCAGCAGGCAGTCAAGAAGGCAAATGATATGTTGGCCTTTATAGCAAGAGGATTTTAGTACAAGAGCAGGGATGTCTTGTTGTTGGAGTTGTACAGAGTCTTGGTGAGACCACACCTAGAACATTGTGCTTATCTGAGTAAGAATATTCTTGCGATAAAGGGAGTACAGCAAAGGTTTACCAGACTGATACCTGGATGGCAGGACTGATGTATGAGGAAAGATTGTATCAATTAGGATTATATTTGCTGAAGTTAGAACATAGAACAGTACAGCACAGTACAGGCCCTTCGGCCCACGATGTTGTGCCAACCTATTATCCTACGAAGATCAAAATACCCTGCATCCCCTACATTTTACTATCCTCCATGTGCCTATCCAAGAGTCGCTTAAAAGTCTGTAAAGTATCTGACTCCACTACCACTGCCAGCAGCACATTCCACACACCCACCACTCTCTGTGTGAAGAACCTACCTCTGACATCTCCCCTATACCTTCCTCCAATCACCTTAAAATTATGCCGCCTCGTAATAGTCATTTCCACCATGGGAAAAAGTCTCTGACTATATACTCTGTCTATGCCTCTCATCAGCTTGTACACTTGTTCTTACAGAGATTCCTACAGAAACTAATAAAATTCCAACTGGACTAGATGGGGTAATTGCCAGAAGGATACTGCCAATGGTGGGGAGTCTAGAACTTGAGCTCACAGTCAAAGGGTTTAGGATTGACCTAAGGAGAAATTTCTTCACCCAGAGAGTGGCAAGCCTGTGCAATTCACTTTTATAGAAAGCAGTCGAGGTCAAACCATTATATGATTCGAGAAGAAATTGGACATGGTACTTAGTCTAAAGGAATCAAGGATATTGGGGAAAAAATGGAGAACAGGCTGTTCAATTGATGACCCAGCTGTGATTATAATAAATAGTGGAGCAGGCTTGTAGGGACAGATGGCATATTCCTGTTTCTATTTTCTATGTTTATTGAAAGAGAAGAGGTGAATCTGATAATGTAGCAAGTAGTCAAGAGATAATTGGAGTTAATTGATTGATTGGGTAGATACAAAAGGGGTACAGGAGCCCACGCCTCACAACCTGAGCCACCTTATGTATATGCCCTGTGTGTCCTTCTGTTTGGTGTAAAGGAATTTTTTTTTGGCTGCTGCCGCACACCATCTGCTTCTAATCCTTCATCCCTAGCCCAGACACACCTTGACCTTCTGTTTTACTGCTTCTTTTTGTCCATAGAGGGCTCTCAAGGTGCGATTCCTCCCAGTTTCTGTCAGGGACCTGGGGTGGAGAGTGTTTTTCTGCAGTAGTCCTGTGCAGTCGTAGATTAAGGTGGTTGATGGGCTCCTAGCCCAAATGTTTATGTTGCAGTGCTGTAGAGTCCATGGATCATGTATTTTCAGTTGTGGGTAGTTTCACCACTTTTTAGTTTTCTGACAAACTTTTTGTTCTTTCAGTTACAGTTCAGCCCCACGCGCGTAATCTTTGGTCACCCGGTGTGGAGGGGTGGAATGGGCAAATCAGAGGACCTCTTCACGTGTCTGCTCCTGGGCCTTGTCAAAGTAGGCATCACCAGTTCCAGGCAGTGAAAGAAGTTGTTGTTGCCAGCTGCCTGCCCCTCTTCCAGGGCTACATTCGCGATTGGGTGTCCTTGGAGAGAGGGCATGCAGTGGCCACCAATATTCTCAAAGCCTTTAGAGCAAGGTGGACACCACAAGGGTGAAGTGCCTTATTTCCCCCTCCAAATCCATTTTGCTTTAATCCTCTCCCTACTTTCCCTAACTTCCTTTGTTCCTGAATTGACATTAACAGGCTTTACATGTAAATTGAAAATAAGGATGATTCAGTCATGGTGGGTAAAGGTGAAGAATAACACAGGGGTGTTTGACGGGTGGAAGAAAACCGTATAGTTATGCTTGAACGCACTTTCGAATTTTTATGAAAAAGGAGAGCAGTTGGGACTTATGAAGGGAAGAAGCTGGAAGACTGAGTATTTAATAATTATACCAACAAAAGAAAGGTGTCTTTGATTTACGTGTCAACAACTTGATCCAAATTGACACTGATAAGCTTCCAAATTATCACTATATCTAACATGAATTGAACCATATTATCCCTACCTGTACCTCAGTATATGAATGTGCATGTGAATATTTAAGCATAAAATTAGATGCATGAAAATGATTTCAGAAGATTCATTTAATTTTTAAGGTTTGATGAGCTAATGTTATCTGAAAGCATTATGTATATTTTATGATACAAAAGCGATTGAAAATGGAATCTACAGAAAGAATAGTGTTGAATATTACTAGTTGACTGGCATAAACATTAGAGAGTTTGTTCAGTGTCTTTTATTTGGATCTCCAGACAATAGCTTGTAGTGATGGTAGATTCATAGAAATAATCACTGTTTTTAGTATACAAACAGAAACTTCTTGAGTATCTCAAGTCCAGCAGTATCCTGTGGGGAGAAAAACAGATGTCATGTCCCACATCTATTTGACTCTACCTCGGACCTGCTTCATGTCAGTTTGGATGTCAGCCAATTCATGAGACTCTAGTTGGACTCACAGGTTCAACTCTGTTTCTCTCTCCACAGATGTTGCTAGAACACGTGCGTTTCTCCTCCATTTTCTGTTTTTTTTTTAAATTTCAGATGTCCAATGTCTGTGGTACTTTGTTTTTATTTCACTGTTGTAAGGGTTCAGTTTATCAGCTAAACAATTGACAAACTAGGTATTTACCATTCTGATTAATTAGCTGTTTGGTAGTACTCAACTTGCGTGTTGCTGAGAAGAAAGACATATTTTGACAGAACTTTTCATCTTGGGCTCATCAGGATAATTCACATGAATGCCAGTTTAAGGGGAAAACCAGCATTTATGCTGGATGAGATGAGAGTGATGATTTGTTAGCACGGGGCCACTGGTAGAGGAAATGCCATTAAGAATGTACCATTTAATGATGATTCACAGTTAGTTGCCTGAGCATTGTGCAACCAACAGATAGATTTGGGCATTGCCCTAGAAATGAACTGTGAATGGCTGCCACCTATTTTGTTGAATTGAAAGTTTTGACAAAAATTTTTTTTTTAACAACTTTTGTCCAGTAGTAAAGAGGCTGAAATAACTGCACCGAGGCCGCTATCTTGTCACCAAGTCACCCTTTATTTACATTGCACAGTACACTGGCTGTGGCCAGAAGCTTGGGGTAAGTCCCCGAACTGAACAGATTCTGAATCCCATGTTTATGTCGGTCAGCTAGGGCTTCCTGATTGGCCCAGGTTAATGACACCAATCAAGGATCTCATAGTCAGTGGATCCATCTGGTTCCAATCACTCAACGATGTACTAAAAAACATGCTGTGCAAGCATAGTGCATCAACTTTCAAATTTATTCATTATGGTATAATGCTCTGCAAAGATCCTGAGAAGAAGCCATTTCTCCTACAGGAAGAACTGAACAACCAGAGTGTCACTCAACCAGGTTACCCTTGTTGATCAACCTCAGAATGCCATTAGGAAAGATCTGGTAGCAGAATTCCTCTCAGCTATTTTTGTCTTCCACTCTCATGATACAAGCATGAATGGAAAATGGAGTTATTTGAGTGACCTTCAGCTATACTTGCTTTGTGTGTTTTTACTTTTAGTAAGATACTAGTTGACACAGTTCTGCTTGAGTAATTGGGAGTAAATTTTGCATATATTGCTGAAACTTGATGTGTCAATTTTATTACAAAATGTGCTATAGCCAAAAAAATTAAATTAATTTTAAACAATGTATTTTAATTGCAAACTGTTGTGAGCCTCACAGCCAGTAACACAATTAGTTTTGTTTCAATAATCAATTTTAGTAATAAATTCATTTTACTGCAGCATTACTTTCAAATTGAAATGTTTAGGTAGTTATGTCAAACAAAATTACTTTTAGTCATCTGATGTACAGATGTTAATAGTCGGTAAGAGATAACAAGATCGGGATTTAGGTTGGTATTTTAATCACAGAATTCGCACTTCAGGGATTATTTGCATGGTTTGTTACAAATTGTAAAATCATAACTATTTTTTGCTGGCATGTTATAATTTATATGTGTGAATTGTAATTATTAGAATATTAGAATGATATAAAGAAAACAAAAATGTCATTGCTAATTCTTGATTCATTTACCAGTTTTTTTTAATGTTTTTCACAGACAGTGAGGAAACTCCACCAGTTTACATTCGATCTGTTCGTTCAGTCTCAGTCTCTGAGCGTCCAGTTCCCTGAAATGATGGCAGAGATAATCTCTGCCCAGGTACCAAAGATCCTAGCTGGTATGGCTAAACCGCTTCTTTTTCATGAACCGTGACGTTCATTGCTTGCATATGTTATACTGCCTGTAACTGTACTACCTAGCATTTATCTTGTTTTCAAATTCATCAGTTCAGTCAGATGCTATATGCGTTCTGATAAAGAAATGAAAAAAATTTGTACAGAATCTACCTTTTTTTCCAGTGGTCAGTTGACCACCCAGTTACAGAGTTGGTCATGTTATACAACCAATCTGAGGTAGGCAGGTTATAATCTTATTGACTGGTTATTATGTTGGACCACACAAATTACTGGTTGATACCTTGGTCACATTTAGTAAGAATCAGCTGCATTCACCTCTTTATTGGTCCTTCAGAGTAGTTCCATTTACTGATTTTTACTTAAAGCTACCTACATTTTTTTTATTATTTTGAAACTACCTAGTTACCTGTTTTCATTTTACATCCTTAAAACATATCAGATATCAATTTTGCCTCGTGTTAGATATTGCCTCACATCATGTTTCATTGCATTTATACAAAAAATGTTAAGAAGCAAAATCTGATGTAAATTGCATTTTCTTTTAAAATTTGCACTAAAATATTTCCTTTCCTGAATGCCAGAAAAGCAGTATGTGTTGTGGTAGAATTGTAGGATGGTTCCAGAATTATTAAATGAATTTTTCTTGTTTGCCAGAATTCATTCTGATGTTTAAAACATCCATTCAAAAGCCTAAAATCAGAAAATTTATAAGTTTGGATCCAAATATTTCATATTTCATCTTTAAAGAATGCTCAAGTACTGTACTGTTTTGTGCAAGATTTGGTATCTGGTGTTTGTGCTTAGTTGATGAATTCAACTTTTGCCTTGTCAATGTAACAAACATCAGAATCCCACATTTTATATCTACCAAAGCTTTTTTAAAAATTTTAGTGAGGTTTCTGTTATACACTTTTATTTAAATTGTCCATGCAGTTAAGCACAATACCAACTGCATATTTGATTATTTAGCCTGAATTTTTGCGTGCCAGAATTTATTTTATTCTGAACACACAGAGAAAAAAAAGTTAGTGTGAAACATTTAGCCTTTAAATAATGCAAGTAAACTCAACCTGGCAATGAAAGGCACACACTATTTAATTCCTTTTCTAACTTAAAAATTGCAAGCATTTTCGTTGGTACGTTATTTTCCTGGCAACCTTTGTATTTTAATTAGTTTTTTTCTAAATCGCTATTTTGTTAAACTTGCACAAAGGCATTACAAAACCACTTCCGAACACAGCATAACTATATTTATCTGTATGATACCATTATATTTGCACCATTTTGGCTTACTGAAAACCATTTAAGTTATTGTTGTTTTTCTGAAAAAATGATGCATGAATATGGGCCATTTAGTCAAAGTATCTGGCATTCAACGAAAAAGACATGGATGCCAGTGAAAATTTTCAAAAATAATTACAACAATCCTTCTTTTATTTTCAGATATGAGCATGTTAATAATCATTTAGTGTCTGCAATAAAAGAAAATGGTGTAAATTTCTAAATTTCAGTATAGAGTAAAAACAGAGACAATGCATTTTTCCATTTGCAGTACGTTCAGAAATAAATGTCTCATGTAAAAATGTTACTGTAGGGCTAAAAAATTTAAGCATTTTCTTCTTCATCTGTGCACGACACCAGTATACTGCATACCTTGTTTGGACTTCTTTCTGAATTAAAATTTCTTATTTTCAGTGCAGCCAAAAGGCAGGCGAAAACTAGGTGTACAATTCTTTAACAAAAAATTGTATTTTTGGAGGGGTGTGTGGGGAAGAAAGAAGAATGCACTTGTTAATATTTTTAAGTAAATTAAAAGGACTTTTATTTTAAAATGACTTAGTTGTTGCTTTTCTTTTGGTATGCAGGAATGAGGATGGCCTGTCTTCAGAGTAGGCTATATTTTTGTTGTTGTGTTTGGTTGCATATATTTTATAAATGTCTTGACTTAGTTCCTTGGTCACTAAATCTGAGACTCCCAGTCACATGGAAGACTGTAGGCAGTAGGAGCATACAAATCCTGAAACTTCTTTCTTGTTTCTTTCCAAAAAAACTGATTAGAGATTTTGTTGTCCCAGGAAATAAATGGAAACTTTGAGAGCTATGGAATGGACCAGTGTATTTTGTCCAAGATTTACAAATAAATACCTAATGTTTACTCAACTTATATTACCATATCTAAATTCTTTGACTCATGACACTAGTATCGTTCCAAACTCAGCTATTATTATAGAGCAGTTTATGCTGTGTATCGGAACAAATGAAATATAATGAAGCATTGTTTTAATTTGAAACAACTTTTTTTCATTGGCCTTTTCAGGCTGTGAAAGTGATTTACAAAATTTGTTAAAAAATTTTTAATTGTTCAAAATCTTTCAAAATACTCAAGATTGGAAGGTGCTAACATTTCAAAAGTGGAGTGAAAATCAGTTAGTATAAATAGGTTATATTTTGCAAATGTACTCATCTTTATTAACCATGGTGAAATGTGAATAGGGCTTTACTTATCATGTGTACAATGGATGTCTTGTAATGTAAACACCACTATGGCAAACAAGATGTTTCTTTTATTCAGTCATTCCTATTGAGCAGATAGTACATAATGTATAGGAATTAAATAGACGTCTACCACAATGTTCCTCTCAGACAGCTATCCTTGTTAGGAAGTTCCAATTAACATGTATACAGTTGTACTTCAATTTTTGCATTTACAATTTTTTTTTTGAAGATTGACTGTAATGTCCTACAAATAATTATCACATATCCATAGATGCCATCACAAGTGCCTCTACCAATTTGTAAAAAAATTAATACACAAAGGAAAATGTATCTTCATATGTTAGAATGCTGTCAGGCGTTGATTGAACATGATTCTTAAATTACTTTTAACTGGAATATTGTCACTGGGAGCCGGTATTTCCGGTAAGGTATAGTGAGATTCTTCTCCCCCATGTTTTAAACTTTTATTTCATATTTCACATTACCAGTTACTGAATATATAAAGCCTACAGATTTTCAATTCAGGATGCAACTTTAATTCCTTTGTAATTATAAGTACAATGATATCAATGTGTAAGTCCTTCTGTAATGCTAGTTACTTTATAAAGGAAAAGTTACACCGCATTGTGTGAACAGAGTATGTTACTTTCCTGTAATGTGCAGTGAAATTATCCCTGTTACCCCTGTTAGGAAAACCTCATGGTATTGAATTATTTTTGGTCAGATCACAGAAGCAGAAATTTGCAAATGATCACTACCTACTTTGAAATGCAGCACCAACGTGGGGAAAAATAAAACTGCTGACAAAAGACTTTGAAGAATCCCCCACCATAATGCATATAATGCGTAATAACACAAATTAAAGTGTTTTGCAAGAATATAATGCACATTGAGTGTACAAAATTCTGTGATTTCTAATGCCATTACAACCAGACATTTTGCTGCCTGTAGTACACTCCAGTCTGTGTGTTTTCCTGTACATGCAGTGACTGGGATGCCTGTGGATGCATTACCATCTGCTGTTTCAAATAACCAAAAATAGAAAATGCTGAAAACCCTCATCAAGATAGATCACATCTGTGGACAAAACAGATCAGTTAACAATTTGGCTGTACATTCTTCTTAAAATTCCTTTTTGAAGAAGGTTCTGCACCCAAAATGTTAACTGCTTTGTCTTCTCCACTGATGCATGAGATGCTGAGTGTTTCAAACATTTTCTTTTGATCAGAAACCTCTTGTAGTCCACGAATGAAAGCTTGCTAGAGCATTGAAATATTTCTCCCCCTTATCCAAAGTCAGTCACAAATAGCTGTTTTAGTGTAATTATTCCCTACATGTAGAGCGTATAAGCCCCTTCCTGATCAATACCATGTATTGAATGAATGTATGTGTCACCCCATTTTCAAATTTAATGACTGTCAATATATAAGGTCCATCCCTTTAATGGCCTGAGGATAGAAATATTTTGTAAAAATAAGCACCTTATAAGTGACAAATTTTATCAGACTATGTTGATTCTTTTTTGTATTCTTGAGCATTTGTTAATAAAAGGAATATGCATACTTCTGTATATTCTGTTATTGTGGAACTATATGTGTGAATATATAGCTTTTTGCAACACAGTAACTTCAAGCAGTGTGTTAGAAATTGTTGCTGTAACACTGATGCCTTGCTATGACTTTGCTGTTGCTATTATATCTATTAGTCAAAACTTTGTTAACAAACGATACAGACAAACGGAAACTGCCTGGCTGCCTGTGTTGGGCAGGGCAGATTGCTGCAATGAAAGGATGTGTTTTGCTGTATCATGAGGGTTGTGGGGTATATTTTGCTCTGATTATTATGTTAACAAAAAAGCAGGTGTGAGAAAAAGTAATTCTTTATTTTACTTCGTTCCATGACACTAGTCGGATTTTCAGTAATGGCCTAAAATGGATGTGAGATGAGTAGCAAAATTGAACTTTATTAAGAACATGTGAAACATTGTTCTCTTCAAAGGCAGATAAAAGAAAATTGTATACTTTATGCCTACGGGGCTGAGAATGAGACTCCTTCTGAAGAAACAAGGACAAGTTTGAAATTTCTATATGTAAATTGCAGAGGTTCTTTTTGGCCCATTGGAATGGTTACAGCAGCCAATACTGGTGATATCATAGCTTGTGAGAACTGCAGAGTTAAGGTGATCTCAAAATAAGTGTTCCACAAGAGATTCATCACCTACCAAACCAACCAGCTCATGAGGAAGAGATAACA
>NC_063345.1:15175246-15235967 GCF_021869965.1 Rhincodon typus | reverse complement strand
GGACCGAAACGTCAGCTTTCCTGCTCCTATGATGCTGCTTGGCCTGCTGTGTTCATCCAGCTCTACACCGTGTTATCTCAGATTCTCCAGCATCTGCAGTTCCTACTAGCTCATGAGGAAGGTCAGGCTGAGCATAGATGCCTTCACTAGACCGTTCAATCTACAGTCAAATATTAGCACCATTACAATCAGGTTTAATGCCCCACGTAGCCAGCAGACACTCATGGAGGCAATGCAGGACTTGGTCATTGTTGATGTTCATTAGTGCATTAAGGAGGTAACTGAAGTCTTATTTTTCTATGCGTCCACTTAGATGCACTTTGGTGATTTCTCCGAGGTACAGAGCACTATTCCCTGCATAATCACAACCATTCATGTGCTTGCTGACAGTACCATACTTCACTTCGCAAGGAACGGCTTTTACGCTCAGATATTGTGATTCTGATTAGAAAACAATGTTTGTCGATGTGCACAACCTGGCAGGCACAGATGATCTTATAAGACTAACTATTGTAATGGTTCCCGAGAAGGAAGAATTGAGAGCTAATTCAATGAGCTGTTGTTATTCTGTGTGACCATGATTGACACATAATACCCAATTTAGTAGCAAATATAAAATATAAATTTTCGTATTTATGAATCATAATCTTCATTGAACAGGCATCTGTGGGGCCGATTGCCTATGGAAGAAACAGGAACAGGAAACCTTAAAGAAATCTCTACGGGCGACAGGAAACCTATAAATACATTTTGTGTAGTCTCATTACAAGGCAGCCTTCAAAGTGGACACTAATTAATTGCAGCAGACACTTCAGCCATACGAGATCTGTACTGCCTCATCTTTCACCCTGTGAACTCTATGATTGGCCACCTTTTTTTTCAAAATGACATTATCAATAACAGAATTGGTACTTGACTTTCAATGAGAACAATGAGTTATTTACAGTTGGACAAGTAACTGTTTCATGCATAATAAGAAATTGACAGACTATTACGGATAACATAACTCATAACATGTATAGATTATACAATAATATGATTTTGTTACTTTCACTGGACTTGATGGCTGAGCGTAGATGGATTGTCAATGAAAATTATGATTTCTGCATATTTGTAAAAATGCTCAGTATCTTTTCTTTCTGTTGCACTTTTCTTCAGTTGCGTGCTCCTTTATGTAGTTAACATAATGCAAAAATCCTGAATGCTCCCAGAACTAAACGAGTAATGGTGGAGGGTAATCATTCAAGCAACTTGTCAGCATGAAGGAATTCCTAAGAAGCACTATTTCTATAGTTTTTTTAATCTGCTATAGATGTTTCAAAATTGGAGGAAAGCCTTGCTGTAATTGTGCGTTAACCACAACTTAAATGTAGTCCCTCCATTACCTGTATTACCAGGCTAATCAATGGTGTCAAATTGCCACTGATGAAAGCAAAGCCTGTGACTTCACAAGGAAGAATTTTGTTATCCATCAGCATGTTGGCATTCATGACTATTTTGACTCCTTCCTTCATCATTGCCTGTGAGGCAGCCCATCCACAACACATTCCAGTACCTTGAGGAAAGGGGTAAGTGACTGCTAGGCTTTTGCATGTGTTATGTATTCCATTTGCAAGAGCAAACCACACAAGCTTTGTAGCCAGAAGCAAATTAAAAAGGATCAAGCAGCCAGCCAGCTTGTTGCGTTGTGTTTGCCTGTCTCTGAATATTCCCGACCTCTTCTGTCCCTTCTTCATCAGCCCTGTGTTTTATATAGCATTTCTATGGATATCATCATCTTTTTTGTATGGTGTTTGAATGTGACATAGAGCTTGGTACAAGTATGAATGTTCACATCCTATGGAAAATGTCTCTGTGTTATTGGATGTTACACTAGGAAGAGAGGTAGGGGAGATGTATTAGCATGTAAAATGCTTATGAGTTTGGGCATTTTATTGCCATTAAATGAGGCATTATGCAGTTATAAGCAGTAAATTTGTATGGTCAAATAAACAAAACATATGGAGTATCATTTAGTCTGCATATCCATCAACACTCCTCGCCATATTGACCAAGCAAGATCTCTTCTGAATATGTCTCACTAATAATGTAATAAATCTCCTCCCATAATTAGTGCACCCCCAAAACCTTAATTACAAGTTACAATCTGTTGCCACATTGTACTTTAAAAATGGTTTTCTAGACCAATGCAAGGGGAATTTTCACTTTGAAATTAATTTCTCAGTCAGTAACAATTATCAGTTTCTCATTTATATGCACTTTGCTTTACGAAATTTTTATGTTGGCTGAGAGCTTCCCATCCAGTGTGCTTATTGCAAATTCAGTCTCGGGGATCAGTGCATCCCATGAGACTGCCCATACATTACCTCATTTGTCTTCACTATAGGATGACCGTCCAATGAAACAAAGAGATTATTTCTCTCACAGCACTATTCACGCCGCTGCCTGGAAATTTATTCTGAATTATACAGCCTATCACAATGAGTAAGTCTTATTTACTGCTGAATCACCAATGTATCACCAACTGACTTATTCCGATTGATTGCCAATTTCGATGTGCTGCTAGGGTAGGTGGTAGAAGCAGATACAAAAGCAACATTCAAGAACAGGCAGGGAATAGAGGGAGATGGACTATATCCAGACAGATAGGATTAGTTTGGAATGGCAATATGGTCAGTACAGACATGGTGGGCTGAAGGACCTGTGCTGTACTGTTCTATGTTCTAAACTGTGAAGCTAACATTATTCAAGTGGTTTATAAATGATTTTGTAAGTAAACTTATATAAAATTTCAATGGCAGGAAAGGGCTCATTTGGCTGCCAGTTAATTAGTAACTGTTAAAATTCAGAAAACAAGAATTAAAAGAGCAAAATATACCCCAATATCTTTTCTCTTTTTTCGGACGTTATAATCATTAAAGAAAGGTGTAAAGCAATATATAATGTGAAACCATGTGAAAAGTTATCGATTTGGGTGTTATATAAGCATTAAAATTTTCTATTTAACCTTTAACATTTTTGTATATACTATGGAGAAAGCAGTTTTGCTCATTTATTTGTTCTGTTAGAGAAAAATATCCTTTCTACGTCTTTATTGAACCTGCACTTCCACAATTGTGTCTTGTTATTTTCTCATTTC
Source organism: Rhincodon typus (assembly GCF_021869965.1). Taxonomy (NCBI): domain Eukaryota; kingdom Metazoa; phylum Chordata; class Chondrichthyes; order Orectolobiformes; family Rhincodontidae; genus Rhincodon; species Rhincodon typus. Next base: position 15,232,828 of record NC_063345.1, on the reverse strand, counting down.
AAAGAGACAGATCAGTTATCCTGACATTTTAGAGGGCAGGATGCATTAGTATATGAAAATGATGGGACATTCCTTTTAATATTATTATGTTATTAAAGCTATGGTATGCTCTGAGGGCTATGCAGAAGCAATAGTCCATCTAGCAGTGCACAACAGCTTAATTCTTAACATTAATGCTTCTTTTATAAGAGATTTGCCTATTTTTGTGTATTTATGCCTTTTCAAAATCTGATGTAATAAGACATTTTTGCTATAAAAAATTCTTAAGTTTGTTTATGGAATATGGGCAGCACTGACTAGGCCAGCATTTATTGCCCATCTTTGATTGCTCAGAGGGCATTAAAAGTTGACCAGATTGCTGTGTGTCTGGAATCACACGTAGGCCAAACCAGGTAAGGACTACAAATTTCCTTCCACATTTATTCAGTAAATGGTATGGCCCTGGGGAGTGTTGTCGAACAAGGAGACCTAGGAGTGCAGGTGCATAGTTCCTTGAAAGTAGAGTCACAGGTAGGCAGGGTAGTGAAGAAGGCATTTGGCACGCTTGCCTTCATTGGTCAGAACATTACGTGTAACAGTTGGGATGTCATGTTGCAGCTGTACAGGACATTGGTGAGGCCATTTTTGGAATTCTGTGTACAATTCTGGTCGCCCTTCTATAGGAAGGATGTTGTTAAACTTGAGGGGGTGCAAAAAAGATTTACAAGGATGTTGCTGGGACTGGCGGATTTGAGTTATAGGGAGAGGCTGAATAGGCTGGGTTTTTTTTTCCCTGGAGCTTTGGAGGCTGAGGTTGTATAGAGGTTTATAAATCATGAGGGGCATCGATCGGGTGAATAGCCAAAGTCTTTTTCCTAGGGTGAGGGAGTCTAAATCAAGAGGTCATAGGTTTAAGATGAGAGGGGAAAGATTTAAAAAGGACCTGAGGGGTAATTCTGTCATGCAGAGGGTTGTGTGTGTATGGAACAAGCTGGCAGTGAAAGTGGTGGAGGCGCATACAGGTACAACATTTAAAAGGAATCTGGATGGGTTTACAGATAGGAACTGTTTGAGGGATATGGGCTAAATGCAGGCAAGTGGGACTAGATCAGATTGTGATGTCTGGTCTGTGTAGACAAGTTGTATGTAGCTGTAACTCGATGACTACTGCATAAAAATTGGCTAAAGTATTATTGTTCTGCCCATTTCAGCTGATTTTTTTAAAACTGTATACCCCACTTCTGATAAAGGCATCAAATTCCATTGCAAATATTGCCCTCCTGTTTATCCAAAAATATTCCATATCTTTAATCACAGTCTGATTTAAATTTCACTTCTGTGTCTATCAGCAAATGTACATGCATGGAACATCACATCAAATGCAATTGAGCCCACGTGTGCATTTTTCAGTTGAAATTACTAGACAGCTAACAGGAGCAGGAATCCTGGATGAATCTTCCTTAAGTCCAAGAGCAATGAGTCATTTTATTTCCTAAACTGCCATCCAAGCTCTGAACTGTTAAGTCAGCATAAGCTAGTAATTGAACCTTAAACCTTTTGTTAAACAAATGATGGACCATCAACCCAAATGAGAGAAGTAAAGTTGGCATATATACTACTGCTGAATCATTAACATATAACATGTACTGATCTAGTTTATGATTCAGGATAAAATCTTCACCTAAGGACTGCATATCAAAACTTTGAGCACAGAGGTCAGCTAACTCAATTTTTGGCCTAGACAATTTTTATTACATTAACATAAACAGAACAAGATTGATGTATATGCCAGCCACCAGTCATATTGTTTACTTAAGTTTCACAATTCAAGTCCATGAAACATACGAACAAAAATAGGCTTTTCAGCCCATTGAGATTGTTCTGCCATTTAATGATTTCATGGCTGACCTGATAATTCTCAACTTCACCTTCCTGCCTTTTCCCTATCATGGATGGATTTGAAGTAAAATATAAATCCTATTTTGATTCAGGAATGTCAGTCCAACTATGCTGTTTCCAAATTAGGGACACAATTTATTTCTGTGAAAGAGCCCAGTATACTGATTGCTGAGACACACTGGTACAACTGCTAATTCCAAATATTCCCACTGGTCATTGACAGGAAATTTGTGGGCTTGTTAGCGCAAAAGTAGGATGAGTTGAGGTGTAGACTATTTTCTAAACGGGAAAAGATTTCAGAAGTCCGAAGCACAAAATGACTTGGGCTTCTGAGGTCAGGATTCTCTGAAGGTTAACATGTAGCTTCAGTTGGCAGTTAGGAAGGCAAATACAATGTTAGCATCGTTTCAAGAGGACCAGAACACAAGAGCAGAGGTATACCTCTGAGGCTGTATAAGGCTGTGGTCAGACAACATTTGGAATATTGTGAGCAGTTTTGGGCCCCATATCTGAAAGTGGATGTCCTTGCATTGGAGGGGGTCCAAAGGAGGTTTACAGGAATGATCCTGGGCATGAGGGCATGTCATATGAGGAGGGTTTGAGGATGCTGGGTGTGTATTTGATGGAATTTAAAAAAATGAGGGGGACTCTGATTGAAACTTATAAAATACTGAGAGGCCTGTATAGAGGGGACGTGGAGAAGATGTTTCTATTAGTAGGAGAGACTAGGACACCAGGGCACAGCTCCAAAGTGAAGGGACAACCCTTTAGAACTGAGATGAGGAGGAACTTCTTTGGCCAGGGTGTGGTTAATCTGTAGAACTCCTTGTTGCAGAGGCTGTGGAGGCCAAGTCAGTGAGTATATTTAAGACAGAGGTTGGTTCTTGATTAATGAGGAGATCAAGGGTCATGAGAAGAAAGCAGAATAATTAGATTAAGAAATGTGTCAGCCATGTTTGAATGGCGGACCAAACCCGATGGGCCAAATATCATGATTCTGTTCCTCTGTGTCTTATGATGAGTGCCTTAACAAAAAAGAGAGACATGAGGCTGTACCCACCCCACCCAAAATAAATTGCCATTAATAGTCTTAAGGTGGAGCCTTTGCTCCCCAAGGACAGGAGGCCTTGCATCAGAGCTGACAGTCCAAACAGAAGTTGGTAACTCTCCAGAACCTCAGGGCAGAGATGTGAAATGTTGGATTGAGGTTTAGCTAAGTATACAGGGACAGCACTGAGTTGGAAAGCTCTCAAGCTGTGGTAAGGTATATGACAGGGCAACGGTACTGTGGTATTGAGAGACCTAAAGTGAACTTAAAGTGCCCTTGCAAACTTGGGAAGTGTAAAACTTGGGAGAGGTCCCACAACGCAGTATATTAAGGATTGACACCAACCCTCCAGCTCTGGTTGCTTTGTGTGACACTCTCCTGCCACTTGTCAAAAAAATGCAGTCTGGGTGAAATTGACTGAACTAGGACAGGAGAATCACTTAAAAGAAGAATAGCAGCAGACAAATAGGGACATCACTACCTGTAAGTTCCCTTCAAGCCACACATAATCTTGACTTGGATTTATCCAACTGCTGCTTTACTGTCACTAGGTAAAAATCCAAGGCCTTCCTCCCTAACAAAGTGGGTTTACCTTCACCACATAGACTGCAGCAGTTCAACGCAGTGAGTCATTGCCATGTTTTCAAGGATAGTTAGGGATGGCAACAAATGCTCGACTTGCCAGCAATGCTTGCACCCCACAATCAAACAAAAAATGTAAACAAATCACAGAGAGATGTCAACCCTAGAATCTCATAACTTGAGACAGACTCTTGAATTTTCCAAGCATAAATAACCACAAGTGCAGATTAATAGTTGGTTCATGAATCTCGCTAGTGGCTTATTTTAATTTCTCAATGGTCAGACTTTTTTAAAAACTATGGGCTAAACTTTATATGGGCTTCAGCATTCAGACTTCAAGACATCTGCCAGCAGAGACATGAGCTCAGCAATTTTACTGCAAGCAGCCTATTTGTTGGCTGCATATTAACCCACTGTCTTACTAGAGAATATGAGCGGGCTCCTGATGATGTCAGACTGATCAGGTAGCCATCAGTTCTGGAGCTTCAGCAATCCGAGGGAAGATGAGCACTGCCAAAGCAGCAAAGAAACTGGAGGATATCTCAATATTAAATAATCTTTTATAAGGGGGCTGAGGGTCACAGGGGAAACCCACCAGGGGTCATTCAGTTCGTGGAGACTGTTTTCCCTGCCCTCCTCTTTGGAACATGAAGCTTCAGGCTCTGTTCATCCACCAACTGGTACAGGGAGGCTGCCTCCTTAATTCAACAGTCTCCCCACCCAGAAATGGGGCTGTTCAACCCTTGGCAGGGATCCAGAACTATCTAAAGAAATATCCTTTGTAGGACCTTTATATGTATATGAAGGAAACAAGTTACTGATTGACCAGTGTCAGGGACATATCCCAAGCTGGATTCCTACTATTGTTTCAAACTCCTTGCCTCCATTTCTTCCTTTTGGCATGCTGGTAATATTCAAGCTAGAGCTGCACAGCACTATCAGTTGTGGCAAAAAACACCTGTGTACAAGTACCCTGTGTCTAATTGCCACGCTTTGGTGGTGGAGATTGGGATGGCATCTGCACAGGAAAGATAAAATGTAACGAGTCTCCTTTTCATTGTTCTTTATCTGAAAAATTTGCATTTATGAGAAGACCATTACTGGTTTAATTAAAACATAGTGCAAAGCCCCTCAAGAATTATAAAGAGGTGGGGAAATGCAAGGAGTGTAGGGTTTAGGGAGGGAAACGATTTGAAGCGAAGTGTCTTTTGCCTTGTTTTAGGTAGCTATGTGTGTTAGTCAATGCAGCCATCAGTGGAAACATCATGCTAATGGAATAACAACAATGTGAAAGATTGAAGTCCAGTGACGGACCATACTGGCAGATTAGGACAGTGCAAGTATAAGAAAAAAAAGTTCAATTTTAAAAGCACAAATTCACAATTTTACACAGAAATTGTATCTGTCTTGATAAATTTGTTGGCAGATCTGTTTATGTTTGCAACTACAGATGTCCATGGTCAAAATTTAATTTACCTAAAACTGGCCATTTCCCAGCCTAAAATTGCACTGGTTATGGAAGGCTGTTCATATTACCAACATTTACTTAAATGCATATTATGTTTTAAAAGCTATTGTTGTTTCAAAAGATATTTAATTTACCAAAAAACTGGCTTGCATGTACAGTTCGTCAAGGATCGATTGTTTCTCATTGTCCGACTCTTTCAGAAACTTGGAACTGTAACCTAACCAGTCTAATTGTGTAAATTCTGACCTAGCTCAAGTATCCATTGTTCTGAAGGGTTCTTGCAACACAATGGTAGTGGCCCTACTTTTGCTCCCGGAGGCCCATGTTCAAATCTAAGTTGGTTCGAATATATGTTGTAACATTTCTGAACATGTTGATTAAAATAACTGTGATTGTTCCTGATTTTATATATTTGTGTTATGTTTGCTCTCTGGTATAATTTTCCATAATTCTTTTAGTGCACTGACCACACCGCCACACGGTTTAATGTTGGGACAATGAATTATTGTCTCCTATCAAATGAATGACCAGCTAAGATTTTATAAATTTGCTTCCAAAAGGCTAATTCAGATCAATGACAGGCCTCTCTTCTGTGATCATGTTTGCATGCTGGGAGGAGCAAGCTGGCCATGTCTGCCAGCATTCTTGAGCCCTAGCCCGACACGTGAGCATTGGAATGTATGAACTATCTTGGAAGCCCCAAATTTTAATTTTATGTATTAAGACAATGTAAATGTTAATGAAGAAATGAACATAAGCACTTGCAGTTTGTTCAAGGAAAAAAGGATTTGCAGTTTGTACTCCTGGACCTGACCAGGCTGGCTATAAACAGGTTCAGGCAGTGGGCCATGGAGGGAATCTTATCTGCCAACTGTCTACTTTTCTTCTGTGGTTACGTTCATGCCCAGGTGCCCTTGGAGAAGGAGCACATGATGTCTGTCCGTGCTCTCGATGCCTTTAGAGAGAGGTAGGCACCTCAGAGAATATTGTGCTTTGTCTGCCCCTCCAACTCCATTTTGATTTTGTCCCTTCCCACTGTTCCGACACGCCCCTCACCTTCCATGGCATATTGGACTTTGCCAATAAATACTGAATTGCCTACATGGCTGTTTTTACTGGTGATGGTTATAGTTTAACAAAAAAGGTAAAAAAAAAAGTCACAGTGATTTTGGTGGTGGAGAGGTAACTCAGTTCTTTGTGATAATATTGCTGGCTACACAAAGAAAAAGAAAAAGAGTTTGCAGTTTGTACTCCTAGGCCTGACCAGGCTGGCTATAAACAGGTCCAAGCAGTGGGCTGTGGAGGGGATCATCTTTGCTAACTGTCTGCTCCTCTCCTGCAGTTATGTTCATGCCTGGATGTCATTGGAGAGGGAGCAAACGATGTCCATCAATGCTTTTGATACCTTTATAGAGAAATGGGCACCGCAGGGAATACAGTGCTTTATTTCCCCTTCCAACACCATTTTGATTTAATCCCTTCCTGCTCTCTGTACCTCCCCTTCACTTTTGCATTATCCTCAACTGGCTTGGTATGTAAACATTTCATTGGCTATAGGGGTGATTACTGTTAGTAATTAAAAGAAAAAATAGTTCAAAAAAGAATGTCAGGGTGATTTTGTACATAATAGCACATCTGAGTAGAAGACTTTAAAAAAAGGTTGTGTGTAAGAGCACTTTTGGACAGAAAGAAAAGTACCAGAGGTACACTTGTAGTATAATTGTGGTGTCCCTACCTCTGAACCAGAAGGTCACGGTTCAGGACCTACCTATTCCTGGAGATGTGTGATAACATCTCTGAAACAGGTTAATTACAAATATCTCCCTATCCCTGAACTAGGAGATCTGGATTCAAGTCCCACTTGCTCCAGAAATGTGTAATAACAGTTTGATGAGAAAATATCTATAACATGTACTGGAAATTAGATGATACCTTCAACCTAATTTGTTTTAGCACAAATAGTTTCAGCTGTATCTGATTGATCAAACCATATTTTTATTGAGAGGGTAGATTATTTGTTGAAAGCTATTTCTATTCTAGCTGTTTATCCTTTAAGTCCTTTTACCTCAATTTCCAAACCACTTTTCTCAATTAGCTAGACCTAACCAGAACCTACACTAAAACCAAATGACTCAGCTGAACATTCATCTCTGGTACTTCAGATGAACATGACTCTTTTTGACCATGTTTAAGTTCTATATGATAAAGCAGTTTCAAATATCTAACATAATACTTCATGTAGTATCGATGGATTGCTACATTTTCCGAGATGCTGCCTCTCAGTATGTGGTGTCTGCATCATCAGGTAAGCAAAAGGTTCCACAACATGATTTCAAAGATGAAGTGAGTTATCACTGTTGTCCTGGCTAATACTTTCCTCAATCAATACCATCAAGCAGACTAATTGTCATCAAATTACTATGGGATCTTGCTGCATGCAGATTGAGTATAATGTGTTGGGGCTTAATGGCTTAAGCTACTATATAAATCAAAGATTTTTAATAAATCGTGACTCCAGTGCATTTATTTTTTATAATTTATATACAGTTCTTACAGCATTAAGGATCTGAGCTCTATGTTTCAGATTAGTTTCTTGAAGTTGATCTCCAGTTGTGCTCTTGTTAACCCAGCAAGGATATCCCAAATCTGTTGAAGATTCTTCCTGAGTTACCTCTTGTGAGCGTTGCCATGTGCCTGTGCAATTTAGATGGAGATTATCTCTTCCAAAAAGATTTCTTTATCCTGAGAATATTTCCAATGATGAATGAGTTGCAGCGTTTTGTTTCTTGTTGCACAAATCTTGGAACCTCAGGTAAAGACTAGTAATTCTCCTGTTTCTAATGAACCGGCTGAAATTTGCCTAAATCTTTACAATTCAAGACATGTTCTAGTCACATGTTAAGCAATCACAAAACCCAACACTTTTCATTCGGTTATATATATGATACTACTGAAAATCTTTGGAAAGTTGAACTGCTCCAGAGCTTCACCTTTACCCAGCATGTTATCGGAATTCTGTGTGGTCGTCAAGGAAGAGCACCACTTCCTTACCTGTTCCGATGGCTTTGGTTTTAGCCTTGATTATCCTTTGCAGCTGTATTTCTCTGGTGCTTTAACTTTTCTGAATAACTGATGTCAGTACAGGAATATCACATTGGCGGAGGGAATATCTCCCTGTACTGAATACTTCCGTTAAACTCTTTCATATCTAGACAGAGACACCAGTAAATTGCAAGCAGTTTGATCATAATCTTCAACTAATCCCTCATTACACATTTAGTGCATGCTAAACCTCAACTTCTGAGCAAGTGAGACAATGCTGAGCATAAAATGCACTGAATTAAGCGATCCTATTGATAGGTTTTCTTTGAAGTGTTTGTGCATGGACAGCAGTTAATGTAGCATTTCAAAATGAACATTTACTTAGCATTCAACTTCAGTTTATCTTTGAACCTCTTTCTACATAGTTAGTTTCTAGGTTGTTGGAGATACTAACTGCCTCTAACACCAGAACACTATCTTATGAGGCTGTAAGTCTAATGATGATATGTGGGGCACATGGGTATGGAGGGTATGAGGCATGTTGGGGAACAATGAGGACACATTGAGTAGCATGAGCTGGAACAGATGGAGCCTGACAGTGGTGCAGAGGTGAGGGCTAGCTCCAACTCTAGCTACACCTACCAGGTGACGGGTGTCAGGGTATGTCACACTCGTCTGTCTTCCACCATCCTCACACATCTATTGTGGCTTGACTACAGCCACTGTGTGAATATTGTAGGGCCTAGTAGTTAACCAAGTAATTAAGATGAACGCCAAGAGAACCAGTATGAGCCTTCTGAACGTGCCGCCTTGGTACTCAGCAGTTCCTGTGGCCACCTTAAATCTCTGTCTAGTGGCAGCAGGCCAGACATGACCCTGTCCTTGCCCCATCACCCTAAAATGAAGGTGCCACCATCAGGTTAGTTTCTTCCCAGAATGGTGCATTGAGCTGGGAGATTTCCTAGCTCCATAATCCAGGCCTCATCATATTTCTCAACAGCCCTCTTGTCTGCTTGAATGAATTACATTCAATGCATCCAAAATAAAATCTGATAACCCTTCCAAGAAATGACATCCGGGAATTAAATTGGGACACAAGAACCTTTCTGGTGATATGGAAATCGTGGTTTGTTGTCATTTGTTTGACAATTTGATTGACCCATTATCTCTTACAGAAACCTATGAAATTCTAATAGCCGGGTAAAAGCAGGAAGGATGTTTTTGATGACCAGAGATTCAAAACCAGTGTTCACAGTCTAAGGATATGGGGTATGCAATTTAGTTCTGAAATGAGATGAAATTTCTCCACCCAGAGAGAGGTGAGTGTATGGAATTCTCTGCCACAGAAAGTGGTTCAAGCCAAAATATTGAACATTTGCAATAAGGAGTTAGATGTAGATCTCAGGGCTAAAGGGGTTAGAGGGTATGGGGAGAAAGCAGGCACAGTCACGTTGAATGTCAGAGCAGGTCTGAAGGCCAAATGGCCTACTGCTCCTATTTCCTAAGTTTCTACTTATTATGAGTAGGTGTAGAAGTCCATGAGCACGTTATTACATGGACACGGCATGTGCATGTGATGAACAAAATGGAAAACCTGGTCATCTTCTGAAGTTTGCCTTTGATGTGTTTGTGCACCTTCTTAACATTTTCTGTTTGCTAGTATTGTGTTGAATCATCCTGTTGGTAACCCCTTGTTTTTTTCTGGGGTCTGTTTTGGCCTTTGGGCACGTTCAGAAAATCTGGTTCCAATGTCACTTGGTGCCACACGCTTGCAGTTATAAAGAAAAGCAGGTTTCTTCCTGTCTGTGATGATGTCACATGAAGTTTCTTGCACTGATTTGCAGAAAGTAAATGGCAAAACTGACTGAGGTCTGGGCATAGAGACGATTTTTTTAAAGGTAGAGAAACATTATTTTAATGTTTTAAGCTGTATTTTCTTCAAGGTGAGCTTTTAAGGTGAGGTTTCGGGACCATTTAATTGTTATTTTTGTTTGAAATCAGATCAGCTGTCTGTTGTGATTATTTCTTTTTAAAGACTAACAGAGTACTCTGTGTGTCAGTGCACATCCTCCACCTTTAGTTTTGATTGAAATTATGTAAGGACTACATTTTTTGGGAAATAAAAACTGAGAAAATTGAACCTTTGACTACTGTGTTGCAAATAAAGCATTTTTTTCAACTCAGAAGTGGAATTGTGTTCTTGTCACGCTTTAGTTACACAAGTTCATGTAACTTTTGAAGAAGCTGGATTTGATAATTTTGTGAGATTAGCTGGCAACAAGTGCAGTGGGGTTGAAAAAGAACTACACAACAACAGCTTTCAGATTTGAGTTGCGGTGTGTCATGGATCTGAGAGAGTGGCTGTTTCATTCAGACCTCCAAAAGCATGCAAGTCAAGACAAACTATTCTCTCCAAAATACTTGAAAAAAGAAGAAATTCTAATCAAGCAAAAGCTTAGGTTCACTTCTCTGCCTACCAAATTGAGGATCACGTTGGCAGATAACATGATATCATCACCAGAGACCATAAAAGAACTGTGAGGAAGTTGCTTTGTTGTTTGCGCTTATGATACACAGAATTTATTCCTTTTTGCTTTTATCTTCCATGCATAATATTTCTGTGAAACTGTCTTACTTGTCCATCCTATTTGTGGAATAATTAATGTATGTTGGGATTTAAAGAGGTTAGATTTTAAGCTTGCATTTTGCAAATATTACCCCACAATTTAAGAAAGAAGCAAGGGGGAAAAGCAGTGAACTACAGATCCATCAGCCTTACATCAGTAGTAGGGAAAGTACTGGAGTATATCCCAAAGAATTGATAAATAGACATTTGAATAAGAATGATGTGGTTGGACATCACATGATTTTGAGAATGGAAAATTGTTTGGCAAACCTGTTGGATTTTTTTGAGAATATTACCAAGCAAAATTGATAAAAGGGAGTCAATGGATATGAATATTTGGATTTTTCAGAAGGCTTTTGATAAGATTCCCTACAGGTGGTTCGTTAGCAAAATTAAAGTGCATGGTGCAGGAAGAAATGTACTGGAACAGATTAAAATGGAAAATAGGAAAAAGAGTGGGCTATTTGGCCCTTTTAATCTGCTGTGTTGTTCAATATAATATTGTCAACACCCAGTTTAGTACCCTGTTCTTGCTTTCAGCAGAAAACAGAGAGTAGGAATAAACAGATCATTCTTACAATGGCAGTCTGTGATTACTGAGGTACCACAGTAATCAGTACTTTGAGCCCCAGCTGTTCACAATATATAGCACTGATTTGAACGTGGAGACCAAATGTAATATTTCTAAATTTGCAGTTGGTACAAAGAGAAACAATGATATGCGTCATGAGGAAGATGTAGAACATGGGCATCACGGTGGTTCAGCGGTTAGCACTGCTGCCTCGTAGCGTCAGCAACCCAGGTTCAATTCCAGCCCCTAGGTGTGGTTTATTCCAGGTGCTCCGGTTTCCTGCCAAAGTCTAAAGATGTGCAGGTTAGGTAGCTTGGCCATGTTAAATTGTGCTGCAGTGTCCAGGAGTGTATAAGTCAGGTGGATTAACAATGATAAACAAAGAGTTACAGGGATAGTATGGGGATTGAGGGAGTGACAATGACCTCTCCATGCTGTAGGATTCTATGATCTTGTGCCTCAAAATTTAACCAGACATCTGAGCAGAGTGCAAATTATCCGATGTTTCTCACTATAGCTGAGCAATTTGTACAGTGTATAGAGTCATACAGCATAGAAACAGACCCTTCGGTCCAACTAGTTCACACTGACCATGTTCCCAAACTAAACTGGTCCCACTTGCCTGTGTTTGGCCCCAAATCCCACCAAATCATTCCAAATCATGTACTTAACTAAATGTCTTTTAAATGTTGTAAATGTACCTGCATCCACCACTTCCTCTGGCAGTTCATTCCACACATAAACCACTGTGTGTAAAAAAAAAGTTGCCCCTCATGGTCACTTTAAAACTTTCGCCACTCACCTTTAAAATATGCCCCCTAGATTTGAACTCCCCCAACCTGAGGAAAAGACCCTTGCTATTCACTTTATCTATGCATCTCATGATTTTATTAACCTCTATAAGGTCACCCTCGACTTCCTCTGCTCCGGTGAAAAATGTCCCAGCTTGTCCAGCCTATTTTATAACTCATACCCTCCATTCCTGACAACATCCTGGTAAATCTCTTCTGAATGCTCTCCAATTTAATAATATCTTTTCTATAGCAGGGCAATCGGAACTGCACACAGTACTCCAGAAGACGTCTCACCAATATCCTGTATAACCCCAACATGACATTCTAAATCCTGTACTCAAAGGTCTAAGCAATAAAGGCAAGCATGCTAAATGCCTTCTTAACCACCTTGTCAAAACTTTGCTAAAGTCCATGTGAACAAAGCTTGCCCTCATGAATTCATTCCCTTCTTTCATGTGGGATCTTACTGTGTGCAGATTGGGTTGCCATGCTTCCTGTATTACAACATTGACTAATAAGGTGTGTTGCATCCTGAGGTGCCAAGAAACACTATCAAAACCAGAAGTTGCTTCTTTGTACACTTTGTACAGAAACAAGAGAGACCACTGCCTGACAGTCCAAAGGGTACAGGAAAGGAAACGAGGAGGCAGAGGAACGTACACACACAGAACCTCACTTGCTTTCATGGAGAACCTGTTCCTAAGTGGAGGGTCACCTGTGAGTACAGGAAAAGGAATGGAACTTGAGGCAGGTTAGGGGCTATCACTGGGAAATATTTGTCAGTCCTCAGTTTTCCTTTCTGTTTCAATTCCTTTACTTACGTTAACAAGAAGCAATTTTGAAGAGAATTGAAGAAGTAGCACCAGATATTCATAAATGTGCAAAGTTTTGCAGCAGGGTTAATTTTCACGCAGTCAACACCCGTGTCCAATAGGAATCAGCTTCAGAACTTTCTTCATTCATTATTAATTATATTAAAGCAATTTGCATGTAGATAGAGTGCCACATATGCGTGATGTTGTTAATATTCTCATCTACTTTCCTACTTACATTAAGCTTAAGGGAGAAACAAAATTGGATCATCCCATGGAGAGGTAAGGAGACAAAGGTGCTTTTTAGCTCATGGGTCACAGAATAAATAACTGATTAAAATGGTAACATTCAGATGGCTATTCAGTCACAACACTGCAGTCACAGTCCATTTTCTGTTCTGGTCACAGCACTGATGTAGTTACAGGCCACATTCTTCTCCTAGTCTATCAGTGACATTTAAAAAAAGACTTTGCACTTACTTGAGGCAAGACAAGGTGGATTATCCATGGAAAATGCAGGATTACGGGGATAGAGTAGGGGTTTGAGTCTGGTTGGGATGATCTTGGGGGTGGGGGGGTGGGTCGGTGTGGACTCAGTGGGCCAAATGTCCTGCTTCCACACTGTCAGGATTCTATAATTCAATCATTCGGGAGGATTTAGACAGGCTTAGTGAAAAGGCAAGAATATAGTAGATAGAATATAATGTGGAAAAATGTGAAGTCTTCCAGTTTGGCAGGAGGAACAGGTGTGCAGAGTATTTCACATATGAGAAGTTGCAAAGTATTGATGTGCAAAGTGAGTTGGGTGTCCTTGATGAGTCGCTGAAGGCTAAAATACAGGTTCAGCACGCTATTATGAAAGCTAATGAGATGTTATCCTTTATTGTAGGAGGATTTGAGTACAGGAGTAGTGATGTCTAACTTTAGTTGCACAGGAACTTGGTTAGACGACGACACTGTGCATTTTCGACCTCGGTATCTCAGGAAAGAACTTATTGCCTTAGAGGGAATGCAATGATGGTTCACCAGATTTGTTCCTGGTGTTGTCCTATGAAGAGAGATTGAGAAAACTGGACCTGCATTCTCTAGGGTTTTGAAGAATGACAGGTGATCTCATTGAAACTTACAAATTGTTTAAAAGGATGGTTGATGCATTTAAGATGTTGCCCCTGGTTGAGAAGTCGAGAAACGGGGCACAATTTAAAGGCAAAGATGATGCCGTTGAGGATCGAACTAAAAAGAAATGTTTTTACTCAGAAGATGGGGGATCTTTGTAATTCTGTACCCAGAGAGCTGTGAAAGCTCAGTCTTTAAGTGCATTTAAGGTAGAGATTGATACATTTTTGATTATCAATGACAGAAATCTGGTGGGAATACTATGTAAAAGGTATTGAAGTGTTCCATTAGCCACAACTGTATTATATGGTGGAGTAGCTGGGTGGCCTGCTCCTATTCGTATGTTCCTAATAATCTATTTTTGCACTTGTTAGAAGATAAGTTGCAATAATATAAAATCTTGTTTTCTTGTTATTGATGAAGCCTGATGTGAGTTTCTTTTGTTTTAGATAGTAGTGAAAATCAGGCAAGGTCACCATATTAGTGACTAAATTGGTCATTTATACATTTGTCACAAATCGTGGAATCATGCAGCTTGATTTCCAGTGCGCTTTTGTAACTACGGTCTTGTTATTTTTAAGTAAAGAACTCATAGAAATTTTCTGTACCTTCATAGAATAGAATCCCTACAGTGCCTGAAGAGGCTGTTCGGCCCATTGAATCTGCACCATCTCGCTGAGAGCATCCCATCCCAGACCCAGACCCCTACCCTATCTCTGTAACCCTGCATTTACAATGGCTAATCTGCCTAACTTGAAAATCCCTGGACACTAAAGCAATTTAGCCTGGTCAGTTCACCAAACCTGCACAACTTTGGACTGTGGAAGGAAACCAGAGTACCCAGCAAAAACCCATGCAGATGCAGGAAGAACAGGCAAACTCCACATGCTAATCCAAGGTTGGAATCAAACCCAAGAACAAAAACAGAAGTTGCTGGAAAAGTTCAGCAGGTCTGGCAGCCTTCTGCAAAGAGAGATCAGAGTTAACGTTTCGGGTCCGGTGACCCTGAAGAAGACCAGCTTTCCAGCAACTTGTGTTTTTGTTCCCGATTTACAGCATTCGCAGTTCTTTCAGATTTTATTTGGAATCAAGCCCAGGTTCCTGGCATTGTGAGGCAATAGTGCTAACCACTGAGCCACCATTGTGCCAACCACTTGAAAGAATTTATATTCTGATTAGAAAGAAATTAGCTTTGTCTTTTTGCTGACCAGTGCTATGTCCACAGATTGCTGCTGATTGCTGAATTTGATATCATCCATTTGGTCTTCAATTGGTTCTCAAATGTTTGCCACAAAGATATTGGATACTTTTGTTTTTAAATGTCCACTGCTGTTAACCATGATTTGGATTTGTCTCCACCAGGGTATTTAACCTGATATAGCACTCTTTAAGTTATCTCCAATAATTTACACTGGGCACGAATGTTGTGATTTTGAAAAATCCAACATCATTTATGACAGCTAACTATTATATACAATCATTACATTTACAGGTGTATAAGTGTCTGGACTAACATTAAACTACCAAGTTACACAGAGCAGCATGCTTCCAGTAGCGTGTCATGCTTCCAGTGATCCTGAGGTAAGGAGGAGTATGAGACCTTAACACCCTTCAGGTCACATGCTATGATGCAATGATGATGTCACAAGCATGCTTCTTAAATGTGTAATGACTGTGGGACATTATCAAACAGACGAAATTCTAAGAATAAGAGTAATCTTGTTTGAATTTCACAACAATATTATTACACTGTCTTTGGATCAAAATGCATATTTTAAATAATGAATGAAGTCACAGTCCCAGAGTGGATGAACATTTTGAACTACTGTAACATAGTAACATAGAAAGAAACTAAAGAATGGACTTAGGAGAGCTAGAAGGGTGTATGAGAAAACCTTGGCTGGTAGGATCAAGGAAAACCCCAAGACGTTCTATACTTACGTGAGGAACAAGAGGATAGCCAGAGTGCAGGTAGGGCCATTCAGGGATAGTGGAGGGAACTTGTGTGCTGAGTCAGAGGAGGTAGGGGAGGTCCTTAATGAATACTTTGCTTCAGTATTCACCAGTGAGGGGGACCTTGACGTTTGTGAGGACAGCATGAAACAAGCAGATATGCTCAAACAGGTTGATGTTAGGAAGGAGGATGTGCTAGAAATTTTGAAAAACATGAGGATAGATAAGTCCCCTGGGCCAGACAGGATATACCCAAGGTTGCTATGGGAAGCAAGGGAAGAGATTGCTGCCCCTTTGGCAATGATCTTTGCGTCCTCACTGTCCACTGGAGTAATACTGGGTGAACTTGCAGCATGGGTTGGTACCTGGGACTTCGATGTTGTGGCCATTTTGGAGACATGGATAGAGCAGGGACAGGAATGGTTGTTGCAGGTTCCGGGGTTTAGATGTTTCAGTAAGATCAGGGAAGGTGGTAAAAGAGGGGGAGGTGTGGCATTGTTAGTCAAGGACAGTATTACGGTGGCAGAAAGGACATTTGATGACATCTCGTCTACTGAGGTAGTATGGGCTGAGGTTAGAACCAGGAAAGGAGAGGTCACCCTGTTGGGAGTTTTCTATAGGCCTCCAAAAGTTCCAGAGATGTAGAGGAAAAGATTGCAAAGATGATTCTGGATAGGAGCGAAAGTAACAGCGTAGTTGTTATGGGGGAGTTTAACTTTCCAAATATTGACTGGAAACGCTATAGTTCGAGTACTTCAGATGGGTCAGTTTTTGTCCAATGTGTGCAGGAGGGTTTCCTGACACAGTATGTAGATAGGCCAACAAGAGGCGAGGCCACATTGGATTTGGTACTGGGTAATGAACCAGGCCAAGTGTTAGATTTGGAGGTAGGTGAGCACTTTGGTGATAGTGACCACAATTCGGTTACGTTTACTTTAGCGATGGAAAGGGATCGGTATATAACGCAGGGCAAGAGTTATAGCTGGGGGAAAGGATGTTGCAGGTTACAGAGAGACATAGATAAGCTGCAGAGCTGGGCTGAGAGGTGGCAAATGGAGTTTAATGCGGAAAAGTTAGAGGTGATTCACTTTGGAAGGAGTAATAGGAATACAGAGTACTGGGCTAATGGTAAGATTCTTGGTAGTGTGGATGAGCAGAAAGATCTCGGTGTCCATGTGCATAGATCACTGAAAGTTGCCACCCAGGTTGATAGCGTTGTTAAGAAGGCGTACAGTATGTTAGGTTTTATTGGTAGAGGGATTGAGTTTCGGAGCCATGAGGTCATGTTGCAGCTGTACAAAACTCTGGTGCGGCCGCACTTGGAGTATTGCGTACAGTTCTGGTCACCGCATTATAGGAAGGATGTGGAAACATTGGAAAAGGTGCAGAGGAGATTTACCAGGATGTTGCCTGGTATGGAGGGAAGGTCTTATGAGGAAAGGCTGAGGGTCTTGAGGCTGTTTTCGTTAGAGAGAAGAAGGTTAAGAGGTGACTTGATAGAGACATACAAGATGATCAGAGGATTAGATAGGGTGGACAGTGGGAGCCTTTTTCCTCGGATGGTGATGGCTAGCACGAGGGGACATAGCTTTAAATTGAGGGGTGATAGATATAGGACAGATGTCAGAGGTAGGTTCTTTACTCAGAGAGTAGTAAGGGCGTGGAATGCCCTGCCTGCAAAAATAGTAGACTCGCCCACTTTAAGGGCATTTAAATGGTCATTGGATAAACATATGGATGATAATGGAATAGTTTAGGTTAGATGGGCTTCAGATTGGTTTCACAGGTCGGCGCAACATCGAGGGCCGAAGGGCCTGTACTGCGCTGTAATGTTCTATGTTCTATGTTCTACCTGAAGATTGGAGGGTGGCAAATGTCATTCCCTTGTTCAAGAAAGGGAATAGGGATAATCTTGGAAATTACAGATCAGTCAGTCTTTGTTCTATGGTGGGCAAATTATTGGAGAAGATTCTGAGAGATAGTATTTATGATTATTTGGAAAAGCACGGTTTGATTAGAAATAGTCAGCATGGCTTTGTAAGGGGCAGGTCATGCCTCACAAGCCGTATTGAATTCTTTGAGGATGTAACAAAACACATCAATGAAGGTAGAGCAGTGAACGTGGTGTATATGGATTTTAGCAAGGCATTTGATAAGGTTCCACATGGCAGGCTCATTCAGAAAGTAAGGAGGTATGGGATTCAGGGAAATTTAGCTGTCTGGATACAAAACTGGCTGTCCAATAGAAGACAGAGGGTGGAAGTAGACGGAAAGTATTCAGCCTGGAGCTCAGTGACCAGTGGTGTTCCGCAGGGATCTGTTCTGGGACCTCTGCTCTTTGTGATCTTTATAAATGACTTAGATGAGGAAGTGGAAGGGTGGGTTAGTAAGTTTGCTAACACGAAGGTTGGTGGAGTTGTGGACAGCGTGGAGGGCTGTTGTAGGTTGCAACAGGACATTGACAGGATGCAGAGCTGGGCAAAGAAGTGGCAGATGGAATTCAACTCAGAAAAGTGTGAAGTGATTCATTTTGGAAGATTGAATTTGAATGCAGAATACAGGGTTAATGGCAGGATTCTCGGCAGTGTGGAGGAACAGAGAGATCTTGGGGTCCACTTCCATAGATCTCTCGAAGTTGCTACCCAAGTTGATAACGTTGTAAAGAAGGTGTATGGTGTGTTGGCTTTCATTGGCAGAGGAATTGAGTTTAAGAGCCGTGAGGTTATGCTGCAGCTCTATACAACTCTGGTTAAACCACACTTGGAATATTGTGTTCAGTTCTGGTCACCTCATTATAAGAAAGATGTGGAAGCTTTAGAGAGGGTGCAGAGGAGATTTACCAGGATGCTGCCTGGACTGGAGGGCCGGTCTTATTTGGAAAGGTTGAGGGAGCTAGGGCTCTTTTCATTGGAGCAAAGAAGGATGAGAGGTGACTTGATAGAGGTGTACAAGAAGATGAGAGGCATAGATAGAGTGGATAGTCAGAGACTTTTTCCCAGGGCGGAAATGACTATCACGAGGGGGCATAATTTTAAGGAAGGTATAGGGGAGATGTCAGAGGTAGGTTCTTCACACAGAGAGTGGTGGGTGTGTGGAATGCGCTGCTGGCAGTGGTAGTGGAGTCAGATACTTTAGAGACTTCTACGTGACTCTTGGATAGGCACATGGAGGATAGTAAAATGTAGGGTATGCAGGGTAGATTGATCTTAGTACAATAATAGGTTGGCACAACATCGTGGGCCGAAGGGCCTGTACTGTGTTGTACTGTTCTATGTTCTATATGTGATGGGGTATTTTAGGTCACTCGACTGTGATTTTATTACCTGACAGTTATATTCCTGATCAAAATTGAACTGTAGGAAAGGCTGTCTGGCAGTGTGGGTAGTCCTGGAGACTGAAAGGAGAGGAACTTGATTTCTCCCATTGCCCTTCTACAGTTTTATTTCCTCCATGTCATTGGGAGAACAGATAATATGTAGTACGTGGAAGTATAACTGGCTGCTGTGTGAGCTGCAGATGCTGCTGTCTCATAGGAACAAGCACTTGTCCCACCTTATTGAGTGCAATGAAAAGATGTTAGTTTACAGAAAGGCCTGGAACAGCTTACAGGTAAAACAGATCAGGCTCAAAGCAGGAACAGCTACCGAAACCTTAGTTTGAGCTCAAAGCAATACTGAAGAATGTGACGGACCTACACAACCAGGTGGACGTGGGCAGTAGCCGTAACAAGGAGCTGCAAATCACTCGCGAGACAACCCTTTCAAAAATAATTGATAGCAATGATCTTCCCATGAAAGAACTCAAGCATGACAAAGAAGAGGCCAGGTGACCATGAAGTCAGATACAGAAAAGCATCAAAAGAAATCAATAAAGGGGATAAATGCTGAACAGATTGGGGAGTGTTTAGAGTAAGTCATGAAAGTGGAAATATACTGGACCACAGAAGACTAGAACTTACATAGAATTAGAACAATCTGGGTGTAGAACTAGAATCTTCAAAAATGAGCTGAAAATTCTTAAGAAACAAAATGTCAATAAGATTTGAGCCATTTAAAACAGATTGAGCAGTGAGATTAGTCAGTTGCTAATCTAGAACAAATCATGTATGTATTGCATCAGAATAAGCGAATTCTGGAACAGAAACTGCAGTCCATGAAAGAAAACTTTGACAGCACAGGAATGACAGATAATACTGATGATGATGACAATTAATGATGCCTCCAGATGAAGTTACTGTCATGCAGTCTGGACAAATCAGCAAATTAATTATGCATAATAGAGAATCAAGGGATCATCTGTAAATCGTTGAACATTCTTTTTTAAAGTTAGGAGATGTTGTGT
Organism: Rhincodon typus; assembly: GCF_021869965.1. NCBI lineage: Eukaryota > Metazoa > Chordata > Chondrichthyes > Orectolobiformes > Rhincodontidae > Rhincodon > Rhincodon typus. The sequence goes on along the minus strand of NC_063345.1, from coordinate 15,212,597 downwards.
GCTTATCTTGCCTTTACGAGAGTTTACTTTTTGGGAACTTCATGTGCTGTGTGTATGCAATGCTGTGACTCTGCCTGGCTATTAGATACTATGGTTTTGCAAGCTGCTCACACACAAAACTGTTACTTTCTATTTTATCCACTTTGTAACTTGCAGTGTGTTTTACAGAATCAAATAAACTTACCAACAGAGTTAATCAATCCTGAATGAACAATTATTGGTTGATTATCGACATAACACTAACAATAGCTCTGTCAGTGCAGATCTACCCACTTACTAGCTGAGGACTAGTAGCCAAGGGCTTTCCATTTTGCAGGCAAAGTATGAAGGTGGGCATTTCTAATGGCAACCCCCTCCTCACTTCAACAAGATCCCTGCCCCTTCAACAAAAAAAGGCCTGCTGGATCAAGTGTAATTGGGTACACAAATGTTGACTGGCTGCTTCTTTACCAATCAGATTGGGCAGCTGAGATGTTTTGTTTCCCATTTGAAGTTGTTTGGTCATCCATAGAAAAACACTATGGCACAGAATGAGGCTTTTAATTGATGACTTCACAATACACAATGCTGTATTTGCTATTTCTCAAATAATGAAGCAGTTCAGTGTCACCTGCAGCAAGAGCTGCTGACATCCAGGAATTTAATATAGGTGTTATATGTGTAACAAGTGGTGAAAATCACCAGCACCAAATCCACCACCATCAATATCCTCAGAGTCATAGCTGAGCAGAAACTCAACTGGATCAGCCAATTTTTTGGTTATTAAACCAAGTCAGAAATTCAGTGTTCTGTAGTAGATCAACTCTGTCTCCCCAGTGTCTGTCCACCATCAGCAAGGCAAGTCAGAAAGAGGATGCAAAAACCCCCACTTGCCTGAATCCGTGCAGCCTCAACTTAAGGAACAATGCAATGTAGTGCAAATCAATCCACTCTTTCCTAAGAGTCTGAACAACACTCTTTCCTCTATCAGTATATGATGATTGCACAGCAGCAAATTGATTGAAAAGCTATCATCCACAAATTTCACCCCATTTCCAAACACACACTCACCCCTAATCACACAGCATCCCAATCTGGAAATTCATTGTTGCTGGGTCAAAATCCTGGGAAACTTGTCCAGAGCAGCATTGTGGGAGTACATAAAATGTAGGGGAAGAGGTAGGCTAATCAGCCCATTGAACAATGAAGCAGATTCAATGAGATCATAGCTGGTCTGATAATTCAAAACTGCACTTTCCTATCTTTTCCCCAAAACCCCTTGATTCCCCTACTCATTTAAAAAAAATCCATCTCAACTTTGAATATGCCTAATGACGCAGCCACGACAACCCTGTGTGGTAAAAAATTCCACAGATTCACTACGCTCTGAGAGAAGAAATTCTTCCTCATCTCTGTCTTAAATGTGCAATCCCTTATTCTGAGATTATGCCCTCTGGTCCTATACTCTCCCAAAAGGGGAAACAACCTTTCTAAAATCTACTTTCTTGTACCTTAGTGACACCAACCACAGCAGCTCAATAGATTGGAACAACCAAAGCTTCTCAAGGGCAACTGTAGATGAGCAAGAAATCCAACTGTCGTTAGGGATGCTTATGCCTTGACAATAAATATAAACATGATTAAGCTCCAGCAGCCACAAAGAGCAACTTTGGGAGCCCTAAAGTTTTGGAAACTTAAGGAGTCATATTCAAGGAAATAAAGGCAAGAAAAAATAACTGTTTGGACCAAGTAAAGGATGCCTGCCCCACCTCCTCATCCCCACCACCTCCTACCCCACCCCAAGAAATTACGAGCAGTTTGGGGAACATAACTCAAACAGGCATTTCCATCTTAACACCCCACGCGGAGCAGTTCAGTGCTATAAATCATTAGTGATCTCAGAATGTTGACAGAGGTAGGGAAGGCATGAGCTACCATGTAGAACCTGAAACAAACCAGGAAACATGATTCATATCCATCCATGAGCACAGAGCGAAAACAAAAATCAGACAGTTACTATGCACAAGAGGGCTCGGGTCCATGCCCAAAAGTCTCTCCCATGCTGTTCACCTGTTGCATATTACATTTTGTATAATGTTTAAGTATACTGTAAACAGAATGTCTGCAAATTATGATGACAAGATTATCAGTAACCTTTCTTGTAAGGAAGCATTGTAAACTGTGAGGAGGAGAATAGAAGTCCAAAAAGACACAAATGTTGTTGGAGTGGATCGATAGTTGGCAAATGAAGTTCAGTGCAGAGAAGTGTGAAGTAATTCATTTTGGTAGGAAGATGATGGAGAGACAATATAAGTTCAGAAATACAATTCCAAGTGGGTGAAGGAGAAAAAGGAATGGTATGTGTATGTACTTGAGTCATTAATCTTGGTAGGGCAGGTAGAGAGAGCAGTTAATAAAACATACTGAATCCTGGGCATGGAGTATATGAGAGGTTGTGCTGAATATGTAAAAATTACTAGTTAGACCTCAGATGGAGTATTATTCACAGCGTGGCCATCAGACTTTTGGAAGGGTGTGAATGCATTCTATTTTAGTGTGGTATTCTGCTACCTTCTTACATCCTCTTCACAGTATATTTTCCTGCATATCTTTGTGTCATCTGTAAATTTGGTGATCATGCTTTCATTCTCCTCATCTAAATCATCGGTCTAAACTTTAAAAAGCTAGCACAGACCCCTGCAATACTCCACTCATCACTTTCCTGCTAACGAGAGAAGAAACCATTTTATGCATTTTCTCTGCTTTTTGCCAGCCGGCCACTCTTCTATCCATGCAAATGTATTTTTCCTGTACCATGAACTCCTAATTTGTGGAATAAACATTTGCACACACCTTGTCAAATAGTTTTTTGGAAATGCCGTACTTCTACAGGCTTCCCTTTATCCAAAAACACACTGAAATGTTGTTGGAGTGGATTGATAGTTGGTAAATGAAGTTCAGTGCAGAGTTCTTCCTTCAAAGAATTCCAATAAATTTGTTAATCATGATTACCCTTTCTCAAAACCATATTGTCTCTTCCTTGTTACTTTAGTCTTTCTAAGGGCATAGTTATAATCTTATCAATTGTAACATCTTCCATACGGTAGACACGTAGATAACAGGTACATGGTATGTGACTTACTGCCTAATTCACTTCTTGAATAGAGGACTTATATTTGCCCCTTTCCAGACCAATAGAACTTTTCCAGAGTCTAGAAGATTTGGGAAAATTACCACCAACACATCTACTCCTTCATTTGCCACTTCTTTTAACAGCCTGGAATGAAGGATAAATAGGGTGGTCACTAGGACTTTAAACTAGTGAGTTGGGGGGAAGGGAAAGGGAAAACGACAGGGAGTATGATGGTAAATAAAAAGGTAAGCAGCAGGTTAGCATGTGTGCAGGAGGGTTTAAGTTCAAGGCAGACTATGAAAGAAGCAAAAAGGAAGGATAACTCAGGAGATATTATTAGAGATGTTGGAAATCATGAGGGTAAGAAAGCTAGCATAAAGGCACTTTACCTGAATGCTCGTAGCATTCGTAACAAGGTTGATGAGTTAACGGCACAAATCATCGCGAATGAATATGATTTGGTAGCCATTACGGAGACATGGTTACAGGATGGTCACGACTGGGAGTTAAATATCCAAGGGTACCAGACTATTCGGAAGGACAGACAGGAAGGTAAGGGAGGTGGTGTAGCTCTGATATTCAAGGACGCCAACCGGGCGGTGCTGAGAGATGATATAGGTTCTATGGAGAATGAGGTTGAATCCATTTGGGTGGAAATTAGAAATTCTAAGAGGAAAAAGTCACTGATAGGCATAGTCTATAGGCCACCAAATAATAACATCACATTGGGGCGGGCAATAAACAAAGAAATAACTAATGCCTGTAAAAATGGTACGGCAATTATCATGGGGGATTTTAATCTACATGTAGATTGGTCAAACCAGCTCGGTCAGGGTAGCCTTGAGGAGGAGTTCGTTGAGTGTATCCGTGATAGTTTTCTTGAACAGTATGTAATGGAACCAACGAGGGAGCAAGCTATCCTAGATCTGGTCCTGTGTAATGAGACAGGAATAATTAATGTCCTCATAGTTAGGGATCCTCTTGGAAGGAGTGATCACAGTATGGTTGAATTTAGAATACAGATGGAGAGTGTGAAGATAAAATCCAATATCAGGGTCCTGTGCTTGAACAAGGGGAACTACAATAGAATGAGGGAGGACTTGGCTAAAGTAGACTGGAAACAAAGATTTTATGGTGGGACAGTTGACGAGCAGTGGAGGACTTTCAAAGCAATCTTTCAAAGTGCTCAGCAAAAGTATATTCCAATGAAAAGGAAGGACTGTAAGAAAAGGGGTAATGCCATGGGTGTCTAAAGAAATAAGGGAGGCTATCAAATTGAAAGAGAAGGCATACAAAGTGGCCAAAAACAGCATAAGATTGGGAAAACTTTAAAGGTCAACAGAAAGCCACAAAAAGAGCTGTAAAGAAAAATAAGATAGAACATGCGAAAAAACTAGCACAGAATATAAAGACAGATAGCAAAAGTTTCTACAAATATATAAAACGAAAAAGACTGGCTAAAGTAAACGTTGGCCCTTTAGAGCATGAGAAGGGGAACTTAGTTATGGGATATGATGAAATGGCCGAGGCATTGAACAGGTATTTTGTGTCGGTCTTCACAGTGGAGGACACTAATAACATGCCAGTAAGAGACAAAGAGACGAAGGTAGGTGAGGACCTGGAAACAATCATTATTATGGAAGAGGTAGTGTTGGGCAAGCTAATGGAGCTAAGGATTGATAAGTCTCCTGGGCCTGATGGAATGCATCCCAGGGTACTAAAAGAGATGGCGGGAGAAATAGCAGATGCACTGGCGGTAATTTTCCAAAATTTGCTGGACTCTAGGGCAGTCCCAGCAGATTGGAAAACAGCAAATGTGACGCCACTGTTTAAAAAAGGAAGTAGACAAAAGATGGGGAATTATAGACCGGTTAGCTTAACCTCTGTAGTGGGGAAGATGCTTGAGTCTATTATCAAGGAAGAAATAGCAAGGCATCTTGATAGAAATTGTCCCATTGGGCAGACGCAGCATGGGTTCATGAAGGGCAGATCATGCTTGACAAATCTTTTGGAATTCTATGAAGACATTACGAGCGAGGTGGACAATGGGGAGCCAGTGGATGTGGTGTACCTAGATTTCCAAAAGGCCTTCGACAAGGTGCCACACAAGAGGCTACTGCATAAGATAAGGATGCATGGCATTAAGGGTAAAGTATTAGCATGGATAGAGGATTGGTTGACTAACAAGAAGCAAAGAGTGGGGATAAATGAGTGCTATTCTAGCTGGCAGTCAGTGACTAGTGCTGTGCCTCAGGGATCGTTGTTGGGACCGCAATTATTTACAATTTATATAGATGATTTGGAGTTGGGGACCACATGTAGGGTGTCAAAGTTTGCAGATGACACTAAGATGAGTGGCAGAGCAAAGTGTGCAGAGGACTGTGAAACTTTGCAGAGGAGCATAGATACATTGAGTGGGCAAAGGTCTGGCAGATGGAATACAATGTAAATAAATGTGAAGTCATACATTTTGGTAGGAGTAATAGTAAAAAGGATTATTACTTGAATGGTAAAAAGTTGCAGCATGCTACTATGCAGAGGGACCTGGGTGTCCTTGTGCATGAATCACAGAAGGTAGGTCTGCAGGTACAACAAGTAATTAGGAAGGCAAATGGAATTTTGTCCTTCATGGCTAAAGGATTGAAATTAAAAGCAGAGAGGTTATGTTGCAGCTGTACAAGGTGCTGGTGAGGCCACACCTGGAGTACTGTGTGCAGTTTTGGTCTCCTTACTTGAGAAAGGATGTATTGGCACTGGAGGGAGTGCAAAGAAGGTTCACTAGGTTGATTCCGGAGTTGAGGGGGTTGGCTTATGAGGAGAGACTGAGTAGATTAGGATTATATTCATTGGAATTCAGAAGATTGAGGGGGGATCTTATAGAAACATATAAAATTATGAAGGGAATAGATAAGATAGAAGTAGAGAGGATGTTTCCACTGGCGGTGAAGCTAGGACAAGAGGGCATAGCCTCAAGATTAGAGGGAGCAGATTTAGGACTGAATTGAGAAGGAATTTCTTCACCCAGAGGGTTGTTAATCTATGGAATTCCTTGCTCAGTGAAGTAGTTGACGCTACTTCAGTAAACGTTTCTAAAAAAAAGGTAGATTTTTTTTGAACAATAAAGGAATTAAGGGATACGGTGAGAACATGGGTAAGTGGATCTGAGTCCACGAAAAGATCAGCCATGATCTTATTGAATGGCGGAGCAGGCTCGAAGGGCCAGACGGCCTACTCCTGCTCCTAGTTCTTAGGTTCTTAAGTCCATTAGGACACAGAGACTTGTCAGCCTACATCTCCAACAGTTTGTTTGGAACTACTTCCCTGGAGATGGTAATTTTACCAAGTTCCTTCTGCCTTTCACCTTTTATTTTGCAGATTTACAGGAATTTATTTTTGTCTCCTCCACAGTAAAAGATGAAGCAAAATATTTGCTGATTTTATCCATTGTTTCCTATTACCATCAATGAACTCCCTACTCTCATTCTCCAGAGGAGCAATATTAACTTTATTTACCCTTACCCTTTTGAAATACCTGTAAAAACACTTGCAATCTATTTTTACATTGCTAACAAGCTTTCTGTCATACAATAATTTCAATCTCCTGATTAATCTTTTAGCCAATCTCCACAGTTTTTTATATTCTTTGGAATCATTTCTTACTAATCATTTACTGTGCAGTTATGTTTTTCCCCTTAAATTTAATGCTTTCCTTCCATGATTCACCATGGATGGTGAGTCATTCCCTTAGAACTTCGCTGTACAGTAGGAATATACTTATTGAGAATTCTGAAATACTTCCATAAGCATTTGCCACTGCTTCTGATTTGATCTATTCCCTAGCCTACTAAACCAGTTCACTTCAATTAGCTCACCTTTCATAGTTAGAATAGGTCTGGGGGAGATTAGGAACCAAAAAAGGAATGTATGCGTGAAATTGGTCCCATAGCCGGGGTACTAAACAAGTACTTTGCACTTCTGTTTCTCAAGAAAGACAATGTTGTCAATGCCAAAATGAAGGGGAAGGTTGTTGGAATACTGAATTTAACTTCGGTTTTTTTTTTGAAAAAAGGATGTATTAGGAAGACAACGCAGTGTGGAGCTGGAGAAATACAGCAGGCCAGGCAGCATCGCAGGAGCAGGAAAGTTGTGTTTCGGGTCGGGACCCTTCTTCAGAAATAAGGAGGAGGAAGGCAGCTGGGAAATAATTAGAATGAGTAGAGGTGGAGCTGGGGAAGGTATGTGGGATGGTGATAGGTGAATGCAGGTAGGGAGTGGTGGAGTGGATAGGTGGGAGAGAAGATGGACAGGTTCTGTCAGGTCAAGGAGGCGGGAGGGAGGAAGGGTGGGGCTGGGGAAAGGTAGGGTGGTGATAGGTTGGATGCAGGTAGGGGGTAGTGGGGATTGGTCAGTGGGAAGGTTAGGGCGGCTAGGTGGGAAAGATGGACAGGTTATGTCAGGCCAAGGAGATGAAGATGAGAGGGAGGGTTAGATATGGGATGAGGCTAGGGTTGGGGACATTTTAAAACTGATGAATTCTATGTTTAGGCCATAACAGTGTAGGTTCCCAAGATGGAATATGAGGTGTTGATCCTCCAGTTTGCATGTGGTGTCATTGTGACACTGGAGGAGGCCCAGATGAACATGTCACCCAGGGAGTGGGAGGGCGAGTTAAAATGGTTGGCGACCAGATGGTGAACCCCACCACACCCGGCACCTTTCCCTGCAACTGCAGAAAGTGCTACACCTTCCCCTACACCTCCTCCCTCACCTCCATCCAAGACCCAAAGCAAACCTTTCATATCCGACAGGGGTTCACCTGTACATTCTCCAACTTGGTCTACTGTATCTGTTGCTCCTGATGTGGCCTCTTCTACATCGGTTAGACCAAGCGCAGACTCAGGGACTGTTTCGCAGAGCATCTGCACTCTGTACACAACAAACGACAGCACCTTCCGGTCACCAACCATTTAACTCCCCTTCCCACCCCCAGGGTGACATGTCCATCTGGGCCTCCTCCAGTGCCACAATGACACCACCCACAAACTGGAGAAGCAACACCTCACATTCTGTCTCTGGAGCCTACAGCCCGATGCCAAAACATTGAATTCACCAGTTTTAAAATCTCCCTACCCCCGGCCTCATCCCATATCCAACCCTCCCTCTCATCTCCGCCTCCTTGACCTGACACAGCCTGTCCATCTTCTTTCCCACCTACCCTTCCTGCTGACCAATCCCCACTATCTCCTACCTGCATCCAACCTATCACCACCCCACCTACCTTTCCCCAGCCCCACACATCCTCCCTCCCACCTCCTTGACCTGACACAACCTGTCCATCTTCTCTCTCACCTATCCGTCCCACCCATCCCATTGACCAATCCCCACCACTCCCTACCTGCACTCACCTATCACCATCCTGCCTATCTACGCCAGCCCCATCCCTCGTCTCTATTTATTTCCCAGCTCCCTTCCCCCGCCCCATTTCTCAAGAAGGGTCCCGACCTGAAACGTCAACTTTCCTGCTCCTCTGATGTTGCCTGGCCTTCTGTGTTCCTCCAGCTCCATACTGTGTTGTCTCTGACTCCAGCATCTGCAGTTCTTGCTATCTCCGGAATTAGGAAGATACTGTATTTAAAGTTGATCAGACGGCTTGTATCCAAACTGCTGGGGGAAGTAAACATGGACATTGAGGAGGCACTGGCCATTAGGAAGTTTTAATTTGCGTCCAGTTTATGGTACACCTGAATTCAAAATGTTTAATACTGATAGAAAAAGTAAAAAAAGTTTTCACTTCCTCACATTTTCCATCTGTCCCTTGTGCACAAAAATAATTCTCCCTGTAATGCAGCTCAAAGCCAAAGTAATATTTTCAGACCGGGGCAGGAGCCATGTGGGCCACTAATGAGTAAGTTGTCGAACTTAATCTTCTAATAAGAGACAGGAAAATCCAGGAGAACAGGCTTGAAATTTGCCATTGAGCATCCATTGTCACATTGGCTGCTTGTAATGGATCTTTTCTGTTGAAGTAAATGGTGCTAACTATGAGGTTGGAAGTTTACCTTCAACTAATACAATACCATCCATTTCACATTAACACTAAAGATGATTGTCAACCCCAGCATCTAGAGAAACCTCATCGTTTGGTAGTTGGAAATTAAGCATTTCAATGGTAAGTAATCTATCATTGCTGAATATGTTGCATTGTGCACATCATGAGTGACAGTATAAGACATTAAAAGAAGTTAAAAACAGTCATTCATGGTGGATTGCTGCCATAAATTCAGTAAAATTAACTAGACTATTATCTACTTCAAGTTTGATCTCCAAGAATAACATATTGCTGCCTCTGAGTCACTGCACAACACTGGATTATTATGAATATGTCCCATTTAATTTGCTCTCTGCACCCTTTCCAAACATGCTAAATAACATGTCACACCACAGCATCTGGGAGCAGTATTTTATTTTATTTCTTTACATTATTGTCGATCAGGGATGTGCACTTACAGTTAAACATTTTAGAAAATGATCAGTGAATAATGATGCTTGAATGGCAAATATGAATTTTTAACATCTGGAAGCCATTAAGAAGAGTCGTACTGTTCGAAGCATGACCCTGAAAACATTTTGTAGAAGTCAAGTATTGAACTTGCTGTAACTCAAGCATAGTGGTCTGCTTTGATGTAATTTAATTATCCTCACACACTTTTAGCATGAGCACGAATGTACAATTTAGTTCAATGTAACTACTATCATTAACTAAAATCTCCCAAAGTGTTCTTTTCTATATTCAAGAGTACAACAATCATTTAGATACATGTGAAGTCAAATTCACTTAAGAAACTGATTACTGAAATGGAACAAAGCCTGCACATCCACAACAGACTAGGTATAAGTTGTTTGAGTATTATTTTAGAATTAAAATGCATATATTCCATTAGTTCATTTGTTGAAAGGCCTTGCCAGCACAATTACAACGTTAATGTTAGTTTATGGAGTAGTACGGTATATTTTCAGTTAACAATTTCACTGCATGTTTTTCTGAGCTTAAAAGCAAATTATTGAATCTTAGAATAGTTACAACAAGGAAGCCGTTTGATCTGTTGCGTCCACAAAGGTCTCTAGAAGTGCAACTCAGCTGGTCCCATTCCCCAACCCTTTCCTTGCAGCCAACAACTTTTTTTTCTCTCTTTACATAATTATCCAGGTCCGTTTAGAAAACTAGAATCTGTGAATCTGCTTCCACCACACTCAGGCAGTACATTGTAGAGCCTAATCAATTCCGCTATCAAAAATAACTTTTCCTCATGTCATCTTTGGTTCTTTAGTCATTCACCTTAATTCAGTGTTAATGTTTCAGGTTCGGTGACCCTTTCTAAGAAAACCGAGGTGTTAATTCTGGTTTTTCTTCTCAGATACTGCCAGACCTGCTGAGCTTTTCCAGCAACTTCTGTTTTTATTCCTGATTTACAGCATCCAAAGTTCTTTCGGTTTTCATTTTAATTCAGTTTTCTTTGATTCTCAACCCTTCTATAACAAGGTAAATCCTGACATGTGCAAGACTACTAGTTAATCCTGCTCCACCATTCAATACAATTATGGCTAATTATGGGCTTGAACCCCACTTTGCCACTCATTCCCCATATCCCATGATTGCCTGAGAGAACAAACATCTATTTATCCTAGCTGTAAATATAGTCAAGGATGAGGCATTCACAACCCTATCAGTTAGAGAATTCCAAAGCTTTAAAACCTGTTAGGAGAAGTAATTTCTCCTAATCTCAGTCATAAATGGTTGGCCCCTTGTTCCAAAACTGTGCCTCTGTTGTAGATTTCCTGAACAGTGAATACAGTTTCTCAAACAAGAATGTTTCTACCTATTCTGCCCTGACCCCTCATGATTTTGAATGCTTCTGTCAAGTCTCCTTTTAACTTCCTTTTCTCTGAGAACCACCCAACTTCACCATTCTATGCTCAAAACTGAACTTTCTCATCCTTGAAACTATCTTTGTAAGTCTTTTCTGCACTCTATTTAATGCTTTCACATCTCTCGTAAAGTATGATGCCGAGAACTGGATACTCCAGTTGAGGCTGAGCCAGTGTTTTAATAACGTTCACCGTAGCTTCTTTACTTTTGTATTTAAGATTCTTAAATCTTAATAACCATTTTCACAAACCTCCTTCCCAGCTTCCAACAATTTGTGCTCCTATATCCCAGTTTTTCTGCTCCTGAACCCCTTTAGAATTGTATCCTTTGTGTCATGTGTATGTTGCTTTTTATCTGGTTTAGATTGAAGAAACTGTAATACTTATGGAACTATTTTCCACACATTAGCTGATCATGCAGAATACAATTCGAAATCTTTGACAAAATGTCAACAATTCATTTTTTTTGTAAGTTTACATCTTTAATTTATTCATAATTACTAATGTTGCAAATTCACAGTAACCTGTTGAGCCCACAAAATTTCTTTGCATTCTTTAAGGTAAAGAACAATTGTGCTACAAATACAATTCAATTAAGGAACTCTTAACTGTTTTCTCAATAAATAAGAAGTGAAGGAACTTTGGAGGATTTACTTGGATTAAAATATTTTTCAGCATTCACACTGGATTGAATTTGGATGTTCTTAGGTTTTAATTTACCGTTGGGAAAGCATTGAGCCTTGAAAAAGATGTGAATACTGTAACTCATAACTACACTTAAGTTTTTATCATAGAAATGGCTTATTACTATATCAAAAATATTTCATCTTTAGTATTGACTGGAGGACTTAAATTTTAAAGGATTGTCAAAAATGGATTGGTTTGAAGTTTTCTTGAAATACTTCCTCTACGGTCTATTTAAAATTGATCGTTTAAATTTCAATGTACACATTCGGGAGTTGTTTTTGAAATAAGATTTCCTAGAAATCACATGACCATTGACACCTACTGACTTTGAGGCAAGCCCATGCTGGGGCTGTTCAAATAGTGACTGATTTAGAGAGGTTCCTGCTCTATCTGGATCAATTAGAGGAAATCCTGCTAAGAACAAGCTGAGTTGAAGGAAAGCTTACTAACAGTATGCTGCAAACTGATTTGTCTCATTTCTGAAAAGAATATCTTCTTGTTGAGTTCAGGGTAAAACCTATTTATTCCTTTGAATGAGTAATTAAAGAAACATGTTAAGATTGTATTTCCTGAATGAGCTGTGTCTGCAAGACTTCAGAGAAAACCAGATGTCGTTGGTAATTTGACCACATGTGTCTGAGTATCAGAGCAACAGACTTTGGAACATCCTACATTTTTACCTTTCTATCTTCAATAATAATCTACTATGCATCGTTTTTTTTTTCCTTCAGAAAGTTAATCTTTGCAGAGAAATCTGTGTCTTTCTCTTTTCATGTGTGTCTGTTTGTGGGTATGTTTTGGGGATATTTAGAGGGATAAGCATGAATACTTCTATATTACTGACTGTGCATGTTAACTTATTCAATGAAGATGCAATGATTAGTTTTGTTTCAATAATAAACCAATAATTGTGTTCATTAAAATACCTGGTTGATAGATCTTTTTGTTTAAACCCTGATACAGATAAAATATTTAATAGACCATTTTGTTAGCAGGGGAAAGTATTTTTGCTTGGTGTTGTGACCCATGGAGTAGTGGGACTAGAGTGACATTCTTGGTCATGACCACATACATGAGTTGGACTTGCACTGTGCAGCCCTATGCTTCACCTGCCCATAAGCACAAAGTTGTTTCATCTTTGTATTCAGCATTTGAAAAAATTATCCACTGCACACTGTTTTGCCTGCGGGAGTGTTTGCGCAAGTCACATAGCGGAAAGGAATTCAGAAGAGTTCAGCAACTATTTAACAGTTATACTCCTACCTGGAAAATAAGGAAGGAATTTTTGAGTAACTGAATTCTTGTACATTTGAAGATTTTCATCAATGCACGCATGCCGAAATTTATTTATGTTCCACTGGGGTTTATGTTGGATGCAGTGAGGGAAAGAACAACCCACCTTCAATTGAAATGTGCCTTCAGCAGGAATGTAAATGGAACAAGCCTGACAATGTGACATCAGCTATATGATTACAAGAAGATAGCAAACCTGAGGAAACCTGTTAAAATAAAGTGGAAAATTCAAACCAATAAGTCATTTCAATATGGATTGCTAAGAACTGTGTACAAGTTACCAATTACTCTTTTATTCTATTCAACAAATTATTAGAAGCCTCATAAGGGCTTTTGTGGTCCAGTGGTAGTGTCCCTACCTCTAAGCCAACAGGCCTGGGTTCAGGCCCCACCTAATCCAGAGGTGTGTCATAAGACATCTAGAAAGGTGGATTAACATGTCTGCAGTCCTTTGATTATTGTATGTATGGCAAGTGGAAATCTTGAAGGAGTTTCCCATATCTAATCGTTCTCACTACATTCCTTTCTTAAATGCAGTGTCTGGGAATTCAGACAAGTGATATAATCTACAGTTGCTTAAATTTCTAAAGTCTTGCTAAGAATGTGTAGGGATTCACTAAGTGCAAATTTGCAGTGAACCAGGAGGCAACTTGGCACCTCAGTCAACTTGGTGAACATGATAACATCAAAGGCATCTGCAGGAGAGACACAGCAGTAAAAAATGCCTTAAGTCCAGTTAGATAATCTTGCATGAATTCTCGTACTCTGCTTCAAATCATTTGGCTAAAATGTACAAGGAAATTCTTATTTTGCCTTTCAGCTGCATGGAACCATGAGGCTGGCCTTCACAGATCTCATAGAGCCTATGAAATTTGTTGCTAATTAGTTTTCCTATAGAAAATCAGTCTGGAGAATTAATCACGAAAATGGTAGATGAATTGATCAAATGTTTTGCATTGGTCTTCACTAAAATAGAGACTTATCACATCGCAGAAATAGCCATAAATCAGGAGATAGAATGAATGCAAGAAGAGCTGAAGAAAATAACATTTACCAGAGACATGGTACTGAACGAATTATTGAGGCTGTAAGCTGGCAAGTGTCTGAGTCCTAATGGACTTTATCTCAGCACATTAAAAAAATGACTAGTGAGATAGCTGTTATGTTAGTTTTAATCTTCCAAAACTCCCTTGATTCAGACAAGGTTCTATCAGATCGGAAAAGAGCAAATGTTTATTCTTTATTTATCCCTGTGTTCAGAAAGGAAAATGTAAAGGAAGAGACTACAAGAAAGTTAGCTTAATGTCTGTACTAGGGACAATGTAAGACGTTATTATTGAAGATGTAATGGCAGGGTGCTTGGAACCATTCATGCTAATCAGCTAGAGTCAATATGGTGTTGTGAAAGGGAAATCACGTTTAACCGATTCATAGAAGTTTTCTGAGGAAATAGTGTATGCTGTGGATAAAGGGAAACTGGTGGGTATACTGTACCTAGATTTCTATAAAGCCTTTGATAAGACACCACATAAAAGGTTATTGCAGGAAATAAAAGACATGGGTGAAGCTAGGTTGCTAAATTTGTCATGACGCAATGACAGGTAGGAACTAAATAATGAATAAGATATAAGGAGGCTACAAAGGGATACAGATAAGTGACAAATATCTGTCAAATTAATATAACGTGAGAAAATGTGAAATTGTCCATTTTGACAGGAAGAATAAAAAAAAGGCAAAATTTCCAAATGGTGATGATTGCAGACCTCTGAGATATAGGGGGATATGGGTATCCAATTGCATGAATTACAAACGTTAGTATACAGGTACGGTAAGTAATCAGGAAATCAAATAGCATATTGTTTGCTATGAGGGGAACTGAATATATGAAATAGAGAGGTTATGCTTCAGTTAAACAAGACACTACTGAGACCACATATGGAGTAATGAAACTTCATTAAGGAAGTTTGTAAATGATTTGGAAGCAGTTCAGAGAAGGTTTACTAGGCTCATTCCTGGAATGGGTGGGTGGTCAAATGAAGAAAGGTTAGACAGGCTAAGCTTGTATCAATTGGAGTTTAAAAGTCTAAGAGGCAACTTGATTGAAATAAACAGATCCTGAGGGATCTTGACAAGGTGGATTGGAAGGAATGTTTCATCTTTCTATTTGGAGAATCTCGAATTAGGGGGCCACTGTTTACAACAGAAGGAAATTCAATTTTGATATGCAAGGCAGTGAAAGTGGGAGTGGGCAGGAATGTGGAATAATCAGAGCAGCTATGATCTTATTGAGTAGCAGAGCAGGCTCGAGGGTCTGAGTGACCTACTGAGTGTTCCTAATTCATAGGGAGGCAAACCCAGCATCAGAGAGAAGCTTGGAATCGTTCAGGATGGCACCACATTTGGACCTTCAATGCCCTCTGCAGTTCATATGATAGAAAGTGGACAGAACTGATTATGCACTGACAAAATCAAATACTAGTTAACCTCGGAGCAGTCCAATCTTGTACTACTCCATCCGAATCCAAGGCAGAGAGCAGTGCATTCATTCTTTCTCCTAAGCAACAGCTTGGAAGAAATCACAGAGTAAGGGTTAGAAATTGCATCAATACAAGAAAAAAATTTATATATGGCATAAATTGAATATGTATGAACTATGAATATGTATGAACTTTGATATTACAAAACTTGAATATTACTGGAAAATGCAATATTTTGTCCAAACTTTTAACCTTGCACTCATTGGGAAAATTTGCAAGAATAGCAGTATAAAGGGAATGACATTTGTAAAGCATGAGAGGAGAATACTGATTGGTTGACACTTTGACTCTGATTAGTTGAGGTGTTGGTATTAAGAATAGACCAGTTAGATGATGACTGACAGCTAAGTGCCAAAATGTACATTTTAGCTGTCAATCTTAATTCCCAGACCAGGTAGGATTCCGATTGGTCAGCAAATTTCCATGGGAATGCAGCAAAGATTGACAATCTCTGTGTTGCTTTTCCTCCCATGAGAACAGAGAAATTGCAATACATGTACAAAATCTTCTTGCCTGCATGAATCATACGCGTGAATGTGTGTAGCTTCTTGTACGCACAGATGCATTGCACTGTGAGCCCTACTGCTGAACTTAAATTGGTTTCTGGTGTAAGTGTGGGGTTACACCAAAGAAATAACAGACATTAGCTTTTTTTAATAAAGAAGGTACTGGGAGCCAGTTTCTCATTATAAGGGCAGCCTGGTTTCTTATGGCGTCAGCTTAAGTACTTTGCTGAATGTTTCTTGGATGAACATTTTCTTGGTTGCAGAAATGCTTTTGCCAGAGCATCTTCTTAATTAGTGCCTGGCACCTGTTCTGCCTGGCTTTAATTATGGTCTGGCCATAATGTTCTCTTTGTATCAAGAAGTTGCAAAGCATGCAACATATTGTTGTTTCAGATACTTTTCTGTAAATCTATGCTCCCATCAATCTATCAAAGCATTGGATAGTTAATTCAGAGATCAGTGGTATCTGGAATAATCCTATTAGCTGCACAGGTCTCATTGTGTCTATATAGAGACAGAAAGCATCAGAGAGTCATAACATTTTTAACAGCACGTTAAGGCTCTTCAGCCCATCATGTTTACACCTGTAATTAATCATATATCTAATCTTGAAGTCATCGATAGCCACGAGTGAGGTGCAGGAAGACTGGAGGTTGGCTAACGTGGTTCCATTATTTAAGAAAGGTGGTGAGGAAAAGCCAGGGAACTATAGACTGATGAACCTGACATCAATTGTGGGCAAACTGTTGGAGGGAATTCTGAGCGACATGATTTACATGTATTTGGAAAGGCAAGGACTGATTAGGGATAGTCAATATGGCTTGCGCATGGGAAATCATGTCTAACTAACTTGATTCCAAGTTTTTTGAAAAAGTGACGAAGAGGATTGATGAAGGAAGAGCAGTGGATATTGCCTATATAGACTTCAGTAAGGTGTTTAACAAGGTTCCATGTGGCAGACTGATTGACAAGGTTAGATCACATGGAATACAGGGAGAACTAACCATTTAGATACAAGATTGGCTTGAAGGTTGCTTTTCGGACTGGAGGCCTGTGACTAGGAGTAAGCCACAAGGATCGGTGCTGGATCCACTGTTTTTTTGTCATTTATATAAGTGATCTTAATGTGAGTATAGGACATATGGTTAATAAGTTTGCAGATGATACCAAAATTGGTGGTGTAGGGGACAGTGTTGAAGTTTACCTCAGAGTACAAAAGGACTTTGATCAGATGGGCAACTGGGCCGAGGAGTGGCAGGGCAGGAGATGGCCTAGCGGTATTATCACTGGACTATTAATCCAATGACCCAAGTATTATTCTGGGACCCGGATTCAAATCCTGCCACGGCAGATGGTGGAATTTGAATTCAGTCAAAAAAAATATGGAATTAAGAGTCTGAAGATGGCCATGAATCAGTTGCTGATTGTTGGAAAAACCCATCTAGTTCCCTAATGTCCTTTAAGGAAGGAAACTGGCATCCTTACCTCATCTGGCCTACATGTGACTCCAGACCCACAGCGACCCTCTGGGCAATAAATGTTGGCCTAGCCAGTGACACTCCCATCCTGTGAATAAATAAAAAGAACGTGGAGTTTAACCTAGATAAATGTGAGTGCTACAATTTGGTAGGGCAAATCAGGGCAGGACTTACACACTTAATGGTAAGATCTGGGAGAGCGTTGCTGAAAAATGTGATCTTGGAGTAAGGTTCATTGTTCCTCAACAGTGAAATCGCGGGTAGACAGGGAGTGAAGAAGGCGTTTGGTACACTTCCCTTTATTGGTCAGTGCATTGAGTATTGAAGTTGGGTGGTCACGTTGCAGCTGTGGAGGACATTGATTAGGCCACTTTTGGAATACTGCTTTCAATTCTGGTCTCCCTGCTGTAGGAAAGATGTTGTGAAACTTGAAAGAGTTCAGAAAAGATTTATAAGGATTTGCCAGGGTTGGAGAGTTTGAACTATAGGGAGGGGCTGAAAAGGCTGGAGTTATTTTCCCTGGAGCATCGGAGGTGGAGGGATAACCTTATAAAAGTTTATAAAATCATGAGTGGCATGGATAGGGTGAATAGTCAAAGTCTTTTCCCCAGGGTAGACAAGTCAAAAACTAGAAGGCATAGGTTTAAGATGAAGGTGGAACATTTAAAAGGGAACTAAGGAGCAACTTTTTCAGACAGAGCATGGTGCATGTATGGAATGAACTGCCAAAGGAAGTGGTGGAGGCTTTTACAATTACAATATTTAAAAGGCATCGGATGGTCCATGAATAGGAAGGGTTTAGAGGCTTAATACTAGCGAATGGGACTAGATTAATTTAGGATATCTCGTCAGCATGGAATAGTTGGACCGAAGGATCTGTTTCCATGCTGTACATCTCTATGATTCTATGTCCACATTCTGGGATATAGCCATTGACAGCATGCAATACAGCTGTAGCTATACATTAGAGGAGTTAGATTTCTTTTTGCTTCATGTAGGGAATTCATTTTGCCTGTAGCCTAGAAGACCATGTAATTGCTAACAATTAAGTGCAGAGTTTCAGGAACTCCAGCAGTGCAAGAAAATTAAACAGTCCTATTAAATGATTGTGTTCCCACTGATGTAGTAACAACAGAGGAAAATGCTGGTAGAGGTTAACAGTGAATTGGTCACCTGTTTCATACGTCTGTGTGCAGCACATTGCAGATTCTTTTTGTGCAAACGTGGAAGGAAACATAAAAATTGAAAGTTATCTTAGTGTTTAAAAATAGTGTAATTTCTTACTGGAGATTGTCTGCAGGTCTCTGAAGCATCTCAGTAACACTATTTTTCTGAATTAGAAATCTGGAAACACAGTTCACTTTCCTTGCCAGATAGCCGTACCCAAGCCTATAGAGATTTAAAATCCTTGGCACCTATTCTTTATTCTCCTTCAAGCTCCTACATTCAACCTATTGAGAGTAGATCAGGGAAATGATCTCCAGAAACTGCAGTGGTGTAGAATTATAAAGCAAAGAAGAGAAAGCCTTTCAGGATCACTTCTTGACGAATGAGAAACAGATTGGTTGCTTAACCACTGTCGAACTATGAAAGACTGGCACGTTGCAAACTGAGAAACCCAGCAAATTGAATTGTACCCACACTTAATGCAAATGCCGACTTGATTGGCTGATATCTAACATGGATATTTGAGCACCATTCTCCCCATACAATATCCCTCCACCAGTTACATGCTGCCTTCTCCTGTAAAGACATAAAGTGGCGAATGAATATGACATAAGTGGATGGCAGAGTCGTTACTTCTAATGCACTTGCAGGCAACATGTTGAAGTGTTCCAAGGGAATGATGAGGTAAGGCAGAAGGAATACAGGGATAATGGTTTCGAAGCTTGGAGGGGGGTGACAAGAGCGAGTGGAGGAAGATGCTACATGCAGCAGAGAGGGTGTCAGAGCATGAGCCTTTGCGGGTGTGATGGCAGAGTTGGGGTGAGCATAAGGTAACAGAGAGTGTGGCACTTACCCTGTGAGCAGAGAGGTCATTGACCTTCTGTCGGTATTGCAGCCTGGTCTTCCATACCTTCATGACTGACCCAGGTGGCAATCTCTGATCTGGTTGGCATGATCTATGGCACAGTCTGTCCTGATGTCCTCTGAAAAGTGGATAATCCTGCTGTACACTACCACGTCGACCAGGTCCTGGAGAACCACGGTGCCATCGTACCCTCAAAGATGGTGCAGAAGCAAGGATTGCTGGTCTTACAGTGAATACCTGGTGAGTGTATGTTTTAACAAGGGATGGAAATTAGACAAAATATGCAGGTTGGGGATGGTAACAGAAATCAATGCAGCAAGTTTGATAAGACATAGCTTGTTCAATCTAAGGACGAAGTATACAATTTGGCCAAGAAAAATAATAAATCTGAGGATTGGGAGCTGTATAGAATTCAGCAAAGAAGGACCAAGGGATTTATTAAGAACGGAAAGTAGGTACATGAAGAGAAAGAGATTGGTAAAGACAAATGTAGGTCCCCTACAAATGGAAATGGGGAACGTATAATAGGGGATAAAGAAATGGCTGAGGAACTGAATACATACTTTGGTTCTGTCTTCACAAAACAGGATATAAATCAGATACCAGAATTATTGGAGGATACAAGATTTAGTGAGAGGGATGTCACGCTCGCCACACAGTGTGTTTAGCCTGTTTATCCCACAAAGGACTGTGAGTCGACTCTTAACAGCAATATGAAATGATCTTTATTGGTTATAACACAATTAATACTATAATAATGATTATGCTACAAACTAACAATTAATACGATAAACCTGACAATTAATATTGTAAATCTAAGTCAGTATCTTATACTTTAACTTAACTTGGAATGATCAAACATCACCACGCTGGCCTTGATCCACGTGGCGATGGTCGCCTGATCTTTGTCTCCTGGTGGTCCCAGGGGCCATTGATTGGTCTTGAGTTACCACGCCCGAGGGTACTGTTGCGGTGATTCTTATCCTTGGAAGCTTCCACACTCCTTTGGGAGGATCTTCGATTCCCACCAATGGACCAATCAGGAATTGATTACCCTGATTGATCTGACCCAATCAGGCAGTGCCATGTGGATGGTGGGGTGTCTTTGATCCTCCATTTCTAAATGTGTCGGGGGCACGTAAGTCAAGTAGGCTTCCCAGATAAGAGTGTGAAGTGTCCATTTGTTCCGGAAACAGCTTGATGTCTCCTGTTGTCCTGGTAAATAGGCTTAGTCACTTGTGTATTGTGCTGTCTGCAGGTGCAGCTTGCCTAACTGGGTCTGCAGCTTGTTTGTTTCAGTATCTTTGCATAGATATTTTGGCCAATGCTTGGCTTGATTTCCCAGCATGCTTGGTGTATTATCCGATTCTGCCATTTTGAGTGGCCTGTCTGGCTACAGGAAAGAAGTGAGGGAGATCAATATTAGTAGAGAAATGGTGCTGGGAAAATTGTTGGGAGTGAAGGCACATGAATTCCCAGGGCGTGATAATCTACATCCCAGAGTATTTAAGGAAGTAGCTCTAGAAATAATGGATGCATTGGCTGTAATCTTCCCAGATTCTATAGACTCTGGAACAGACCCTGCAGATTGGAGGGTGGCTAATGTCACTTCAATATTCAAAAGGGAGATAGAGAGAAAACAGCGAATTATAGACCGGTGAGCCTAACATCGATGGTGGGGAAAATTCTCGAATCCATTGTCAAGGATTTTATAGCAGACCTTTTAGAAAGCAGTAGCAGAATCAGACAGAGTCAGCATGGATTTATGAAGGGAAAGTCATGCTTGACAAATCCGTTGGAATTCTATGAAGGTGTAACTAGTAGATTTGACAATGGGAGCACGTCAGTGTAGTATATTTGGACTTTCAGAAAGCATTTGACAAAGTCCCACATAACAGATTAATGTGCAAGATTAAAGCACATGGGATTGGGGGAAGTGTATTGAGATGGATAGGAAACTGGTTGGCAGAGAGGAAACAAAGAATAGGAAATTAATGGGTTCTTTTCAAATTGGCAGACAGTAATTAGTGCGGTGCCACAGGAATTGGTGCTGGGACCCAGCTATTCACAATGTACAGTAGTGATTTGGATGAGGGAACAAAACGTAACATCTCCAAGTTTGCAGATGGTGCCAAGTTGGGTGGGAGGGTGTACTGTGACGAGGATGCAGAGATCCTTCAGCATGATCTCAACAGGTTGGGTGAGTGGGCAAATCAATGGCAGATGCAGTATAATTTGGATAAATGGGAGGTTATTCACTTCGAAAACAAAAACAAGAAGGCAGATTACTACCTGAATGGCTGTAAATTGGGAGAGGGGAGTGTGCACCAGTCATTGAAGGTAAGCATGCAGGTGCAGCAGGCGGTAAAGAAGGCAAATGGTATGTTGGCCTTCATTGAGAGAGATTTCGAGTACAGGAGCAGGAATGTGTTGTTGCAGTTGTAGCTGGCCTTGGTGAGAGCATACCTGAAATATCGTGTGCGGTTTTGGTCTCTTTTTCTGAAGAAGGATTCTCTTGCTCTCGAGGGAATGCAGCGAAGGTTAACCAGGCTGATTTAAGGGATGGCAGGTCTGACGTATGAGGAGAGATTGACTATGTTAGGATTGTTTTTGCTAGAGTTCAGACGAATGAGGGGGGTTCTCATAGAGACTTATAAAATTCTAATAGGACTAGGTGACCGTCTGTGTGGAGTTTGCACATTTTCCCTGTGTCAGCGTGGGTTTCCTCCAGGTGCTCCGGTTTCCTCCCACAGTCCAAAGATGTGCAGGCTAGGTGGATTGACCATGCTAAATTGCCCATAGTGTTCATGGATATTTAGGGGTTAGGTGGGTTACAGGTGGATGGGTCTGGGTGGGAAGCTCTGACGGTCAGTGTAGACTTGTTGGACTGAAGGGCCTGTTTCCACACTTTGGGGATTCTGTGAAATTCAATGACAATCAAAATACCTTAATGTGTAACATTTAAAAACAAGAAATTACTTTGAGGGTAGGAATGGCTCTGTGCCATAATTGAATAACACTTCTGAGAGTACACAAAGCTCATACAAATTCATTCACCCTCAAATCTAGTCACCACCAGGTTTTTGCAGGCCAATCTTTCTCACTGTCTCACTGTTGCCCTGGTTCCCTCGGCATCCTCATCATTGTCGTTGGCTTCCTCGAAACCTCCATCAACCTGCACCTCCTCCTCATTCGATGGTTTCAGACTATCATTGAGCTAGGTTGTGAAGGGCACAGTGAGCAGTCACTAGGAGGTGTGGGAGACCATGTCCAACACACACCAGAGCAATCTTCCTGAGAGGTCCAGAAAAACAAACCGCATCTTTAAAACACCAATTGTCTGTCCGCTGGTGGGACTTGTGGATGCAGCTATTGCATTGTTCAGCATCAGACTGAAGATTTCACATTGAAGTTATTAGCTAAGCTTTCTGGGGTACCCCTTTCATGCATGAACCAGTCTTTGAGCTATTTCATGGGGAGCAAACATTAGAAGAATCTGCGAGTTGTGCAAAACATAAAGCTCCCTTGATAATCAGCACACAGCTACAGAAATTGGTGCCTGTTGCCACAAACCAGCTAGACATCGAGGGAGTGAAAACTCTTCCTGCTCAGGGAACTGGCTAGGTCATGCCAGGGGTTTCCAGTGCCACACATATTGCTAAAAATCTGACAGCATGGCATCTTGTCTTTCTAGGTCTGTGGTGAACTGGGCAAACAGTATTGGTTTCCTGTAAGTGGCATCAGTCAACTCAGGAGCTGAGGAGGTTCAGTGGCACTGTGATCTTCAGCATCATTAGTATATAGCTTTCAGCAAAGCCAAACCCTGCAGATGTGCCTGCAAGAGGTAGAGGATGGAGATAATGGCTCCTTCTGTACACATATTCTGGCTAGAATTCTTGACGTCTCCAAAATCCCCTTAAATGTGCTGCTTCCATGTCCGTTGCTACAGCCTCATGAACCTGTTGTCTTGGATTTTGCTGTTATTGCTCTTCCCTTCTTTTCCTCCTTCCCCTTCTGCTTCCTCTTCATCTTAGGAAAGCTGAAACAGCTGCTGGGTTAAGTAGGAATGGCTCTGTGCCATAATTGCCACATAATATGTGGCATGAAAATATTCATCTGCGGAGGAATATCTGAAAGGAAATCTTTCCTTTCCATCTGAGATCTTGACCTGATCAAGCTACCTATTTGATCCTTTATCTGGCAGCTCATATTTTTGGTGAAACTCTACAGTGCCCTTTAGAAGGTAAGAGGCATACTGAATTACCCATGTTCTTGTTCCGTCTCCTTATGCTGTCACGCACTAGATCTTTGTGTCTTTCATCCTTGTATTGTTTTCCATGCACGTGGCTATTAGCAAAATGTGACTCTTATTGCCCTGCATTATCCCTTGCAATCGGAATGTACAACCTGCACACTGATTTCACATCTATCAGATGCAGCAACCTATTAACGCTCCTGCTCCCGATTGTTAGGTGACCTTATTGGCAGAGGTTATTGAACAATGGGTTGCAGCATGGCTGTTTAAAATCTTACTTATTTTTATTCTTCAGTGAGTGCTTCCCTTTGATGTAAAATCCTTAACTGGGTGCTTGCGGAAGAGTATTTGTCAGGTTCTGTTTTAGATGCCTGAGTTGGACCTGTTTGTGTTGGAAGGTGCACTGAGATCCAGGGTCCCTCTCATCAGCAGAAATGCACATTCCCTGTAAAGTGCACTTTTGTGGTACTTGTTATTCAACTTTTCTGCCTTCGACCCCCACTATTAGAAGATACTTGCCATGACCCCACCCCATCACAGTTGACAACCATCTCTTTTTCTCTGGGATTTGCTGGTTGTATCCTTTCTCAGTCTCTCCCTGTGATTACCTGCCATTTCACTATTTCCCTGGATACTCCTATTCTTGCCCTGATCCCATTCCCTTTCAGATGTCTATGTCCAGTCTCACCCTTACACTACCCACTCCTTGGTCAGCATCACTGCTCTTTCACCTTTCCCAGTAGTGCATCTAATTATCCCATTTTGTTTCCCATCCTTAATTGCAGCTCACACCCTTTCTTGTCCCTGTTGTCCTTATACTGTGACATGCTCCTCTGCATCCTGGTTTGGTATACCTATTCCCAAGAAGACTTCCATTGCCCTTTAAATTTCATTCTCTGCGTTTCCTTTCCAACCTGCCCATCTTTCTACATACCTTTTCTGTTGACCCGCCTTTCACACTGAGCTGCATTACTTCCATGTCAGGTTTGCTGGAATCAGCTCGTGTGGTTGCCTCACTTAGGCAGAGAGTGGGCCCAGTCAGCCTTCACCCCTCACAACATAAGTCTTTAACTACAAGAAAGCAGACCAGATATGGCTCAGACTTCTAATGAGCTGATCAAAAGGAGAGGATTCGCTTCTTACACTGTAAACCTTTGCACAAAGAATTGGTTTGTTCATGAAGGAGCCTAGTTAGTGAAAAGGTTTTTACTCACTGGAGCTTAGAGATCGGATTGTACTTAACCAGGTATGCACCACACACATATAGCAGAATTTGTGAACACCCGCTTCCCATTTTTGCTTAACGAGATCACGCTCATGAACATTTCTGGGAACTGAATTGCAAACTTTAATCCACCACCAGAAGCTGATTTTTTGACCTTATTAGATTCTACTGCCTACCATTCTAAAAGCTGCAGTTTGGTCCAAAGTATTCTGTCCACTGAGGGCGGCACAGTGGCTCATGGTTAGCACTGCTGCTGCACAGCACTGGGGACCCAGGTTCAATTCCACCCTTGGGTGACTGTCTGCATGGAGTTTGCATGTTCTCCCTGTGTCTGCGTGGATTTCCTCTGGGTGCACCGGTTTCCTCCCACAGTCCAAAGATGTGCAGGTTAGGTGGTTTGGCCGTGCTAAATTGCCTGTAGTTTTCAGGGATGTGTAGGTTAGGTGGGTTATAGGGGCATGGGTCTGGGTGGGATGCTCTGAGGATTGGTATGGACTTGTTGGGCAGAATGGCCTGTTTCCACACTGTAGGGATTTTATGATTCTGTATAACAAAGAAAGCATTCAGTTTTAATAGATGGCACCGTCTGTGCCTGTGAGGCTTCTTTGCTCCACCGTACTGACTAGGATTTTTATTGTCTGGTGTCCGTTCTAAATGTTGTGTTGATTTTTCACATGTTATTTGTGCTTTTGCACCTTGGGAACTGAATGGATTCTACTAATCTCCTGTGATAAGGTTGATCACCTCCTCTCAGGCTTTATCTGTGATGTTTCTAGACCTCTGCTTCAGTCACCATATGAATGGAGATTCCTAAAGCTCAAATCTTCTTTTGACTGCAATAAATCTGATGGAGACCTATCAGCAATTCTATCAATTCCATCTCTTTTAATTCTGACTTCAAATCTCCATAGTTGCATTTTTCCACTAATCTGTAATGATCATTAATGAAAATACCTACCTCTGGATTCTGAACTTTCCTTTAAATTGATTGATTGATTGATTGTTACGTGTACTGAAATACAGTGAAAAGCTTTGTTTACGAGTGGTACAGGCAGATTACAGCAAGCAAAGGATGTACAGATCAAAAAGATTTAGAGGCATACAGGTTGCGTTATTTGAGGCTAGAGTCCATTCAACAGTCTGATGATGGCTGGAAAGAAGCTGTTCCTGAACCTGCTCATGCGCCTGTTCAAGCTTCTGTATCTTCTGCCTAATGGAAGAGGTTGTGGGAGGTGCTTACCAGGGTGCGATGGGTCTTTGGTGATGTTGGCCACCTTTCCGCAGCAGTGAGCCGTGTCAATAGATGGATGGAACGTTGGCTTCTGTGATGGTCTGGGCTGTACGACACCACCTTCTGTAGTTTCTTACAGTCCTGGGCAGAGCAGTTGCCATACCAGACCGTTATGTCCCCAGACAGTATGCTTTCAATTGTACATCTGTAGAAGCTGGTGAGGGTCCTTATGGACATGACAAATTTCTTGAGCCAAAATCTTGCTGTTTCAAGAATTGTATTTGTTCTGAGGCTGAAGTAATTGACCAAAAGCTTGCAGAGCATCTTCAAAGTATTTGTGGGATTCTTTTACACCTTGACAAGCTATAATATCATCTGTTATACTCCCAGTTATATATAAAAGTGCATTTACTTGTTCATCCTCTGATTTGGCACCTGATTTGGAAGCTACTCTCTATTTTAGGATTTGTGCTGTCCAGGATGTTCCATTCTGTATTCTATTTAGTGCCTCTAATGTTAAAGCTTCCTGGCAATATTATTTCTGATGCCGTGTCTTCCTAAAGTGATTAAATTCTTTCCCTTAATCTCTCAGTAATAATACTGCTGTTGCTCTTTGTGGCTGTACTGTTTTCCCATGTTTTGCAGCAAAAATAGCAGATGCCCACCTTTCTCCTGCTCCTCTGATGCTGCTTGGCCTGCTGTGTTCATCCAGCTCTACACCTTGTTTTCTCAGCTAAAAGTTAGGATTTCTGTCTTTGACGGCCTTAATAAATGATTCCCATTTCCTTAACAGCCTTGCTGACTTAATCCTGCTGCCTGTAGCTTTAATAATTGATGTCCTGTTTAATTGCAGTCTTAGTAAATTAATGCTGCTTTTCATGGCTCTAAAAGATAAATTGCTGTTCATTTACAGTTTATTCCCCGGTTGGTTCCTGCTGTCTGCAGCTCATCAAATAATCGCCATTTCTTTTGGAGTTTTTTTCCCTGAATGATTCCCACTCCCTTCAGTATTAATAAATGCTTCCTGTCTTTATTAAGCTTTTACTGAATGATCTCCTGCTTTTTTTCTGCTGGTTTAATAAAGTTTCCTAACCTCCTCCTTCTATGAGACCAGGGGCCGCTTATGTTTATAATCTGCCCCTTTGTAAGTTTAATTCTGGTTTTGCAGCATCCCAGGGTTTGCAGTCTGGTTTAAAGTTGTTTCTATGGTTTTTCTTCCCCAGCTGGAGCCAAGCATTGTGATGCCCTCCCACTATGCAGCCAGCATTGATCGTAAATACCTTCCCAGCATGACTAAATGGGCATTTTGAAAAAGTTTGCCCTTGCCCACCAAGGTTTATAATTTTACCCAGACTTTCTGAAGTTTGTTCAGTTTCCACCTGGACCCCAACTTGGGAATGTTCCTCCAGGCACGGTGGCTCAGTGGTTAGCACTCATGCCCTCACAATGCCAGGGACCCGGGTTTGATTCCACCCTCGGGCGACTGTCTGCGTGGGTTTCCTCCTGGGTGCTCTGGTTTCCTCCCACAGTCCAAAGATATGCAGGCTAGGTGAATTGGCCATGGAAAATTGCCCACAGTGTAGATTAAGTGGGTTATAAGGGGATGCATCTGGGTGGGATGCTCTGTGGATCGGTGTGGACTTGTTGGGCCAAAGGGCCTGTTTCCATACTGTAGGGATTCTATGAGATCATTGACATACGGTGCAGTCTGTCTCTGCTGTAGAGTAATTGATCTTCCTTCAGCAAGGATTTCCTAACTCTACTGTCACAGTGCAAAGGTTTGAAATGCTTTTATTGTTGCCTGGATTACTTCTTCATTGAGTCTTGCCATGAGGATTTCTCCTGCAAGTTTCTTAAGTGTTTAACTCTTCCTTAAATTTGATTGGCTCACTGAGCAAATGTCTTAAAGTTGTGTCTGAAGATCTGATTGCTCACAATGTCTTATATGGGCAGTCAAATCGAATCCACTCTGCTCGCTATGTTGTATGGGCAGATAAACTGCACCTTGCCATGTTGTAAATTTGGAACCACCATCCTCATTTACTGTAGAGTGCTACAACGTCTACTCAGTCTAATATGGGAAAGGAAAATTTGTCTAATTAGAAGGACTTTTTTAAATTACACAAGTAGGTTATTGCATGTTAGAAATTAGTTACACTTTACATTGATATTATAGACATGGTAATGGAGACTATGAGGAGGACCTGAATGTCGGATATTACTCAGTCAAAATCTCAAACTTTCTCCTGCCCACAAGTCCCCAAACATCATCGTAGTGAATGCTCCTTAGTGTTAACCCTTTCAGATCGTTATACTCCTATGCAACACTTATGAATTGAAATTTGCCTCCACGCACTCTATTCTATTCTATCTGTCACTGAAATGGTCACAATTTCCTAAACAGAAAGCTGTTCCATTTCTTTATTGTTCAGAAATTACAACATTTAATAGACATTTGGATAAGTACATGAATAGGAAAGGTTTGGAGGGCTATGGTCCAGGAGCAAGCAGGTCGGACTAATTTCGTTTGAAATTATGGACAGCAAGGACTGTTTGCACTGAAAGGTGTGTTTTCATGCTGTGTGACTCTGTGACTCTAAAATGTCTGTAACCTACTAACACGAATGCTGTACAGCACAATGCAAAATATGTAGGGAGTTATTACTTTACGTTCCGCATAAGGAGCTCCAGTCTTCCTGTGAATCCGATGTAATGCTAGAATGGCTTCTGCAACTCACTGCTCAATACAACATACTAGCCTAGCATCTGCTTACCAAAAGAACTGTAGCCTGGCAGACTCCACCAACTGTGCAACTGAGCTCAAGTTCAAGGTGGCCATTGAAGCAGCAGGTGTAACTGAGCTGCAACTCTAGCACCCAAACTGAGGGCAATCCTTGCTGTGTGCAGCCAGAATCAAGAGGTGT
Source organism: Rhincodon typus (assembly GCF_021869965.1). Taxonomy (NCBI): domain Eukaryota; kingdom Metazoa; phylum Chordata; class Chondrichthyes; order Orectolobiformes; family Rhincodontidae; genus Rhincodon; species Rhincodon typus. The sequence goes on along the minus strand of NC_063345.1, from coordinate 15,183,391 downwards.
GAGCACTGCTGTGAATTGATTCCCGGGCATGTGGTACAATGGTAGACTCCCTACCTCTGTGGGTTCAACTGTCTGAAGGACCAAGCGGCTATGGAAGGTGTGTTCATGATGCAGTTCACTGGGCTGACAAACAGCCAGGAATTGTCCTACTATATAAGTGTGTGGAAGATATACAGAACCAAAAACAGAACTTTTGTGAGCTGCTGACAAAAACTGGCAGAACTCAAGTCAGCAAGGTGGCTCAGTGGTTAGCACTGCAGCCTCACATTGCCAGGGACCCAGGTTCAGTTCCAGCCTCGGGCGACTGTCGGTGTGGAGTTTGCACATTCTCGCTGTGTCTGCGTGGGTTTCCTCCCACGGTACAAAGATGTGCAGGTTAGGTGGATTGGCTGTATGAAATTTCCCATAATGTCCAGTGACGTGCAGGCTGATTAGATTAGCCAAAGGAAATACCAGGTTACAGGGATAGTGTAGAGGGATTGTTCTTGTTTGGAGGGGTGGTGTGGACTATTTGGACTGAATGGCCTGCTTCCACACTCTTGGGATTCTATGCTTCGATGTGGATCACTGGTTCAGCTCTTTTGATTTTCTTTTCTCCCTCACACACCTGAAAAAGAGGGCAGCAAGACAGATATATAAGAGGAAAACAAAAACAATGGTGGTGAGGATAAGAAGAATGAAACTGTGGAAACATATTAACATGATAGGTTCTTGGGACCAGGTTTCAAATTCCACCATGGCAAAGAGTGGAATTTGAATTCAATAAAACATCTAGAATTAAGGGTCTAATGATGACATGAAACTGTTTTGATTGTCAGAAAAAAAATCTGATCTACTAATGTTTTCCTTACCTGATCTAGCCTATGTGTGACTCCAGACCCACAGCAATGTGGTTGACTCTTAACTGCCCTCTGGGCAATTAGGGATGGGCAATAAATGCTGGCCTGGCCAGCGACACCCACATCCTGTGAATGCATAAAATAAAAAAAGGTGAAGACAAGGACAATGAGGACAATAAGACACAGCCTGGACATCTATGATTATTTGACTTATTAACACCCAGTTATCAGAAACAGATACCACATAGCTCACAGCAATTTGTAATCAGCAGCTGGAGTGAACTTACTGACCACACTGTTAGCTTCATCCTGCATGATCTGCCTTCCTTGGGCATTATGTTCTGGAACACTATTGAAAGTATGTACTCATATAAGAACATAAGTAAGAGCAGGAGTAGGTTATCTGGCCTTTGAGCCTGCTCCACCATTCAATTAGATCATGGCTAATCTTTTCATGAATTCAGCTCCACTTATGCGCCCACTCACCATAACCATTAATTCCTTTCCTGTTCAAAAATCTATCTATCTTTGCCTTAAAAACATGCAGCAAGGTAGCCTCAACTGCTTCACTGAGCAGGGAATTCCACAGATTCACAACCCTTTGGGTGAAGAGGTTCCTCCTCAACTCAGTCCTAAATTTATTCCCCTTATTTTGAGGCTATGCCCCCTAGTTCTAGTTTCATCCGCCAGTGGAAACAACCTCCCTGCTTCCATTTTACCTATTCGCTTGATAATTTTATGTTTCTCGAAGATGCCTCCCTCATTCTTCTAAATTCCAAACAGTATAGTCCCAGTCCACTCAATCTCTCCTCATAAGCCAATCTCTCCACTCTGGAATCAAGCTATTGAACATCCTCTGCATCCCCTCCAGTGCCAATACATCCTTTTTCAAGTAAGGAGACACAGCACTCCAGGTGTGGCCTCACTAGCACCCTATACAGCTGCAGCAAAACCTTAAGGACAATATTCCATTTGTCTTCTTAGTTACCTGCTGCACCTGCAAACTAACTTTTTGTAATTCATGCACAAGGACAACCAGGTCCCTCTGCACAACAACTTGCTACAATTTTTCACCATTTAAATAATAGTCATTTTGCTGTTATTCCTACCAAAATGAATGACCTCACAGTTACCAACATTGTACTCCATCTGCCAGACCCTTGCCCACTCACTGAAGCTATCTAAATCCCTCTGCAGACTTTCAATGTCCTCGGCACACTTTACTGTGCCACTCATTTTAGTGTCATCTGCGAACTTTAACATACTACATTTGGTCCCCAACTCGAAATCATGTAATTGTAAATTGTAAATAATTCAAAGGTGATATTCACCATCATGACAGACAGTGTCAGTTAACCTGCTGATCTAGGGTGAGCAAATTGTATTGCTGCAGTCACATTGCAGAAGCCTCTTTTAATAATAACTCTTTATGCTGACAAATTGACTTGATTAACATGCCCAAACAAGATAAAACATTGAAACCCCAAGATCAGTATTGAGTTTACAGAAGAAAAGTAAAGACTTATCAAACTAGCCTTAAGAGACCATACTGCAATTGGTCTATATGCTGTATTCCTTAAACCTAGAATCACTGTCTTACACATATCCAAAATGTGACAGAGTAGGGCGCTTCAGCCGGAGCTTGTCTGCTCCATCCGTTCCTTTACCTTTTTCTTTCCTGTTTTTTTCCCTCTCTTGGTGTTTCTTTTCTTCTGTCTCGACCCCCAGTGTGGGGCGTCTCAGTCCAGTCTGTCTGCAACCCATGGCGGTCTCCTGGCCTGGCATGGAGGTATCTTAGTGTAGCAGTGATTCCTGCTTGGGCATATTCCAGAGGCAGCAGGAGGAGATCAGCAAAGTGGCAGCTTCAGAAGCAGCAGCAGCGATGGCATTGAAGCCCAACACAGGAAGAGCAAACGGTGAGGGAGATGCCTGGTACCTGGGGTGGTGGCATCAAGAACAGGCAGCTGAGGTCTCCTGGAGAGTAAGCTAAGCAGAGAACCCATCAAAGACTATTGAACTTGTAACTTTATTCCTAAGTTTCTAGTTTATATTATTAAGGACTTTAATGTTAATTCTTACCTTTTTCTTTATTTTTCTACATATTCTATGAAGGTAATGCTTAACTTATTAAACTTCATTTCTTTTACTACTTCGTGCCGAGGTTTTTTATCCCCAGGTGCCTTTGTACCTAAGATGGTGCTGTGTGTGGTGACATTATGCACTTTTCACTGTACTCTTGTACTTCTGTACTTGAATACATGTGACAATAAATCCAAATCTAAATGTAGGTGGTGAACCATCCACATAATCCTACAAGTGACTTAATGTAGTCGATACATCTCAAGCTTGGAAGGTATCCTATTATTTTAGCAGTTAGATCCATATTTCTTTATCCATTTATGAAATGTGGGAAGGCCAGTATTTCTTGTCCATCCCTAATTGTCCTTGAACTGAGTGGTTTGATCGGCGATTTCAGAGGGCAGTTCAGTGCCAAACACATGGCATGTAGGTCTGGAATCACATTTAGCCAGACAGGGATGGGATAGCAGATTTACCTTCCTAATGGGAACCAGATGGGTTTTTACAACAATTAATGATAGTTTCATGGCACCATTATTTTCAATTACAGATCTATTTTGATTTGAGTTTAAATTTATCCATCTGTGATTGAATCCATACTCATAATTAGCCTGGGTCTCAGACTTGCTCATCCAATAACATTACCACTGCACCACCATACCTCCCTAGCTGCAGATAGAGACCACCTCACTCTCTGGTCTGATGTCCCAATTCTCTTCTTCCATTTTCTCTTGTGCTCTGTGCACTGGCGACTTGCAACACTGGAGAGCTCTGTAGTGCTTGGTGAAAGGCAGTGAAACAATGTGAGGTGACTGCTCCTGGAAGATCCTGTTGCTTCCTCTGCCATAATTGGTGAGACAGAAAGAGGTAACAATTATCACTGGCACCAATTTGTTATGGAGTTGCCTTGTTCAAGCAGCTATCACGTAGGTAAAGGCATGTACACTGGAGGAGGATCATTGGTCGATTGACTGAAATTATCTTTGTCAGACAAACCAGAGACATGACTGTCAGCTTCCGTATCACTGGAATTCCTAGTTCTGTACCCAAGGAATTATTGAAGCAAATCAATGGTGAGGCCATATTTGTAGAGGTCTGGCACCATTTGGTGCTAGCCAGCTGCTAGCAAGTTCCGGAGAACAGACACAGGCTTTGCTTTGGGAAAGAAGCATCAGGTATAATCATTGAGTCCAACACCTTCAAACTGTTCAGAAGCAAATGCATTATGGTGTTGGCAATGCACAATATCAGGGAATGAATTATACTGGCATAGGAGCCACAGAGTTTGATTCATGTAACTAGGAAAAGGCACATGTAGACAGGAGATCACTTGAAGGTAAGGTAGTAAAACTGTTGCCCTTTGTGATTTATTAGAGTTTTGAGAAACTACAACGTATATTCACATTGGGAAGTTTCTTTAAGGATATGACCTGAGGTTATCTGTTATCAAAGTCTGCAAGATGACTTTTCCAGCTTCCAGAAATGTTGATGCTGACACCTTTCCATTGGTTCATCTGTTTGCAAACTCGATCTAGAGAAGTCTGCATCTGCAGCAGATCCATGCAAATTGTGAGGCTATGGAAGTATTTTTCATGGCTCCCTGGGGTTTTGACAATCCTGCCGGTTTTTCTTTTAAACTCATGATTTATTTTTAAAAACAAGACATTGCAAATGTCTACAACAAACTCTACAACCCACTGCCAGTGTCAATAATGTCTCTTTAAACTCTCTAGAGTACCAGCTGACAAACAAATTAGTTAAAGTGATATGTATTATCCGGTCAATTAATACAGTGTTCCCTTGTTATTTCTCGTTGATCATGAAAATAACAATATCCCAACTTGCTCTTGATAAAATACGTTGGCTTTATACAGTGATGTACAGTAGATTTGACTGTTGTTACTGATATACCCACTGACCCCAGAAAAAAATCTAAGATGGAATGAGTTCAAGACAGCTGTCAGTTTCATTGCTGCTGGCAGCACTTGCCCCTGGGTTCATTTGCAGGTCCTCTACAATGTATTGCACCACTCTATCACCAACTTCTTGCTGAAGCTTTTTGATTTATCCATCCTTTGTCAGATCCATGTAATATTTCAGCTACGGAGCATGTATGTTGACAAGGAATGATAGGCAGGAGACATTGTGAAAATGGTGCATTTTCCTGACATACAGAGTGATTCTTCTTCCTCCTTCTCTAATGAGCACATGTACATGATATAGTATCAGGTAGGATATCCATTGAACTATAGTGGTACATTCAGAGTAGGAAATTCTGACTCCCAAGTGCCTTTAAAAGTCAATGACTTAAGTCTGCCCGAAAGCAGCCAAAAAAATTGCAATTTGCTTTCCAAAAGAGCCAAAAGTAACTTTGCAAACCCTAATACTAGTTATTACCTCTTCCTTTAAACAACATTGAAATGCAGGCCTTGTTTAGCAATCGAGCACACTCAGTTTATAACAAGCATTAAGAGGACAAATAGTGCAGACAGTGGATCCATGTCAATTGTGTATCATTAATATGGAATTTAAGTGTTGAACTGTTTCACTTGTTGATATCACCAACCCCACTGGATCTCAATGTATATCAGGCACAAATAAACCAGATAATGGATATCACTCTTGTCAGTCCCATTCTACTTTGTTTAATATCTAGAAACTAACGCACACAGGACTTTCAAAGGGGACAAGTGGTGACCAGTCTGTTTTTACCACATTTACTCCTTCATTGCTACTGGCATCCTTACAAAGATATTCTACACACAAGCACCCAGACAAGCCTTTTACGTGCCATGGAGCCTATTCAAACTAATACAAGCCACTGGAGAATATTGGCTTTGACGTGCTGATTAAAGCTTCAGCTTGTTGAATCATAACCATGTCATTTGTAAATTGACAGCCTGTTTCTAATTTTTCTAATGTTTGAGAAAGTGTCATTATCAAAAACCTTGCTTTTTTTGTTGTGTTTTTTCTCTGTTTATGAAAGGGTTAGCAGACTAAAAGTGAATAAATGGTGGAAGCAGTACTTTTTTTAATGAATGCTTAAGCCAGTCCCAAAGACCACAGTTCACAGCTGCACATTCCATTTCAGCCATGTGTTTGAATTAACTTGCATGCCATTAACAAATCATAAAAGATAAATGTCAATTCAGAACTTGGAACAACCAACTGTACAGTTTCAGAAGCAAGGCGCCAAAATGTACCCAGGGGTGTGAAATCCAATGACAAAACACAATCCTGATTTCAACGTTACTCATACTTCGTTTTCTCCTCTTTCATGAGCAGCTGTTCCAATGTAACGGTATTCTGTCATATAATTATCAAAAAATGATTTTCACATGTTTGACAGTATTGTGGAGAAAGAGGGAGTCTTGCAATCTAGAGACTGGTCATGAACCTCAAATCAGTAGTGTGTTCTTCGACTTAACATTAACTGCCTCCCTTCATAATTTCCAAGGGAACCAATCTACGAGGGTTGATAGTTGAGAGTTAACTATCGATTCTCTGGCATCTTATTTGATTTTGTGGGGATGGTGTTACCAGAGCAGTAGCTGAGGACATTGAATACATGCAGTGCATACACTAAAAGGAAGATTGTACATCAGTTGTTGAGAGCTCAGCTTTGACGGCCAATTTGCCCTTTCTTGCTACAAGCTTCTTACACTCATCACGAAAGCTAGGGAGTAACATCCATTTCAATTTTCCCTAATTAAATAACATTGAACAAAACAGTCTGCGTACAGTGGACTTCAGGCCTAACTAAAACTGGAAGAACTGGAGAATACCTCCTGCCTGTTTCATTGGTCAATCACTAACAGGAATGGAATTTTGTATTGGTATGATGTTTGGAACTTTAAAAAAATGTCAAGTTCCTTATTATTCCTGGGTCTAAAGCCTAAACATACACTGTGGCCTAGTGGTCATTGGACTAATAATCCAGAGGCCCATGCTAATGTTGTGGGATGTGGCATCAAATCAGAGCAGTTGACGTTGTCTACATAGACTTTCACAAGACTTTTGACAAGATTCTGCAGAATAGACTGGCTAGTATGGTTAGATCACATGGGATCCAAGGTCAGCCAGCCAACTAGATACAAAATTGGCTTGACGGTAGGAGACAAAGGGTGGTGGTAGAGGGTTGTTGTTCTGGAGGGCTGTGACCAATGGTGTGCCACGAGAATTGGTGCTGGGCCCACCATTGTTTATCATTTATGTAAATAATTTGGATGAGGATATAGGAGGCATGATTAGTAAGTTTGCAGGTGGCACCAAAATTGGTGGTATAGTGGACAGTGAAGAAGGTTATCTAAGCGTATGATGGGATCTTGATCAACTAGGCCAGTGGAGCAACAAATGGCAAATGGAGTTTAATTTAGATAAATGCAAGGTGTTGCATTTTGGTAATACAAACCAGGACAGGACTTACACAGTCAGTGTAGGGTCAAACAGAGAAACCTAGGGGTGCAAGTCCGTAATTCCTTAAAAGTGGTGTCACAGGTAGACAGGGTGGTGAAGAAGGCATTTGGCATGCTTGCCTTTTATCGCTCGGAGTATTGAGTACAGGAGTTGGGATGTCATGTTACAACTGTGCAAGATATTACTAATGCTTTCTTTGCAGCGCTATGTATAATTCTGTTTAATCTGCTAGAGGAAGGATATTATTAAACCAGAAAAGAGTGCAAACAATATTTACAAGATGTTACCGAGACTGGAGGTTTGAGTTATAAGAATAGGCTGGGACGTTTTTCCACTGGAGCGTAGAACACTGACGGGTGACCTTAGAGAGGTTTATAAAATCATGAGGGGCATAGATAAGGTGAAAAGCCAAGATCTTTTCCCCAGTTTAGGGGAATCCAAAACTAAACGGCATAAGTTTAAGGTAAGACGGGCAAGATTTAAAAAGGACCTGACAGGCAACATTTTTACACGGAAGCGGTGCATATATGGAACAAGCTGCCAGAGGAAGTGGTAGAGGCAGGTACTGTTACAACATTTAAAAGACATTTGAACAAGTACATAGGTAGGAAATGTTTAGAGGAATATGGGCCAAATATAGGCAAATGGGACAAGTTCCGATTAGGAAACCTATTCAGCATGGACAAGTTGAGCCAAAGGTCTGTGTCTGTGTCTGTGCGTATGACTGTATGATTCTATATCCAGCTGTGGCAGGTGGTGGCATTTGATTTCAATTAAAACATTGAAATGGTAACCATTGTCCTTTTCTAAA
>NC_063345.1:15130378-15165246 GCF_021869965.1 Rhincodon typus | reverse complement strand
GCCTGCTGTGTTCATCCAGCTCTACACCTTGTTATCTCAAAAGATCCTATGGGCCTGCTTCAAAGAAATGCAGGTTGGTGATAGAACATATGATAGAAAATAGATCATCTGGATATTATTATATTTCTAGCTGTGGAACATGGTGAGTGCAATTTAACTGCAGAATTTCATATATCACGATGTGACTGCACTTCAAAACTGTCATCAGAATTCATTGAAAGCACTTTACACATCCTGAGGTTGTGAAAGGGGTTATTTAAATGCAAATCTTTAGCTCTTCTGCTGGAAAGGTTTCTGCGCCATGGCAGAAGTGTTGAAAACGTTATACATTCACCACAGTGTGAGACTTTTGTAATGTTTGCACCCTGGTTAGACGTCTACATTGGAATTTATGGTGTATTCAGTCAAACCTGAACCTACCTCTTACAAAGGGTGTTAGCTTTATGACTGATGTAGCTTTGTACTAAATGTCTGCTTTCTTCAGGGCTGAGACAGGACACATGGACAAGCAATTTCTCATATCCACACAATGCACCACTGGCAAATCCTCATAATGCAACCTTCACTTTACTGAAGGTATAAATAAAACATCTACAAACAAATAAAACAGAAAGCCATGCTGCTCTTGAAACAATCATGGCTGATCTGCCTCAATTTCACCATCCTACCTGCTTTTTATATCCATTGATTCACTGAGACATCAAAAATATGCTTGTCCCACCTTTAAATGTCCCCAACAATACACATTTTCCCAACTCTCGGGGTGAAAATTGTTTTCTCATCTCTGTCCTAACTGATCGCACCCCCCTCACCCCCTACCGCATCCTGAGAGACTGTGCTCCTGTGTTTCAGAATTCAGGGTGAAGCCGTGGATCGAAGGTTCTTTATTTTATCTGTGTGTCTTTGTTGACAGAAATAATCAGTTGTGGAACAGATAAAGATAGTATCAACTGTGAAATAGAAACAGGAAGCGCTGGAGAAACTCAGCAGGTTTGCCAGGAGAAACAAACTCTTGGTGTTGGCCCTAAAAAAGTCTTTTGGAATTGTGTTGATTTTAATGAGATAACCTCTCATTCTTCTAAACTCCAGTGAACATTGATCCAGTGACTTTCTTGAAACAATATGTAGGTAGTCCAACTAAGAGGCGGCAGTACTCGTTGTATTGAGGAATGAGCCTGGCCAGGTAGTCAGACCTTCAGTGAGGAAGCATTTTGGGTGATCTTAATTCGGTAAGTTTCAAGATAGTTATGGATAAGGATAAAACTGTGGTTCTCAGGTTGAATCGTTAAATTGGAGAAGTGCTAATTAGAACAGCATTATGCAGGAACTAGGAAAATGTATTTAATTATTGGCATGTGTACCTAAGTACGGTGAAAAGCTTTGTGAGCAGTACAGGCAGATCACAGTAAGCAAGGACATATGGATCATAGGGTGAAAAACACTAAACAGAGGCATATAAGTTACATTGCACAGGGCACGCACTAAGCAAGGTCAACATTAGTAAGATCAACATTATTTGAAGTTAAGAGAGTCCTTTCATCAGTCTAATAACAGCAGGAAAGAAGCTGTTCTTGAACATGCTGGCGCATTGTTCAGGCTTCTGTATCTTCTGCCTGATGGAAGAAGTTGTAGGAGATCATTGCCAGGGTGCGATGGGTCCTGAATGATGTTGGCCGCCTTTCCTTGGCAATGAGAAGTGTAAATTTTTGAGAAGATTTGTAGCTCAGGTTGTGGATGAGGTTGTGGACTTGCTCACCGAGCCAGTGGGTTTGCTTGTAAACGTTTCATCACCCTGTTAGGTAACATTGGCAGTGCGTCTCCAGTGAAGCGTCAGTGTTCTGTCCCGCTTGTTATTTATATGCCTCGGTTTGTTGGGGTGTTTGGTACCACTTCTGGTTCTGTTTCTCAGTGGTTCGTACACAGGGTCTAATTCAATGTGTTTGGTGATGGAGTTCCGCTTAGAATGCCAGGCCTCCAGGAATTACTTGGTGTGTCTCTGTTTGGCTTGTGCAATTATGAATGTGTTGTCCCAGTCGAATTTGTGTCCCTCTTTGTCCATGCGTAGTGAGACAAGTGAGAATTGGCCATGTTTCTGTATCTTCTGCCTGACGGAAGAGATTGTAGGAAAGCATAGCTGGGGTGTGATGGGTCCTGGATGATGTTGGCAGCCTTTCCTTGGCAATGAGAGGTGTAAATTTTCAGGAAGATTTGTAGCGTGGGTTACTACGTAAAGCAGAACAGGAGCACCTATACAGAGTCTTCATAAGGAATGGATACCCGAAAAGCACAATCCACAGACCACAACAGGAAGGCACAACGTGACCAAACTCACTAATCACCCTACCGTATATCAAGGACATTTTAGAGATGACCACAAGACTATCCAGACCCCTAGGTATCAGGGTAGCCCACAAGCCAACAACGACCCAACGACTGCTACTGACTAAAGGATCCCATACCCAAAACCAGCAAAACCGGTGTAATGTACAAAATACCACGCAAGGACTGTGGGAAACACTAAATAGGCTAAACTTGAAGAAAACTGACAATACGGATACACGAACACCAACTAGCCACCAAGAGACATGACCAATTCTTACTTGTCTCACTATACGCATGAGAGGTGTAAATGGTGTCCATGGATGGAAGGTTGGTTTCTGTGATGGTCTGGGTTGTGCACACAATTTCTGTGGTTTCTTACGGTCCTGGGCAGAGCAGTTGCTGTACCAGGCTGTTCTGCGCCCGGACAGTCTGCTTTCAATTGTGCATTTTTAAAAATTTTTTTATTCATTCATGGGATGAGGGCGTCGCTGGCTAGGATAGTATATTGCCCAGAGGGCAGTTCAGAGACAACCACATTGCTTTGGGCCTGGAGTCACATGTAGGCCAGAGTAGGTAAGGATAGCAGTTTCTTTCCCTAAAGGACATTAGTGAACCAGATGGGTTTTTCCAACAATCGGCAATGGATTCATGATCATCATTAGACTCTTAATTTCAGATATTATTTGAATTCAAATTCCAACATCTGCTTTGGCTGGATTTGAACTCAGGTCCCCAGAACATTACCTGGGTCTCTGAATTAACAGACTAGTGATAATACCACTAGGCCATTGCCTCCCCACAAAGTTGGTGTAAAAGTCGGTGAGGGACCTTGTGGACATGCCAAATTTCCTGAGCTGCCTGAAGAAGAAGAGGCATTGTTGTGCCTTCTTGACCACATATCTACGTGGAAAGTCCAGGACCGGTTGTTAGGTATCATCACTCCCAGGAACTTAAAGCTCTCCACCCTCTCAACCTCAGTTCTGTTGATGTAGATGTGGGTGTGTTCTCCTCCTTTCTTTCTGTAGTCAATGATTAGTTCTTTAGTTTTGCCGACGTTGAGAGACAGATTGTTTTCATTGCACCACATCACCAAGCCTCCATCTCCTTTCTGTATTCTGACTCGTCATTGTTTGATATTCATCCTACCATGGTGATGTCATCAGCAAACAAGTAGATGGCGTTTATTCAGAATTTGGCAACACAGTCGTGGGTGTACAGGGAGTACAGTATGGGGCTGAGAACGCATCATTTGGGGGCTGCAGTGTTGAGTGTTATCGTGGAGGAAGTGCAGTTGTCTATCTTCACTGATTGTCATCTGTGGATCAAGAAGCTGAGGATCCAGTTGCAGAGTCTTGGAGGTGGCTGTGATATATGGGAGTCTTTTCAGGGCTAGTTGATTCGTGTTTAGGACCAGCATGTTCCTGTGAGGGTGAAAGATGGGGATGGCAAGAGATAATGAAAGTTGAGACAAAAAGGAAAAGGAAGCATATGCAGGGTTTAGGAAGCTGAAATCAGACAAGGCCCTTGAGGAATGTAAAAGAAGAAGGAAAAAACTTAAAGAAGGATTTAAGAGGGCTAAAAGGACTGAAATGTCCTTGGCAATAAGGATTAAGGTTAGTTCCAAGGTATTGTACATTGAATTAAGAGGAAGAGTGTAGTCGGGAAAGGATAGGTCCACTCAAGAATAAAGGAGAGAATTTATGTGTGGACCCAGAGGAAATGGGTAAGGTCCTTAATGAGTTCTTAATGAGTACACATCAGTATTCATCAAGGAGAAGAGATGGATGATGGAAGATTAGGGAGGGATATGTTGATGTTCTTGTGCATGTTAATATTTAAGAAGGAGGTGATATTGGATGTCTACAAAAGTATTAATATAGATAAAACCCCAGAACCTGATGGGATCTATGTCAGGTTACTGAAGAAGGTAAAGGAGGAGATTGCTGGGGCCTTGACAGAGATTCTTGTCTCCTCTTTAGCCATAAATGAGGTCCCAGAAGACTGGAGAATAGCCAACGTTCTTCCTTTGTTTAAGAACGGCAACAGCGATAATCCAGGAAACTGTAGGCCATTGACCCTTACATCACTGGTAGGGAAATTGTTGGAGAAGATTCTTAAGGACCAAGTTTACTTGCATTTGGAAAAGAATAGACTTATTAGAATAGTCAGCATGGCTTTATGTGGGGAGGCCTTGTCTCTCAAATTTGACAGTTGTTTGAGCAAGTGACAAAGGTAACTCCATGATGGTAGGGCAATAGATGTTGTCTATATGGACTTTACTACAGTAATTGCCATGGTTCCTTGTGGTAGGCTGGTTCAAAAGATTAAGTCACATGGGATCTCTGGTGATCTGGTAAATTGGATACTGAATTAGCTTGGTCATAGGAAAAAGAAGGTAGTTATGGAGGGGTGTTTTTCTGACTGGTGATCAGTGATGTTCCGAAAGGATCAGTGCTGAGACCTCTGTGATTTGTGATATGTATAGATGATTTGGATGAAAATGTCTGATTAGTAAATTTGCAGAAGGCGTGAAAATTGATGGGATTGTGGATAGTGAGAAAGATTGTTAAAGATTACAGCGAGATATTGATCAGTTCGAAAGTTGGGCAGGGAAGTGGAGTTTAATCCAGACAAATATGAGGTGATGCATTTTGGGAGGTCAAATGCAAGAGGAAAGAATACAGTAAACAGCAGGACCCTTTGGCCAAAGGGTCTGTCCTTGTGCTACACTGTTCTATGTTCTATATTCAGCTTTTCATCAAACAGCTAGTTTCTAATCTCAGGAACCAGTCTAGTGAAACTTTGCTCTACCATAGAACATAGAACAATACAGCACAGTACAGGCCCTTCGGCCCACGATGTTGTGCCGAACTTTTACCTGAAACCTAAGGTCTATCTAACCTCCACCCCTACCTTATACTATCATCCATATGCTTTTCTAATAGCCGCTTAAATGACCCTAATGATCTCAAATATAAATGAGTTCCTCTTTGGATTTAGAAACCAAGACTGTACACAGCACTCCAGTATTTGGTCTCACCAAAGTTCCTTGCAATTTTATCAGGACTTTCTCAATCTTGTCTTTCAGCCCCTTTACACTAAATGCCAAGATGCCATTTATCTTTGGTTAAGATCCTATTAGGAACTGCTAACATTCAAAGTAGAAATCCAAACACCCAGAAATTAACCAATTGAACTATGCCACAAGATTTCACACTCTTTAAGAAAACAAAAGATTATTGTATAAATAAAGAGAAATCAAACACAGTAGGCAACATGATCAGCACTAAAGTTTAAAAAGACTTCGGCTGTAAATTCAGTTCTACTATTTATTTGCCAACTCTTCAGAATCGAAGAGTCATCTTGGACCTAGGTCATTAACTCAGTTTGTCTCCCCACGGATGTTGCCAGACCTGATGAGTTTCTGAAGAAGGGTCTAGGCCCGAAACGTCAGCCTTCCTGCTCCTCTGATGCTGCTTGGCCTCCTGTGTTTATCCAGCTCTACACCTTGTTATCTGAGTTTCTCCAGCACACACTTTTTTATTTCAAAACTGCTACTGCATCAGCCTGTTGCAAATGTGATTGCTTCTGTCAGGAAACACACAGATAAAATTAAAGAGCTTCACTCCAGGGCTCCAGCTTAAATCACCATCTATATTAATAAGACCTTCACAACTGGTTTCCAGGTAGAAATACAAATTGATTACCTTTTTAACTTCAAAGGCTTCTCATATGATTAATTTTCATTGTTATGATTCCAGCTGATATAATTACTAGACAAGTCAGATCCCAGACTGAAATCCGGCTTGATACATCATTTTGTTTTTAAATTTAATGAGTAATCTTTCACTGTAACACAAACACTCAATGCTACATATTTTGATTTTAACAAGCTTACAACACCAAAGAAATTAAGATAAAACTATTTACATATAACAATGTCAAAGATTTTGAAACAGTTTTTTTTATTTATTCACAGGATGAGGGTATCGCTGGCTAGGCTAATACTTATTGCCCATCCCTAATTGCCCAGAGGGCAGTTAAGAGTCAGCCACATTGTTGTGGGTCTGGAGTCACGTGTAGGGCAGACCAGGGAAGGATAGCAATTTCCTTCCCTAAAGGATATTAGTGAACCAGATGGGGTTTTCCAACAATCAACAATGGATTCATGGTCATCATTAGACTCTTGATTCCAGATTTGTATTGAATTCAAATTCCACCATCTGCCATGGCAGGATTCAAACTTGAGACCCCAGAACATTACCTGAGTCTGTGGATTAACAGTCCAGCGATAATACCATTAGGGCATTACCTTGAATACCAGATAGAATCTTCTTCTCACTGACAGGTGTAGGTTTGACTTAACTGTTCCTTTTATTTCCTGGTCTTGAGAGTTTATTAGCCCCTTCCTTATTTATTCACACAACTGAAGTTAGGTTTTCTCAGCTTTAAACAACCACTTCAGGATCTTATCCAAACATTTTTGGCCTGAACTTTACAAACTAAAGTTCTTATATTCAGGTAACCTGTTTTCCACCTGGTCTGAATTATCTCCATTTATCAGAAGGATTTTCTAAATATATCTTCCTCCCACTAGGATCACTACAAATTGAAAAAGAAAATCCAGGCTTTGGGTTTCTCCCCTAAGCAAAGGATAAATCCTTTTCTGATTGTTCTAACTGCAAGAAGTTAACACTCTTCAAATGTTTAATCTGTCCATTTGTGAAACTTTCCCGTGCAAACAAATTTCGACTATCATCCAAGGACTCACTCTGTGGTTTGAAGAAAACCATGGCTACAGAAATACTAGCAAGTTAGTCATTAAACACGCTTATACATGTAGACCAAAACCCACATGACACTAGTTCAAAATCCAGACTCTGAAACAAATGATATTTAGATACAAATATAAATCAAACACCTTACATAACAATATCTCAAATAGAGATTTATGATTCTTTCCCAGAATTGCTAGATTTTAGCTTCTTTTATGAGGATAACAATAGACTCTCTGGCTCCACAAAAAATATGCAAATAAGTTATCTATTTTTCAATTGTTTCACTATCTGTTCTGGCCTTGGAAGATAAACATTTGTCAATTTTTAACTGTAATTAACTCCAAATTAATTTGAATCTCATTGCTTCAGTTTCTCAATCAAAAGCCCTTATTTATCTATGCTCAAAGCTTTATGGCTGAGTATTCGCATTGTTTTGGCAAAGTGTTTTTTTCCTGTGGGATATATGTCAGACAGTCTGCCATTATCTATGTCGACATTTCTCATAGAATCTTCGACTCATTAATTAGGCAACTGTTCTATAGAGGATCTTGCTCATGGAATAGTGTGATGGGGGAGATGGACATGCTCTCAGTGGCTGAGATTTTGCAACATTCATGCTGCTGGTATTGTGGGGAGCTGGGGTTTAAAGAGCACTTCAGGCACTGTAAGCCGGGTACTGCCACTCACACTAGGGTCCTGCCGTGCTCTAACCCGACACATGGCTTAGAAAAGGCAGTAGGCACCTCATATCACAAGCTGTGACCTGGAGGTACTGGCGGATGGGATGGTTGAAAACAGGGCAGCGCTTTTTCCTTCAGACTGGCAAAGGAGGCCATGCCAGCAGATACAGCCAGCCTGAATGGAAAAGGAAGCTCATGTCAGTGCAGTCTCCCAGCTCAAATGCTAAGACCAGTGATACAAAAAGAAGGTAATGACCTTCCACGCTTTGCAAGTGTAAGTACCACCATTTTGTCAACACTGTCTGACTCTCACGAGGCCATGACCACTCACAGACCAAGGCTCATGGACTACAACTCTCTCTATTTCATGTTGAATGTTGATTCAATGGCTATCACCCACCTCATCCTTCAAACAGCTAACCTTTCCTGCTCTCTGCACTTCTTACTCACTGAAGACATAGTCAGACATCACACAGCACCAGGTTATAGTCCAACAGGTTTATTTGAAATCATAAGCTTTTGGAGCATAGCCCCTTCGTCAGGTGACTTCAACTGATGAAGGGGCTACGCTCCAAAAGCTTGTGATTTCAAGTAAACCTGTTGGACTGTAACCTGACGCTGTGTGATGTCTGACTATGTCCACCCCAGTCCAACACTGAGGACAAATGAGAATGTTGGTGGGGTGGGAGGGGAGTGTGGTGGTGGGGGTAACGAGGTGGTAATAAGTAGATTTGCGAATGACATGAAGTTTGGCCAGGTGATTGATAGTGAGAAAGAATGTCTTTGGTTACAGGAAGATATAGATGTGTTGGTCAGGTCAATGGCAGATGGGTTTTAACCCCAAAAATTGTGAGATGATGCACTTTAAGAGAAGTAACGAGACAAGGGAGTACTCAATGAATGACAGGATGCCAGGAAGCTAAGATGACAGCAGGATCTTGGGGTGCTTGTCAACAGATCACCTGAAGGCAGCAGGACAGGTTAATGGTGTAGCTAAGGCATACTAGACACTTGCTGTTCTCAGTGCTGCCGTAGATTATAAAATCAAGGAGGTTATGTTGCCGCTGTAAAGAACTTTGGTTAGGCCGCAACTGGAGTACTGTGTGCAATTCTGGTCACTGCGCTATAGGAAAGATGTGTTTGAACTGGAGGGGCTGCAGAGGAGACTCACCAGGATGCTGCCTGGGTTGGAGCACTTTAGCTGTAATGAGAGGCTGGATAAGCTCAGGACATTTTCTTTAGAGCAGAGAAGGCTGTAGGGGCATCTGATTGATGTGTATAAAATTATGAGCAGCATGGATTGGATGGAGAGGAAGTAGCTGTTCCCCTTAGTTGTAAGGCCAATAACGAGGGGAATCAATACAGTGTGGAGCTGGAGGAACACAACAGGTCAGGCAGCATCAGAGGAACAAGAGAGTCGATGTTTTGGGTCGAGTCCCTTCATCAGGACTAATGCTGCCTGACCTGCTGTGTTCCTCCAACTCCATACTGTATTGACTCTGACTCCAGCATCTGAAGTTCTTGCTATCTCTCAATAACAAGGGGTTATGATTTTAAGCAGAGGGGGATTTGAGGAAAACAACTTCTCCCAGAGGCAATAGGAATCTGGAAAGTTCTGTCTGGCAGAGCATTAGAGGGGGAAACTTCACAACCATTAAAAAGTACATGGGCAAGCACTTCAACACACCAGTGTTTCCTGACCAACATTTCCGTCTCAGGCCTGCTGTGGTGCTCCAGTGAGGCTCAGCGCAAGCTGGAAGAACAGTATCTCATCTTCCACTTGGGGACCCTGCAGCTTTCAGGATTCAGTGTAGAGTTCAATATATATTGTGAATAGCTGGAGCCCAAGCACAGATCCCTGCCGTACCCCACTTGTGATTGCCTTCCATTCTGAAAATGACACATTCATTCCTACTCTCTGCTTCCTGTCTGGTAACCAATTCTTAATTCCTGTCAGAGTATTACCACCAACTTCATGTGCTTTCATTGTGCACAATAACCTCTTATATGGAGCTTCATCAACATCTTTCTCTAAATCCAATTCCACCACATCCACTGGTTCTCCTTATTCTACAAATTATATCTTCCAAAAAATCCAGTAGGTTTGTAAAACAGGATTTCCCTTTCATAAATCCATGTTGACATTGGTATAATACAGTATTTTTATATAAGTGTCTTGTTATACATCCTCTATAATAGACTTCAGTCTTTTTCCCACCAACTGATGTTAAGCTAACCAGTCTGTAATTCCCTGTTTTCTCCCTCCTTCCATTTTTAAACAGTGGGTTTGTTATCCCACCTCAAGTCTGTTGAGACTGCTTCAGAGCAGTTAGCATTTTGGAGATGATAATTAAATGCATGCACTAGTTTCATGGCCACCTCCTTTAGTACCCTGGAATATATGAAGCCCTGGGGATTTATCAGTTTCAATCCTATTATTTTGTCCAGCACTTTATTTTTAAATTAATGTTAATTTCTTTCAAAATAAAAACCAAAAGAACTACAGATGCTATAAATCAGGAACAAAAACAGAAGTTGCTGGAAAAACTCAGCAGGTCTAGCAGCATCTGTGAAGAAAAAATCAGAGTTAACGTTTCGGGTCTGGTGACCCTTCCTCAGAATCCAATTCCCTTTTCCCAAAATAACTCTCCATTCTTGAGCTCATGGGAGACATTTTTTTGTCAAGACAGAACAAAACTAATTGTTTAATTGCTCTGCCATTTCCATGTTATTCACTATCAATTCTCCTTACTTAAATGCAAGGGGCCAACATTTATCTTCACTAATCTTTTTCTTTTTTTGTACACTTATTGAAACTCTTACAGTCTACTCTTATGTTCTTTGCAAGTTTACTCTCACTCTATTTTCCCCCCTCAAACAACCTCGTGGTTCCTCCTCTTCTGAATTCTGACTGCTCCCAGTCCTTCGTCTTGCTACGTTTTTGAGAAACTTTATATGACTTTTCTTTGGATCTAATCATATCTGTAACTTATTTTGTTCACTGTGGTTGAGCATTTTTCTCATTCTGTTGTTTTGTCTGCTGTCATGCTTTTTAATGAAGTCAACCTATAGAATTTCCTTTGTTTAGATTTAGGATCCTAATTTTGGATTGGACTACTTCATTTTCTATCCCAATGAAAAATTCAATCATATTATCATACTTTTTTCTGAAAGGAACCTTCATGAGGTTATTAACTAACCCTCTCATTGCTTCAACTTCCAAATCCAAGTTGATTGGTCTGTCGTCATTAAACTTCTCCTCAAAATTCCAACTCTTGACCTCATCAACAACACCTTTGGCCACATCATTGCAAAATACATGCTCCATCTTCAGTCTCCCATTCATCTCCAAAGTCTTGGGATGGGTGGGGTTCCTCCAACATCCATGGCTTTCTTTCCTATAATTTCATGTTTGAAACCCTCCAATTAGTCTTTTGCTTCTGCCATACTACTGATTTTATAATCAATCACAAATGACATCCTGTTCAACTGTGACAAGAATAAACTTTCTCCTTAGCCTGTCAGAAATCTTTGATGCAGCTAACCACACTATCCTCCACCAACATCTCTCCACAATCTTTCAGCAGAGTGGGACTGTACTCAACTGATTCTATTCCTCTCTATCTAATTGAAAGCTGCTCCTCCACCATTACCTTTTGAACCAATCTTGATTCCATCGAGTATTTTATTTATATTCCTAGCTGACATCATCCAAAAACACTGTCAATTTCCGGACTGAAAACATTAATTCTACCTTACCAACATCTCTCTTGGCCCCTCTACTGTCCCTAAACTATCACACTGCATGTTTGGTGCCCAGTACTGCATGAGTAAAGGTTTCCTCCAATTAATTATTCGGAAGACAGAAGTGATTATCTTTGATCTTCAACATAAATTCTGGCCCATAGCTGCCAATTCAGTACCTCTCCCTGCCAAGGCCCTAAACTCTGGAAGTCCTTTCCTAAACTTCTTGAAGTTGTTTTCCTCTTTTTAGAAGCTACTGAAAACTCTCGATTTGGCCAAGCTTTTGGTCATCTGCTCTACATTATCCTCCTTGGGTTTGGTGTAAAATTTTGTTTCATAATGCTCTTGGCAAGCCACATGGGGATAGTTCATTATGTTAAAGGCACTATACAAATACAAGTTATCAAATTTGCAAATGACAGAAAACTCAAATGGTGTAAACTATGAGGATGAGAGCAACTGACATCAGGGGCAGGGAGACAAATGAAACAAGCAGGCACGTGAAATTGCCAGAGAAGTGTGAGATCGCAGATTTTAATAGGAAGAGGGAGGAAGCAAAATGATACATTTTTGAAGGGCTACAGGAGTGGAATAACTTTGGGTTGCATGAACACAAATTGCTGACAGTGTCAGGATAAGTTGAGAAGACTATTAAAAAAGCATATGGAATCCTTGGCTTTATTAACAAGGACAGAGCACAAAAGGAAGGAGGTTATAACAAATGCTTATAAAACACAGGCCAACTGGGATCCGGAACAAGACATTTCAGGAACAACATCCAGGTCTTGGAGAGTGTACAGAACAGATTTACTAGGGCTGTTCTGAAGAGGAATCATACCAGACTTGAAACGTTAACTCTATATCTCTCCACAGATGCTCCCAAACCTGCTCCCATACCTGCAGTGTTTCTCCAGCATTCTCTGTATTTTAGGCACACTTCAGTTAAATGGAGAGACTGGAGAAGCTGAGGTCATTCCCCTTAGAGCAAAGAAGGTGAAAAGATTTGTGTTCAATATCATAAATGGTTCTAATGGAGTAAGTAAGGGAGAAACATTTTCCACTGACGGTTGGTCACTTGAAGACATGAACTCAATATAGTCAGTGAAAGAACATGAGGAAATATTTCGCCCAGAGTAAGCTGTTGCATTTCGAATGCTCTGCCCGTAACGGTGTTGGAAGTAGATTCAACAGACACATTGAAAAAGGCATTAGATAAATATTTGAAGCGAAAAGAAATGCAAGACTGGGGATAGAGTAGAGGAGTTGGATTAATTGTATATCTCTTTCAAAGAGCCGGTGCAGGCACAGTGGATTGAATGACTGCTGTCTCGCTGTATTATTCCATGATCATGACTGGACTTGTCATGCAGTGTTGTAAAAGCTGTTGTGTAACTGTTCCAAAACAGCTCTATAAAAGGTCATAGAATGTTGTCTATGTTATTAATCATTTTAAATAGTTCTAGCAGATGCTTTGGACCAGCGATTCAATATGGCACGATTTGGTCTTGAGGTGTAATGAGCACAAGTCCCTTTGCCATTATATTAGATGTTGAATCACCCAGTGCAAACAAGTACAACACCATTGAATATCCAGATCTTTGTGTGGATAATGAATAACGTTGAGCTTAATCTTAACACTTTTAGAATAAATCATCAATTACTACTAACCCTGGTTAATTGGAGGAATGTGATTTAGAGTCCTTCAGTCATGGAAGTGAGTATGATTGAGTACATTCAGAAGGGACAGGAAACAAAGAATAGAGTCAGTTTGACAAATGCAAGGTTAGAAGTGATAATATAAAACACCCAATTTAAGCCACTGACAGGCATGAATATTGCTTGGCAGGAAAGGTGATTAATGTAGCTGTTCATTTTGTGCCTATCAAATGTTACACATGCTGTGGAGAAGTACACCGCATCCCTGTGGAAGTTTTATTTGGCCCTTCTGGTATATGTCATTACTGAATGTTCTTTTGTCTTCACCAGTTTTTTTTTTTATATAAAAGTTGTTAATTTCAGAGTAAAATTTTTACCAGTTTGCAAATAAACATGCTTTTCAACTTGTTCTCATTACTTAACGGGGACATTTTAGTACCCATGCCAAGTCTTAGGTTCATTACTTACATTTATAGAAATTAAGTAATTTCTATCTCCAGAATAAATTTGGCATGCTGTTTATTGTTATTTTTCCATTGCACAGATTTGTCCATAACATTTTCAGGGTGAAATTAAATTTAGGTAGTAGGTTGGTGCTTTTGGGGCTGTTGTGGGTGTGTTGGAGGAGGGGACTCTACAAAAAGCAGGGGCAGGTTGGATATTATACTGGTCTCAAGTATTGCTTGAAGCAAACAACATATTGTGGGAGCTTTCCATCTTGCCGCCATCAAGACTATTTGCAAGCCTGACAGTTAACTGTCAGTTATCATCTGAGCAGTGCATTTTCCATCTACCAGACTCTGCTTTCCAGTGATTCAGCACAATCTACTCTTACAGTATTAAAATGGTACATTGCTATTTCTTGTGGATTGTCTTGATCAAAGTCAACAAATGTGCTTTTTTTCAGCAATACTCAAGTTATAACCCTTGTCCATTGGTTCTCACCAGTGAAGTCTGATTTGCAGAGATATAGTTGCAAGGTTGGGACCTGAAGACTATTTGACATATGGCATGAAAAATCTAGGGAAAGGTGCCAGGGCCGCTCTATTAATGAAGGATGACAAAAGTTCCGCACTGAAAGTTTACATAACTTGGCAGGTCAAGATGTAGAATCAGTTCAGGTAAAGATCAGAAATAGTGAGTGGTCTCTTACGGGAGTAGTTTATATGCTGTCCTAGCAGTAGTTACACTGTAGAACAGAGAATACAGTAAGAAACAAATGAGCTGTGTAAGAAATGTACAGCAATTATCAAGGAAGAGTTTCAACTTTCTCTCTAAGCTTGCATGTGTAGCCTCTCTGTTGTTCCATGCATGGTGATTGGCATCTGCACACCAACCACAGCATTGACTTCCAGTTCCAGAAGTGGTTGCCATGTATGAGCATCTAAGGCTTGCATAACCAGTAACAAAATTAGAGGGAACGCTGGTGACTTTAGTCTAGATAATTGGGAATACTGATTAGCAAAGCTGGAAGGAAAATACATTCAGAAAGTATCTTGGCACAATTTCTTAGAGCAGTAAATTCTACAACCAACCAGACAGCAGGCTATCCTAGACCTGGTAATGTGCAATGAGAAAGGATTAATCAAATCTATACTCAATAAAAGATCTTCTAATGATCACAACATGATAAAAATAACCAGTTTGAAATAGAGAAGTTTGCCTCCTGACTTGGGTTTTAACTAAAGCTTTAACTAAAGTTAACTATGAGAATATGAAGGGAGAGCTGATTAAGCTGGACTGGGAAACCGGGTTAATGGTTGGTCAGTAGATCTGCAATTGCAGTCTTTTAAAATGATATTTAATAGCTCATACAAAGATTTACCCCAATGAGAAAGAAAGGCTTTATGGGAAGGAGGCATCATTAGTGGTTGAAGATTTAAGGACAGTGCTAAATTGAATGATACACTGCACAAATCTGTAATGATAGTGGTACTTCAGAGGATTTCCAGAAGGCATTTGATAAGGTGTTGCATCAAGCTTTATTGTGGAAAATAAGAGCTCAGGATGTTGGGGGTAACATATTGGCGTGGATAGAAGATTGGCTTGCTAACAGGGAGTAGACAGTTGGAACAAAATAGTTCATTTTCAGGCTGGCAGAAATCGCAATGGCCTGCCATAGGGATCAGTGCTGGGGCCTCAACTCTTTATAATTTATATAAATAATTTGGATGAAGGCATCAAAGGTATGGTCGCAAAATTTGTTGATGACAGAAAGAAAGATAGGAAAATGAATTGTGGCCATAAGGAGTCAACAAAGGGATATAGATAAGTTTGGGGTGGTGGTGGGTGGGGGGTGGATGTGGTGAAGGTTCTGCCACATGGAGTATAATGTGGGTAAATGTGGAATTGTCCATTTTGGCAGAGCAAATAAGAAAGTATATCTTCTAACAGGTGAGAGGCTGCAGAGCTGCAAGATGCAATGATAACAGGGTGTCTGAGTGAGTGAATCACAGAAGGTTAGAGTGCAGGTACAGCCAGTAAACAAGAAAGCGATTAGAATGTTGTTTTATTGCAAAGGGAATTGAATACAAGAGTAGGGAGGATATAATTCACAGTTCTACAAGGCATTGGTGAGACTATATCTGGAGTACTGTGTACAATACTGGTCATCGTACTTAACGAAGGATGTTAATGCACTGGAAGCTGTTCAGCTAAGGTTTACTAGACAATTAGTGGGAATGAGTAAATTGCCTTATGAGCAAAGGCTAGAAACAGTAGGCCTGCATCCTGTGGAGTTTACAAGTGTTCGAGGTGACTAAATTAAAACATAAGATCCTGAGAAGACTTGACCAAGTGAATATGGAAAGGATGTTTCCACTGGTGGGAAAATCTGAATTAAGGGTCTAGTTTAAAAATATGGTGTTATCCATTGAAGACAAAGGTGAGGAAAAATAATTTCCCTCACATGATTGAGCATCTTTGTAAGTCCCTTCCTCAAAAGGCAGTGGATGCAGAATCTTTAAATACTTTTAAGGCAGAGGTAGATAGATTCTTGATGACAAAGGGGATAAAATTTCATAAGGGATATGCAGGAATGTAGAGGAGTTGAGGTTAAAATCAGATCAGGTCATTTTAGGGTGGGTAAACTGCAACAGAGATCCGTGCTGGGTCCACAATGTATATCAGTGATCTGGATGAGGGGTCCAACTGATGGAAGATCAATTTGATGATGATCCCTAGGTAGGTAGGAAAAGAAGTCATCAAGAGGAGGTTGAGAATCTGAAAAGGGATGCGATAAAATACGTGAGGGGCCAAAACTTTGACAGGTGGTGTATGAACTTGTCTCTTTTGACAAGAAGAGTGTAAAAAAGTATGCTAATTAAATGAAGAGAATTTCAGGATGCAGAGTTGTGCTTTAGATTTGCGGTATAATGTCATTATTTGGAACTTAATTTCAGAAGTGAAGGAAAATGGGTTTTAATTTTCAGTTCAGTGAAGATCTTTTTTAAACCAAAGATCAGAAAGCTATTTTGAACATTGAACTAGAGACAGTTTTTCCAAGAAAGCGTATGAATTAAACTACATTACTTGATTATCTATCGCAATTGCATAATATTTACAAAGTTGAGTTTTCTATCATACAGAAACAAATAATCAGGGATCCCATACAGCATAATCAATATCTCAGGATATGTCCTGTTCAATTGGCACTGGAGGTGGTGGCACAATGGTACAAGGTCAGGGCAGGAGTTTCTCTGCGAGTCCTCAACATTGACTCCAGTTTGTATGATGTCTCCTTACATGAGTCAAACATGGAATTCTCCTGGTGATTACCACATACTGCCTCCTCTCAGCTGATGAATCATTACTTCTCCCTGTTGAGCATCATTGAGGAAGCTGAAGTGTGGTAACAGCACAGAATATATACTCTGGGTGGGCGTTCTCAACATCCATCATCCATGCTGGATCAGTAGGACATAATTACCAGACTGGGCCTTTGCCAGGGTGCTGTGGGAATGGGAGAAAGTAGATGGCAAAGAGAAAAACAATGATTGGACTTTATCCTCACCAATTAGCTTGTTGAAAATACATCCGGTGATAGCACCATCGGTAAGAGTATTGCAGAGTTCGTGTGGAGACAAAGGCCCATCTTTGTCTTAAAGATATTGACCATCATATTGTATGGATGAAATAACTCATGCGTATGAGTGCACACGTGTGTGAGAGAGAGAAAAAGAGTGTGCATGTCTGTGTGCGTATGCGTGCATGTGTGTTCGCTTAAGAGAGAGAGAGAGAGAGTGAGGAAGTGTATGATTGGGAGTGTGTGTGTGTGTGTGTGTGTGTGTGTGTGTGTGTGTGTGTGTGTGTGTGTGTGAGAGAGAGAGAGAGAGAGAGAGAGAGAGAGACACACACTGTCTTGTAAGTGTGTGAGCGTGTGTGTGAGAGAGTATGTAGTGTGGTGGGGTCACCTGTAGTGCAACATGAACCCAAGATCATGATTGAGGCCATCCTCATGGATACAGAACTTGGCTATCAGCCTGTGCTCAGTGATTTTGCATTGTTGTGTTTCTCAAAGCCCACCCTGGAGGACGCTCACCCAAAGATCTGAGGCTGAATGTCCTTGACTCCTGAAGTTTTGCCCCACCGGGAGGGGACACCCCGTCCGGTCCTCGTTGCGTGGTATCCATTCATCTGTTGTCGTAACGTCTGCATGGTCTCGCCAATATACCATGCCTCGAGGCTTTCTTGTCTACGTTGTATGATATAGACAACATTGGCTGTGTCACATGAGTATCTGCCGTGCACATGGTGGGCGGTGCTCCCACGTGTGATGGTAGTATCCATGTCAATGATCTGATATGTCGTGCAGAGGTTGCCATGACAGGGCTGTATAGTGTTGCGGTCAATTTTGTCCTGAAAGCTGGGTAGTTTGTTGTGAACAATGGTCTGTTTAAGGTTTGGCGGTTGTTTGAAGGCAAGAAGTGGAGGCGTAGAGAAGATCGTGGTGAAATACTCATTGTCAATAATGTGTTGAAGGCTACGAAGAACATGCCATAGCTTCTGCACTCTGAGGGAGTACTGGACGATAAAGGGTACACTATTGGTTGTATCTCATGTCTGTTTTCTGATGAGGTCATTATGGTTTTTCGCTGTGGCATGATGGAATTGGTGATCGATGAGTTGAGCATTGTATCTTGTTCCTGTGAGGGCATCCTTCAACACCTTCAGGTGTCCATCACGTTCCTCCTCATACGAGCAGATCCTGTGTATGTGCAGGGCTTGTCTGTAGGGGATGGTTGTTTTAATATGTTCAGGGTGAAAGCTAGAGAAGTGAAGCATCGTGAGGTTATCTGTGGGCTTGTGGTAGAGTGAGGTACAGAGGTGCCATCTTTGATGGAGATGCATGTGTCCAAGAATGAGGCTGATTCTAAAGAGTAGTCCATGGTAAGTCTGATGGTGGGATGAAACTTGTTTATATTACAATGTGAGAAAACAAGGTGTAGAGCTGGATGAACAGAGCAGGCCAAGCAGCATCAGAGGAGCAGGAAAGCTGACATTTCAGGCCCAGACCCTTCTTCAGAAAATGACAATGACAATGTAGTTGTTTCAGTGATTCCTCGCCATGAGACCAAAGGGAGAAAATGTCATCAGTGTGTCTGGAGTATAGCGTTGGTGGGAGGTCCTGTATAGCAAAGAAGTCTTGTTCAAACTTGCGCATGAAAATGTTGGCATATTGGGGTGCAAATTTCATCCCCATGGTTATTCCGTGCATCTGGATGAAGAACCAGTAGTTGAAAGTAAAGACGTTGTGGTCAAGGATGAAGTGGATTAGTTGCAGGATGGCGTCTGGAAATTGGCAGTTGTTGGTATTGAATACTGATGCTGTAGCAGTGATGCTGTCGCGATGGGGATGCTGGTGTAGAGTGTCAAAACGTCCATTATGATGAGGAGTGATTCTGATTCAACTGGTCCATGGAGGCTGGGTTCCTATAGGAAATCTGTGGTGTCACGACAGAAGTTAGGGGTTCTTTGTATAATGGGTTCAAGATGCTCTCGACATGACCAGAGAGGTTCTCATAGAGGGTCCCATTGCCTGATACAATGGGACGTCTGTGTGTGTCAGCTTTGTGAATCTTCAGAAGGCAGTAGGGGTCCCCTATGTGAGGAGTACACAGGGTGAGAGTGGAATGACTGCATCAAAAGTTTTGATCAGTCTGTTGAGTTCACGAGTGTGTTCTTTAGTCGGATCAGCAGGTAGTTATTTGTAGTGTTCCTGGTTGTTCAGTTGTCGGTACAGTTCTTTGCAGTAATCTGTTCTATTCTGTTTGATGATGGCTCCTCCTTTGTCTGCAGGTTTGATGACAATGTTGTGATTGGTCTTGAGAGCCTGGATGGCCATGCATTGTGCCTGGGAGATGTTTTGCACTTCCATGTGAGGGCAGCTGATGAATCCGTCACTCACGTGTCTTCTGATGGCTTGAGTATACAAGTCAAACCTAGGGCAGTGGCCCTCTGGAGGGGTCCAATTCAACTCCCTCTTTGGCCGCTCCACCACGTATTTCTCTGAAGACTGTTCCAGTACAGTGGTTGTTTCAGGGGGCTCGCTGCTGACATCTTGGGGTTTGTGGAAGAATTCCCAGAGTCTCATACGCCTGATGAATTCCTCTGTGTCTGCCATGAGACCAATGGGGTCCAGTTTGGTGGTGGGGCAGAAATTGAGCCCTTGGCCGAGAATGTTGATTTTGTCTGGTTGAAGGGTGTGGTCAGACATGATGATGGATTTTCCTTGTGGTGGTTCCGCTTTCAACTGTGGTGGTACCGCTTTCAACTGTGGTACCAGGGGAGGCTTGGTTTCTGGTGGTGATGATACCAAGTTTCTCCAGTTTCTTGTTCTTGGTATACATGTAGGTGATGTAGTCCTGTTGCCTTATCTGCATGGCAGTGACTCGTAACTGTTCTGCTGTATCTTGAGCACAAGCTGGGAATATGGACTCTATTTCAATTTCAAGGTTGTGGCAGCTGCTGTACATTTGATGAACGAGATGATTGAGGAGTTTGCGAAAGGTCAGATGGCAGAGTCTCTCAGCGTCCTCTTGCGTTGTAGGTCGACCTGACTGGATTCGTGATCTGTAGCCCTTTTGGGACCTTGTCTACGTTCTTGCATTTCTGTAGAAATTTGATGCCTGTGTCCATATGTGTGATTTTCTTCAGCCAGCAGTTTGTGATGTTGATGGTAGCCATGATGTAGAGATGCTAGTGTTGGACTGGGGTGGACAAGGTCAGAAATCACACAACACCACGTTATAGTCCAACAGGTTTATTTGAAAACACAAGCCTTTGGAAGGCAGGAATCTCACAAGTGAGCAGAGAGAGATATATTTGCATCTATTTGCATGCATTATCATTTCATTAATACCTAATCTCCCCTCATTGATATTAACTTTTCTATTTTCCCGCCCACCAGTTAGAAACTAGGCAACAACAATTCCCAAGGTAAAAGTTCCTCTGAACCTTCATATTAGACATCAGTCCCTATTGTCTCAAGGCACGCTCCGTGACTGGTGACTGCCCACACTTCCCATTCACAGGCATTGACATCAGACACATACCAGACTCAACATAATCTCTTTTCACATCTCCGATCCACCTACACTATGGTTCTGCACTTGGAGCACCCTGACACCTCTCATTGTAATGCTGTTCCCAGGACACCACGTATCTTAGGGCTCCTCACTTTTGTGCCTACTTAAATGCGTACAGCATCATTGTCTTGCTTCACAATTTTCCACTTTGCCACTTAGCAGAGACACAAAGCCAGATTGTTTGTCATGATTGGCAGCAACCATTGACTCCTCTTTTAATGACTTGTTGTTGTATGGCACTGTGTTACATCAATCTTACACCTGCACCATGCATACATGGGAAATACTGCAGGTGCAACAATCAAATGGTTTCAAAGTCTACGGGG
Source organism: Rhincodon typus (assembly GCF_021869965.1). Classification (NCBI taxonomy): domain Eukaryota; kingdom Metazoa; phylum Chordata; class Chondrichthyes; order Orectolobiformes; family Rhincodontidae; genus Rhincodon; species Rhincodon typus. The sequence goes on along the minus strand of NC_063345.1, from coordinate 15,144,154 downwards.
AGTCACACCAAGGCTGACAGCCTTCAGTCAGAGGGTCCCAGCAGAGTAAGTCAAGGACAGTGTCCAATTGTCAGTCCAAGGTCTTTAGCTTAGAGACAGTCAGCTGCTTTGGCCATCCAGGGTCAGGAGGGCCCCTATCACTACACTCCTGCAGGTGCAGTATAACCACTCCAGGCAGTTGCTGTATTCGGAGATCATTCAGGGGTCAGGCTAGGTCAGTCAGGGCTGTCCATCCAATTTTATCGGGTGGATGGGATCAGCTGATTCTAAGTGAAGGAAGTTATCAGGAGCCATTGTGGTGATCGGAAAATTAGGGCAATCAGTTATGGGGATTGCAGGCAGCGTGCTGGGATGTAGATGGGAAATAATTGTGAAGGGGGAAACTCAACAGATAAGGTTGGGGGGGGGGGGGGGGGGGGGGGAGGGGAGCAGGGGAGAGACTGAAAATATATTGAATGACTTGAGTTATAGCACAATATGATCTTTATGACAGCCACAACCACCCAGGCATCAAGGGAGGAATAGCACAGCACAATGGTTGGCATGGTGTTGCTGTAGGGCTAGGGTTTGGGGGAAGTATTGCAAGACACATTCATAATTCAACAAGTTGTGGTACCTTCTACAATAACAACCCATGTTGAAGGCAATTCTGTTTTTCAGTTCTCAGTTGAGAATCTGGAATGCACTGCCTGGGTGGGCAGTGGAGGCAAGAAACCTCACAAACTTTAAGAAGTATGTGAATGGGCACTTGGAATGTAATACCATTCAAGGCTATTGACCAAGTGCTGGAAAGTGGGGTTAGTATACCTAGGTCAGCTCAGACCTAATGGGCCAAAGGGCCTCTTCAGAGGCATACGACTCTATGACTGTATATTGTATAGAAATATTGCAGGTAGCACACAAAATTCTTTTGATAAGGCAATAAGGAAAGTGCAAGCATCAATCAATAAATATTTGACCAGGATATCATAAAATGTAACAGTTCTGTAGAACATGTTGTGCATGTTAGGTGGTAGGAAAATCTCAACATGTAATTAGACCTTTGACGCCTATACCAGTTTTTGAAGAACCATTCAGTTGAGTGTTAGTAGATAGTATAGGACCATTACCAAATATGAAAAGCAAGAGATAGTAGGAACTGCAGATGCTGGAGAATCTGAGATAACAAAGTGTAGAGCTGGATGAACACAGCAGGCCAAGCAGCATCAGAGCAGTAGGAAAGCTGATGTTTTGGGCCTAGACCCTTCTTGCTTTCCTGCTCCTCTGATGCTGCTTGGCCTGCTGTGTTCATCCAGCTCTACACCTTGTTATCTATGAAAAGCAAGACACCAGTATATTCCTTACAATTATGGATATGACAACCCAGGACTCCAGAAGTTATTCCTTTAAGGACCATTACTGATGGTCCACATTTTTTAGCATGTGCTAGAGAGTCCCCAAATGATTTGCTGGGTTTAGTCCATTTGAATTGATCTATCATAGAATCGCTATAGCATGGAAGCCGACCATTCAACCCATCAAGTCCATACCAACCCTCTGAATGGCATCCCACCCAGAGCTACCCTGTCTCTGTAACCCTGCATTTTCCATGGCTAATCCACCTAGCCTGCACATTCCTGGACACTACAGGCCAATTTACCATGGTCAATCCACCCAACATGCACATCTTTGGGCTGTGGAAGAAAACCAGAGCACCCGGAGGAATCCCTGCAGACATGAGGAGAACATGCCTGAGAGAGGAATTGAACCAGGGTCCGTGGTGCTGTGAGGCAGCAGTGCTAACCACAGTCACCATGCTGCCTCTATGGGCATGAGATAATTGATAATTGGCAACAAGATTGTGAACGAAGAGAAACTTCTTCACCCAGAGAATGGTGAGCCTGTGGAATTCTCTGGTTGAGATCAAAACACTGAACATTTTCAAGAGTGACTAGATATAGCTTTTAAGGCTAAAGTGATCAGTGGGTACATGGAAAAAGCAGGAACTGGGTATTAATTTGGACGATCTGCCATGATCATATTGAATGGCAAAGAAGTCTCAAAGAGCTAAATGACCTACTTCAGCTCCTATTTTCTGTAAGAAGTCAATTAAAATTGATTAAAGAAAGGTTCATAAGATGGAAAGTGGAATCCACAATGCTGGATTATATTTCCATGTTCCTAGAAAGAGAGTCCAAGGAGCATGTAAGGTAACATAAGAATAGTTAAAGGTTTCACAGGTAAAAATGAAAGAATGGGCAAGGAAATATGTTTAAGTGGGAGACAAAATATTGGTATCATTGCCATTTCAAGATGAACCTCTGAAAGCAAAACTCAGTGGTCCATACAAAGTAGTAAGAAGGGTTAATGAAGTGAGTTCTGATAGATACTCATGATTTTGAGCAGATGAAGAAGCCACTTACATCACAAACATAATATAACAATATCATCACAAGGAAGGGGGAGAAAGAGGAGAAAATGCATCAGGTGGGCAGAGTAGTGGAGAACGTTAAGGAAAACGAAAGTGAGGTAGAGGAGAAGTAGACAATTTTTGAAGCAAATCTCCTACAATTTGACAATTTAACACAAAGACTGAGACAGACACTGTGCTGTCACGTTTAGAGGAAGGAGAGCAAGAAGTTCTAGTGAGTTACTTAAGTATTATAAAGAAATAAAGAGATACACCAAGATAGAGTCATACAGCACAGAAACAGATGCTTTGGTCCAACTGGTCCATGCCGACCAGATATCCGAAATTAATCCATTTGTCAGCATTTGGTCCATAACCCTCTAAACCCTTCCTATTCATTTAACCATCCAGATGCCTTTCAAATGTTCTAATTGTACTAGCCTCCATCACTTCTTCTGGCGGCTCATTCCATACACGCACCACCCTCTGTGAAATGCAGATGTACTATTGTTAGCTAGACAAGATGTGAATCTAGGAGTCAGTACTGATAAACTAACATCCTTATTGGTTCAACCCAGAAAAACAAGCTCTGGTGGGAACAGAGATTCAATACGTTCTGGCAAATCACTTAACTGAATCTATCTAAAGCACTTGCAGTTCACCAATATTGTTAGCTTCTGAACCAATGAATTAACTAGATTCAATATAAACCATAGAAAAGTAAATGCAGTCATTAAAATATTTTTGTAACCATTTTCACCATTACAAGACTGAATTGATAGGGTTGATAGTGTATCATTCAAAGATTGATTTATTAAAGGGGTATTGGCAAGGGCCAATAAGAACAATACAGCAGCTGTACAGGACGTTGGTTAGACCACTTTTAGAATACTGCGTGCAATTCTGGTCTCTCTGCTATGGGAAGGATGTTGTGAAACTTGAAGGAGTTCAGAAAAGATTTACAGGATTTTGCCAGGGTTGGAGAGTTTGTGCTATAGGGAGAGGCCGAATAGGCTGGGGCTATTTTTCCTGGAGCATCGAACGCTGAGAGGTGATCTTATAGAGGTTAATAAAGACAGGCATGGTTACAGTGAATAGCCAAGGTCTTTTACCCAGGGTGGGGGAAGTCCAAAACTAGAGGGTATAAATTTAAAGGTGACAGGAGAAAGATTTAAAAGGGACCTAAGGGGCAACTTTTTCCACGCAGAGAGTGGTGCATGTTTGGAACAAGCTGCCAGAGAAAGTGGAGGAGACATGATGATATTTAAAAGGCACCTGGTTGTGTATATGAATAGGAAGGGTTTAAGAGGGATACAGGCTAAATGCTGGCAAATGGGACTAGGTTATTTTGGATATCTGGTCAGCACGGATGAGTTGGACTGAAGGGTCTGTTTCCATGCTGCACGACTCTACGACTCTAACTAAAGATACATTCACTTTTGTCACATCAAATGGATTATATCAATGTTGACTAGTGCCATTTGGATTTAAAAAGAAATGCCCCAACTAGAATCCAAATCAAGTTGCAGCTGAAGTACCTAACTCAATCGTTCATTTAGACAATGTCATAATATACAGTAGCACATACAACGCAACTAAAAGACCTCTTTAAGCAATTCTAGTTGGCTGGCTTTTGCAAAAAGTGAATTCACTAAAGCAACAGTAACCTACCTAGGACAATGACAGTTGCTGCCAAGAATAGCAAGAATGAAAGTTCTGATAAAATTCCCTGTGAATTGGAAATCATGAGATTTTTAAGAATGTGTGGGTTTTATTTGCAACTTTAGCAATGGCAGCTGTGCCTTTAATAAATTTAATATGGAAACGAGCATTGGTGTAATGGCCAGCAGCTTTTGAGAAGTTGAAGACAATTCTAATAAATGAATCAGTGTTGGGCGCCTCTGATTTTGAACCATTTTAAAATGGTGATTGATATTAGCAGCTTGGGAGTGGGTGCCATCTTGTTGCAAAGTTAAACCAGTGGGGTATTTTTCAAAGGAACCTGAACCAGTTGCAGAGGAAGTACTGTATCATAGAAAAGGAGACTTTGGGATTATAATTGTGTCTTCAGCACTTTGAAGTCATTATCCAGCACAAAAGAAATATCACTCTTACGCTAATCATCATCCGCTGGCATTCATTGTAAAAGTTAAAGGTTTAAAAACAAGCTGCTGGAATTCATTGTGAGTTGCTTTTACACGGTTGCTTTTTTTTTCCCCAAGCAGAGGCAAAGAGATGTAGATGTCATTGCACAGGGGATGTGTACACAGAGTGAGTGTCATCCAGCAAAATATTGGTTTGTGCAATTAGCAATCAGAACTGTTTCAGCATAAAAGTGTTAGTTTTCAACTATTTGAAAGCTTTCCGGTATTTGATGGCATCGACTACAGCTCCACCTTCAACACCATAATTCCAAACAAACACATCTCTAAACTCCAGAACCTAGGTTTCTGCTTCCCACCACCTCCCCGCCACCCCCCTGCCCTCGCTCCCCCACCTCAACTGATGTCTTGACTTCCTGACCAAGAGACCGCAGTCAGTAAGTATGGGCGACAATACCTCCTCCACATTGGTGCCCCACAAGGCTGCATATTCAGTCCCCTTTTATACTCCTTATACACACATGATTGCGTGGCCAAATTCTGCACCAATTCCATTTACAAGTTTGCTGACAACACCACCAGTGTAGGTCAGATCTCAAACAATAATGAGAAGGAGTATGGGAAGGAGATAGAGAGCTTAGCAGCATGGTGTAAATACAACAATCTCTCCATCAACGTCAGCAAAACAAAGGAGCTGGTCATTAATTTCAGGAAGCGGAGTGGATAACACGCCTCTCTCTGCATCAAGGGTGCTGAGGTGGAAATGATCAACAGCAACAAAGTTCTTGGGAGTGACGATCACCAACAATCTGTCCTGGTCCATACACATTGCTTTCTTGAGAGTAGTGTCAGTGCCTCTACTTCCTCAGGAGGCTAAGGAAATCTGGCATGCCTGTAAAGACTCTTACAAACTTTTATAGTTGCACCGTAGAAAGCATTCTATCCAGATGCATCACGGTATGGTATGGCAACTGCTCTTCCCAAGACTGAAAGAAACTACAGAGAGATGTGAACACAGCCCAGTCCATCATGCAAACCAGCCTTCGATCCATTGACTTTATTTATATGTCCTGCTGTATCGGGAAAGCAAACAACATAGTCAAAGACCCCTTCCCCTGGACAGAAGATATACAAGTACAAACAGATTCAAAAACAGTTTCTTCTACACTATTATCAGACTTCTGAATGGATCTCTTTAATGTTAATGTTGATCCCCCTCTGTACCTTCTTGGCAGATGTAACACAGTATCCTGTGCTCTGTTAAGTTACCCTGGTGCTCTTCTATAGCACAATCTGCCTGTAAAGCACAGTACCTTGGTACATATGACAGTAATAAATCAAATCAAAATCAAATGATGGTCCAACCTTGATCAATGAGAAAATGTTAGGTTACACTGGAAATTCAGGAAGAACTGCACTTAGAGTCATTCCATCTTAAAAGCCTGTCTCAAAGAGCAGGTAACGTATAAAGACCATAAGAAATAGGAGCAGGAATATGCCTTTCAGTCCCTCGAGCTGCTCCATTCATTCAAAAGGATTGTGGCTGATCTGACATTCCTGCTCTTTCCCCATAACCCCTGGTCCCCCTACTGATCACTGATTAAGAATATATAAACTGAAATAGATTTACAAATGTGCACTTACATTGAGTGGAGTGCCAGCCCTTCCTCATATGTGGCCTCTAAAGTGTTGCATTCTGGTTTGCCTCCCACTACGTGCACAGTGAAGGGTAACTCTGGGTTGCCAATGCTTGACTGAGTGCATGGAAAAGCTTTAAAAATGGTGCTAGCGTCAGGAATACCAGAAGGTCCTGGCAGGGTGAGCACTTCTGCCTCTAGCAAAAGGGAAGACAGATGAACAGGACAGCAGAACAGCAGGGTACATAGTTAAAGCGGCTGCTTTCAGAGAATAGTGTGAGAAACCTCTCGAGATCATGGAGGAAAAATGCTCCTTGAAACTCACCAAAATTGACACTTAGCCCTCTGATTCAAAGTGACAGCATAATAGCTAAAATCGGGAGTGATTACAAATGTGTCGTTCCAGGGAAGGAAAAGATCATGATCAGCAAAGACTTACCAGTTCTCAGGCCCTCCAGGAAAACAATCAATCATTGGAGCAAGTACAGCATAGTCCCTCAATTAAAATCTGTTGCTTTTTATAAAAGCCAAATTGGGCACTGGGAATTATAAATACCTACATATCAGATGTATTCTGTTTGTTAGCTTTTCTTCCTCTCCAAAGATTCAGTTTATAAGATCCAAATTTTAATAGCTCCTCTGCTAAGAGATATACATATAGAGAGGGGGAGAACATGGCAAGTGGGTGGGGCCAGAATGAAAATTTCTCTCAGGTTCCAATGAATCTAACAGCACCCGCCAAGTTACTATTTTGTCATCTATTTCTCAGCTGCAACCAGCCTGATTGGCAGGCCTCCCTGACCATCTTAATGGGTCACCCTTAGTTCCAGACCTCAGGCAGGAAGTGTGGAAAAGGAGAAGCAGTGATCAGGGACTAGAGGCAGTGTGAGGAGGCTTGGGGACATGGATGAGAGCAGTCTGTTGTTGTCTAACTGCACTGAAATCCTGGAGCAAACTTGCAAAAGATCTCATGGAGCTGCATGTTACAGAGTGTAAATGGACAGAGTGGCCAGTTAAAACACTCTGGAAGAACATCAACTAACTGACATCATAATACACAGGAACAGGAGTAAGCCATTCAGCCCATCAAGTCTGCCCCATTATCCGATGAGATCATGATTTATCTGATAATCCTCAACTCCACTTTCCTGCCATTTTCCCCATGATCCTCCTTTCCCTTACTGATTAAAATCTGTCTGTGTCAACCTTGATTACACTTAACAACCCAGCCTAGACAGCCCTTGGCAGTAAAGAATTTGACACACACACACACTTTGAAATGAGAGTACTGTCAGCACATGAACAAGAACACACAAAGTACAAATATTTACCAGGGTCTGACTGATACATGCATTAGGCAAGCTTTAATCTGATTACTATGTATTGATTTTATTATGAACACTAAGTGTAAGCCCGAAGACATTGTTCAAATTGAAGGCAGTCTGTACAGAACAAAACTCAGTGTGGCACTAAACCATTGGGTAAAAGGCAGGCCAGGAGAGTTCAGACAACAAGGAGGAAGGGAGGAAGTGGCTGGGGACCAGAGCAGGACTAGTTGCAAGATGTTAATTGAATGTATCCACGACAGTTTTCTTGAACAGTATGAAATGGAACTGATGAGGGAGCAAGCTATTCTGATCTGGTCTTGTGTAATAAGCCAGGAATTAATGACCTCATAGTTAGGGATCCTCTCGAAAGGAGCAATCACAGTATGATTGAATTTAGAATACAGATGGAAAGTGAGAAGATATAATCCAATACCAGGGTCCCATGCTTAAATAAAGCAGACTACAATAGGATGAGGGAGGAATTGGCTAAAGTAGACTTGAAGCAAAGACTTTATGGTGGGACAGTTGAGGAACATGGAGGACTTTCAAAGCACTCAGCAAAAGTATATACCAGTGAAAAGGAAGGACTGTAGGAAAAGGGATAATCAGCCATGGATATCTAAGGTAATAAGGGAGGCTATCAAATTGAAAGATAAGGCATACAAAGTGGCAAATACCACTGGGAAAGTAGAAGATTGGGAAAGCTTTTAACGTCAACAGAAAGCTGGAGCAGAAGTACATTCGTGGAAGCAAACCATCTTCTACTCAACAATCTTTACCTCCTTTTAACTGTTGGGAAGCCCGAGGAAACTCAGCCTGGTTACCAGTGCTAATGCTGAAACAGAAGAATAAAAAGAGGCATTCAACCTCATTAAAACATAAATGAGTTACCCTCCTCCTAAGATTCAGGTCATTTGCTAACTCTACCATGAATACCAATGTTTAATCCCAGTTATAATCCTGTAATACCAAATATGAGCAAAGCCAAAAAGTGGATTCCATTGGATTTGAGGGTTTTTTTCCCTCCAATTTTTCTCTCCATCCAATCCAAACCCACCTACATTTGAGGGTTAAACTCCCCATTTCCTGATTGAAAAGTGCACATCACATTGTCGAGTTGACTGAAGAGATCATAGCTATCCCTAAATCACAGACTTCCTTTAGCATGGTTGTCTTATAAAAGGATTGACCCGAAATCTTACCCTAACTCTTTTGCGATAAAGGCTGTTCCATTGCCAGCATCTTCAGATTCTAGCATTTTTTTGTAAATCCTATACATACCATTGATCAGCAGGTTTTATTTTCATACTAGCTTTTGAAAAGTTGTTGCAAATAGCATTTTAAAATACCCTTTTAACTGATGTCGAGAATTATTTTTATTAAAAAAGTGACACTGAACATGATGAATTGCAAGGGTTTTGCATTCAGTTTCCTTCCCAGTCAACGTACAGTCCAATTCCGCCAAGCAATTTTTGTTGACTTGCTCTTGGCAAGGAAAGAGGAAAATGTTTTTGGTTACCTTAAATATCTACACAAAAATAAATAAATAATACCTTTTCAAAGTTCTTGGCAAATCTTAAGAGCGAGTTAGTTTTCAAATATGAAAGAGCAAGTGCAGCACAGGAATTTTTACTAGCATGTTTATCGGACAGGTTTGCCTTATTTTGAGAAATCTCAACAATCCATGTTCCTTTGTATATCCATCCCTGCCTTCTAAAGCTAACCTGGTAAAGCGACTGGATGGATAAACATTTTGAGATTCTTAGAACAATTTTTATTTCTAGGGGAGATGAGGGGAATTAAGACACTGCAATTTCATTTCCATTTTTCACAAATTGAACACTGGGCTAGCTGCACAAAAGTGCAAAGCCTTTTGGATCCAATTATATGATATGCTTCCACAGAGCTTATTCTAAAAGCTCATTAAATATTAGTATGGAAAATGTTGTATCCAACTTCCTCACATTACACTGATTTTTTTTAAACTAGCATATTTAATTCCTGCAATGTACTGAGCAATTTGTCTTGATCAACATCATTTAGTACAATTTGAAGTAATTAACCATCTGGCACTCATGGATAGATCATCTTAGAGTTTAATGAAGACTACTCAACTTCCATTTAGTTGTAGATGTTGCACAGATGAAAACAATAAGTTAGCTAACATGGTTTAGGGCACGGAGAGGAACGGATACACGTAATTGCTGGTTGAGGTACTTTCAGTTACAAGCACTCACTTTATTTCCATGATAAACATATCACAATAAACACAACATACACTTAAAAAACAATTTACATGCATTTGAATGGCACCACCATCACTAAGACTCCAGTACACGTAGAAGTGATTAAGTGCTGAGAAAAGTTTTAAGGGTGCGGTGTATCTTGATGCCAATCTACATTTTTATCCAATCTAAGTCTATATCTCAACCATATCATGAAGGTGCAAGCAAGATGCTTTTCCAAGAAAAAGGGGAGTTAGAAAAAAACCTAAAATGGATCTGGTTCTTTATAATGCACCTGCAAGCGCCACTTGCAACGTTCTTTATTTAAAAGGCGTGGGGTGGTCTTAGTGCTTTGTAAATAAATAGTACAAGGGGTGAGGTGGGGGGAAAAGAATTAAGAAAACTTTGTTGCTTTTTGTTACTCAGTCAGTCATATGCTCAACTATTTTAAGGAAATGAGATACTTAAGGCTGTCCCTAATTGAATCAGACAAATAAATGGATAGATAGTTTGTCAGTTGGTAAGAAGGAAGGTGCAATTTTCATCAACATTTCTCAAAGGCCCCATCCCCAAACAGAACATTTATGATGTTCAAATTGGCATGAGTGCTTTGAGGAGCATTTACCTCTACCTGAAGCCATTGCAGAATATTGGGCATGGTTTGCCCCGTTCTTGTCTGAAGTTAAATGGCAAACTAATATGCTACAGAAAACTGAAGTAATTATGAATCATTGTTGAGCAGGAAAAACTAATAAAAGGTGGAATGATTTATTCCTCAAAATAAGAGCAGGTCAGAAATTCAACAAGCTAGCTGAAAAGGAACAGAGTTTTGGAAGCAGCAGGCCAAGCAGCTCGCTTCACAGATACTGCATGATTTGTTCAGTGTTTCTAGCATGTAGTATATTTATTCCAGTTTCTAGCTTTGGCACTATGTTGTTTTGTTTTGAAACAGAGTGAGATCCTGGGTAACAAATTTAACATTATGAAGTTGTGGATAAAGACCAGCAAGGAAAACAATACTGAGTTATGTTAATAAATTAATAACTAATGTTGCCATTAAAATTGCAGCACTTTGGTGGTATTACACTAAGCGCTGAAACCAGTTTTAGTCACTGAAATATAGAAATGTTAAAATCCTAAACCAGGGTAAAAAGCCAAGAGTCTGATTCCAGGCGTCAAAAGGAGCTGTTACAAATTGGACACTTTAAAATAGATTACCATTTATTCTAAATACTTCCATAATGTTCCCCCTCAATAGCTGTTGAACAAGACAGGGTAAACCTGGAGGGTTAATAATTGTTGAAATGGATCATCAGTTCAAACGGGTTATACATAAATCTGGAATCCAGTACAAGTAATCGACAGGCCGAATAAACTTCTGGTACAGTACTGTAAATGGATATTATTGCCATCTAACAGCTAACTGGATGCTGCGCTAAACAGATGATCATCTTCTCTTCCTAAATGTCTGGGTTTAAGAAAGGGCAAATATTTGTATTTACCTGTAAACATTCTGCCAATTATTACTGCATTGAGTGTCCAACCTGGAATATTACAACCCCAACGTATTGATTAAATGGCTTGATCGGAGTTTGACAGAAGCACTGTGGCCATTTTTGGTGACTGAAAAGAATCAAAGCAAATCACACGCCAATTTAAAATTATGTAAATAATTCCCAAAATCTCTCAAAGAGGGAAATGATGATTTTTTTTTTTTTTAAATCAAAGACTGCAGTAAGATCCGTTTAATGTTGTCAAAAGATCACACCTGCATATTTTCAATTTCTCAGACCATCTTAATTGGTGAGATGCAAAGTAAAGAAATTTGACAAATTTTTTGAACAAGGCCTTTTTGCTTTCTTCCTCCATCTGAACTCTCTTTAATTCAGTTTCTTTTTGCAGTTTTTACTGTGCAAGATCTGCTTGTACCGCACTTGGGTCCACATCAGTAAAGATTCATAAACCTAAATTTAACCCTAAGCATCCAATTTGCCTGCATAAACAAAAGTACCTGTACTTTGCGTTAGCATTTGGTACTGGGGGGGAATGTAAAATTCCAATGATACAGATTCTAAAATCATTCTTGAAAAGCTTTTTTCTTGAAGTCAATTTCAGGCCAGGTATCCTTGCTTTCCCATAGAAATGTTGTTTAACAGATGTAATCACCAAATAACTGGCAACTAAACACTCCAGCCCAGCTCAACGAATTTCATCTGAAGAATAGACTTTATAATGGTTTAATCTTTCTTGCTTTTCTCCTCTAATCACTAGTATCACACTCCTCTCCCCCACTGCCCCCCTCAACACTTACCCCACCACCCCCAAATAACCTCACACTTAATTCAACTATTTTCCAAGTTTTGAACAAAAACTCTGATATCTTTAATGTGCTCGAGTTCTTTGTTGCATGTTTATCCTGTCAGAAATGTCGTACAGTGCAGACCATTACAGAAAAGAGTTATCCTTTAGTTACTGTAGCTAATATGTAGTGTAAATGTCAATCTTAAAGACCCACTACATTGGTACGAATGTGAATTACACCCAGTAAACGACTAGTTAGAATAAAAAACAAAAGTAGGACGTTAAATTGCCTGAAGATGGGGAAAGAAAATACACTCGGAAAATTAGATGATCGGAAATGTGAATTTCCTTAAAAAGACATCCAAGACATTGCAGATTCTTTCCATTTTGGAGATCTAGAGATATGTTTCTTTAATCCAATCATTGATACCTAAAAATCATGAAAACTTATTAGAGCTTAAATATTTACTTGCCAAATTGGTTTACTTCATTATCCCCTCTTCTGCTGAGAATGGTACTTCCTATTGGGTTTAAAAGTGAAAGTGTGTCTTTCATTTGTAGCCATGGTGAGTGACTTATTCAACCTGGTGTCATATGGCAGCCGAGCCCTACCCTATTCTCATCAAACCCGTTTCCTGGTAGCAATCAGGAAGAACCACCTTAACTGATATTTTCCATATCCAAGGGGAAGGAGGTGGAAGCTAAATGTGGCAATCTGCACGAACTTTCCAGATCAGCTAACCCATTAAAGACAGAATCCATTCTCATTGCTTCCCAGTTTGTATTGTTCAGGTTACATATGCCACTCAGACATTTGTAAAGAGACCAAGATTGTCGAGCTTTGCCACTATTAAAGCTTGTGTAAGGTCAGTAAGAAACAATTGTAGCAAGTGAAGAACAGTCAGTGTTTAGCAAAGTCTCCCATTTTAGTTAGAACATCTTGCTACCAGCTTTCATGCCACCAGGTCACTTCAGTGGGGTAATAGGCAAAATGTACCAATTGATTCAAATACGAAAGGGTATCCTAAGAGTTGCTGTTCAGACAGGGTCAAATATCCAATAATGTCTTATCGTCCATGTTCTAACTCAAAACATCAACAGATGGACTTGCTGTTCTGAATGTTAGACAGTTCTGAATAAAAGATCAGTACTGACCGTCTCATAGCCATATGTTTACCAATGTTGAATGAACGTCAGGCATACAGGAAAAGGAGGCCTCGTAAATTAATTACTGAATCTATCCACCATTTAGGTGCAGGTAATCAGAAATGTTCCTATCAAGTGTTACGTATGTACCTTACTTCACCTCATTGAGGTAACAGCAAACATTTATTTTGTTGGCTTAAAGGGTAGGTTTGATGTAATGTATCCCCATTAATCCCATTTGTAAGTTTCCTCTGCTAAATATACCAAGACTTGAAAACATAGGGGAAAAAAAAAATTGTTTCACCAATGTCACAATGATTATTACAACCTTCGAAGTGCATTTTTGAAGACAAAACAGCAATTAAGTTGTGCACAGCTAACAAATTAATTCATTATCCACCCTCCCAGAAAAAGTAATTATTTAATTGCAACAATAGGTGTGAACGAAAGGGGCTTAGACGTTTTTGATCAGCCAACTAGGACCACTCCTCATAACAGGAAAAACAGGGACATCCTCAGAACTGGTCAACCACTTCATTTCACAGAGTACAGTTTAGTGACTTTAACAGCATTGCATGTGTCTCTAAGTACAAAAGCATTACAAACCGTTCTATGATATCAAGGTGTAGAGCTGGATGAACACAGCAG
>NC_063345.1:15098594-15125378 GCF_021869965.1 Rhincodon typus | reverse complement strand
CTTTACCCTCATCCACCTGTTTGGTCACCTTCTCGAAGAACTCAATAAGGTTTGTGAGGCACGACCTACCCTTCACAAAACCGTGTTGACTATCCCTAATCAAATTATTCCTTTCCAGATGATTATAAATCCTATCTCTTATAATCCTTTCCAACACTTTACCCACAACCGAAGTAAGGCTCACTGGTCTATAATTACCAGGGTTGTCTCTACTCCCCTTCTTGAACAAGGGGACAACATTTGCTAGTCTCCAGTCTTCTGGCACTATTCCTGAAGACAATGACGACATAAAGATCAAAGATCATAGTCCTATGTCTTTCACCTGCACCAAACAGAACATTATTCTAACAGTGATGACAAGGTGTAGAGCTGGATAAACACAGCAGGCCAAGCAGCATCAGAGGAGCAGGAAAGCTGATGTTTCGGGTCTAGACCCTTCTTCAGAATTGGCATTCAGCCAAATGGTCACATCCAGACTGACTAAGGACACAGATATCCCTCCATCAAGGGCACTTGTGAACAAGATGGCTTTTTATAACAATTAAGGATAGGTGCCATGGTCAGTACTTCTGGGACAAGCTAGATTTTATTGGTCGAATTTAAACTTGAATCTGAATTTGAACTTATGTTCCCAAAGCAAAAGCCTGCACCTTCAACATGATATGAGTCCAGATTACAGATGTTACAGATTATATGTTCATTGGCATCACCACAATGTCACACTGTCCCCATGAGTGGCTCTTACCATACGCCACAATCACTTTGCTCCTCTGATGTGAGCTTTTTATTGATTCTCCAACACCACCCAAGTACAAACTATACCATCATTTATGGCAGAGCTGCCAGCTACCTTAAATTCTGAATTCCTTCCCACATAGCTTACCTCTTATGTTTTTAAGGGTGGCATTCTGTTACATAGCCTCTTTCAAGTTTGAAATGTGTTTTCAACAGGAAACCCCATTTGGAAATATCTCATATTAATCATGTTAGACAATTTCGTGGTAATCCAATTAGTTTAGTTAGCAACATCTTGCTGTTGTTTGACTTTCAGGGTTATCGAAAGTGTAAAATCCCAACCCTCCAGGATAGATGGGAAAGCCAATTGTGAATAGTGCTATATTGTACTGCTGATCACAGTTTAATGCATTGGACTAAGTTTGCCTTGAAATGCTTACTTACATGTGCCCTATGATTGCAGCTGCCTCGATATATATTAGATATATTAAAAAGGTCAATATTGGGCTGAGAAATGGCATATGGAGTTTAATTCTGATAAATGTGGGTTATAGAGTCAGAGATATACAGCATGGAAACAGACCCTTTGTCCAACTTGCCCATTTTCCAGCGTTTAGCCCATATCCCTCGAACCTTCCTATTCGTTTACCCATCCAGATGCCTTTTAAATGTGGTAATCATACCAGCCTCCACCACTTCATCTGGCAGCTCATTCCACATACCTACCACCCTCTACATGAAAACGTTGCCCCTTAGATCCCTTTTATAACCTTCCCCCTCACCTTAAACCCATGCCCTCTAGTTTTGGATCCCCCACCTCAGGGAAAAGACCTGTCCTATTTACCCTATCCATGCCCCTAATGATTTTATAAACTTCTGTGAAGTCACCCCTCAGCCTCCGAATCTCCAGGGAAAATAGCCCCAGCCTATTCAGCCTCTCCCTTTAGCGCAAATCCTCCAACACCTGGCAACATCCTTGTAAATATTTTCTGAACCCTTTTAAGTTTCACAACATCTTTAAAGCAGGGAGACCAGAACTGAATGCTGTATTCCAAAAGTGGCCTAACCAATGGCCTGTACAGCCTCAACATGACTTCCCAAATCCTATACTCAATGCACTGACCAATAAAGGCAAGCATACCAAAATGCCATCTTCACTGTCCTATCTACCTACGACTCCACTTTTAAGAAACTATGAACCTGCACCCCAAGGTCTCTTTGTTTAGCAACAATCCCCAGGACCTTACCATTAAGTGTACAAGTCCTGCCCTGATTTGCCTTTCCAAAATGCAGCACCTCACATTTATCTAAATTAAACGCCATCTGTCACTCCTTGGCCCATCTGATCAAGATCTTGTTGTTGCATTTTGGCAAGACAAATCAGGGCAGGACTTAAACAGTTAATGATAAGGCCCTGCGGAGTGATTTTGAACAGAGACACCTGGGGGTGCAGGGACATAGTTCCTTGAAAATGGCATCGCAGGTAGACAGGGTGGTGAAGGCAGCATTTAGCACGTGTGCCTTCATTGGTCAGAGCATTGAGTGCAGGAGTTGAAGGATGTCATATTACAGCTGTTAAAGACATTGGTGAGGCCACATTTAGAGAACTACAGACAATTCTGGTGCCCTGCTCCAGGAAGGATGTTATTAAAGAGTGCAAAAAGAACATTACCATAACTGGAGGGTTTGAGTTATAAGGAAAGGCTAGATAGGCTGGGACTTTTATCCCCTGAAGCATAGGAGGCTGAGGAGTGACCTTCGAAAACAATCATGAGGGACATAGATAAGGTGAATACCCAAGGTTTTTTCCCAGGGTAGGGAAGTCCAAAACTAGAGGCCAAAGGTTAAAGGTGAGAGAGGAAAGATTTAAAAAGAACCTGAGGGGTAATATTTTCCACACAGAGGGTGGTGCATGCATGGAATAAGCTTCTAAGTTGGTGGTAGAGGTGAGTACAATTACAACATTTAGAAGCCATTTTTGGACAGGTACATGGACCAAACACAGGCAAATGGGACAAGTTCAGTTTCGGAAACCTGGTCAGCATGGACACATTGAGCCGAAGGGCCTGTTTCTGTGCTGTGTACCTCAATCACTCTGAGGTGGACAGTCAGGGAATCAAGAGTTATGTGGAAAAAGCTGGAACGTGGAGGTGAGGATTATCAGATCAGCCATGATCACATTGAAACGTGAAGCAGACTTAATGGGCTGAATGGCCTGTTTCTGCTGCTAAATTTTATGGCCTATGCATCTATACACTACACTTAAATCAAATGATGGGTTCCCTGCTGGGCACCAAACCTAAACTAAACAAAATCAATATACCAGACATACCAAGTTTACAATTTATTCATGTTCAGACTGGGCCCTAAAGGGAGGGGTTTTACACAGAGGTGTACCCACTATGATGTGGTGAACCACTCACTGTCGTCACTTACAATCAACCTTCCCTCTAAGCTGCACGGCTGTGTGCCCATGCAGCCACCCTAATGTTTCACACACAGCTATCTGCATGCCAACGTGGATCACAGCATTGACTTCCAGTTCTGGAAGTCTCTGATGCAATCATGGACTTCAGAGATCTGTGCAGAAAAAAAAAATTAGAGGGAGTGCTGTTTATAACTATAAATGATCAACTTGGAGATGGGCAAGAGGAGCAGGAGAAAGTGAAGAGTTACTATGAGCTGAAATCCACTGCAAAGAATAAAACATGCCTGGTAGGGCAGGAGCAGGGGAGGACAAATAACTGGATTGTTTTTCAAAGAGTTTGCACAGGCAAAACAGACTGAATAGCCTTGCTCTGTACTATTCAATTGTCAGCTTTAGCAGGAAAAAGATGAAAGAGAAAAGTAAAGAGAAAATAGATTAATCTTAACCTCACTTCTATTATGAAACAACAGGAACCAAATGAAATGAATGAAAAACTTACCAAAAGACTGTATCTATAGGAGTGAGAAACCAGGGCTATGATCGACTGAATGAGTGCACGTTGCTTGGGCTCTGAAAATGAGGAGGAAACTGCAGTAAATTAACACTGAGCTCTTTGGTATGGTAGTTATCAGAATTCCTATAATCATATCATGAAACTGGAACATGCTTCCTGTATATTACGCCGGGAAAACTAAATTGAAATACACAGTGAAGAAATCTAATTACAAGATTCAAAATCATTAGCCTCAATTTAAAGTGGGCATCTTGCCATTTATTTTGATTTTCTGCTTTAATTATCATTTACAATATTGCCCCAAGATTGCATGGCGTGCTGCAGTATACTTTTGCTGGTGGCACCTGCTCATTGATTTAAATGAAAATGAACAATTAACTTTAGCATCTTCCAGCTTCACATTTCTTTCAAGCATTTGATTCTACCTGACTCATCTACAAAGGGTCTGAACCTTAGCTGTGGTGCAGTTCTCTGGAAACCTGCTGTTTTCATATCCTTCATTCAAGTGAGTGCTGGCAGATTATTAGATTATCAAACCATCATAGCCAGATCTCTGTGTTTGCCCAATGTCCACGTGCATCTAATGTGTCATTCCACAATAACCAGGATAACCCAGTGAAATGACCATTGGGCGATTAACATACAACCATAACCTTTAATTTCCCTTTCTACTTTCTCCATATAACTATTCACACAACTTTCAGTCACATAACCTTCAGAAACAATTCCTCTCCTCATCTTGTACTTAAGAAGTTGACTCCTAACTTTAAAAACAGAGCACCATGGTTCTACATTCACCCACAGAAGGAAACCTTTTTCACATCCACCTTGTCAGTACCATTCAGGATCTTTTAAATTTAAATCAAATCACCTCTCGCTCTTCTGAATGCTAGTAAAAATAATCCCAGCCTATCAAATCTTTCCTCATAACTCGCTTGTTTCAGCTATCAATCTAGTAAATCTCCTCTCAACTGTCTTCAATGCATTTACAATCTTTCTTAAATAAGGTAACCAAGGAAGCATGTACTATTGGAATAAATATTAATTGAGGTTCTGAGCATTACAGAAGAGTCCCAACCTGAAATGTCAGCTTTCCTGTTCCTCTGATGCTGCCTGGCCTGCTGTGTTCCTCCAGCTCCACACTTTATTATCTCTGACTCCAGCATGTGCAGTTCTTGCTATCTTAGCTCTGCTATAACGTGTGTTTTGCTAACATGAATTGGCTATAACACAATTGATGAATAGTGGACACTGTTTGGATAACGTAAACTTCCTGCTGTACAGGTATAGCGATTTCCCTATAACGCGATTTTCTATAGCGCGAGGTCACACAAGAACACAACTATTGTGTTATAGGAGAACTACCTGTATTCAGATTATATGATTAGCCATGGAAAAGATATTAACCCAGACTCCAACCCTTAGGCTAATACATCTCAATGTTAATTTTACACCTTGAGTAAAGTCTAATGTTGAAATTCTGTCCAAACATTATGTCGTTATCATTAAATTAGAGGGAAATTAGATATACAGCAGTGCACTTTACTATTGTACAATGCATTTCTAGTACAGTTTGAACTTAGCATCTCCAAATTGCCACTCCAGTTAATGAGTGGGTTTCACCCTTTATAGTCTCTGCAAACATATTGGAAGGAAAAACCCACAACTGTCTGCTGAACATAAGAAACATTTCACAAATAATAACTTTACTAAAATTCTAGAGGTAATACTGGAGCTGCTTTACTGAATGTCTGTAAATGTCTCCTGGGCCCTGCCCTCTGTAGGGCCACAGTAACCAATGGGAAATGGGATTAATTTTAAACGTTTCTTGATAAATGTTGAAAATAATCTAGATATAACAGAAAAGTATTCCAAAATTAGCAAGCAGAGCTGAAAATTAACATGAATATCATTTGTTCAATGCTTGAATCCCAAAGAAAATGAACTCAGTGCATTTTTATGGAACAGCATATGTAAGATCCTAGAAATTCTCAGGATAGATGGACTTTTCAGGTAATAACTGGAGTAAATATTTTAAATTTTCAAATACTTTAAAATAACTTTTTGCATATGAACAATTTTTGTATTTATACAAGATGGTATATTCTAAATACAGATAACACACACCGATAACCCCTTTACCTAACCACTGAAGTCATCAAGACAAACATCTTGACCTACCTCATCTTTTGCAGTAATTGTGCATGCTACAAGGGGAGACCGTGGTGGGGAAGCATTCACACTGTTGAGAGTGACAGAAAAGTATTTGGGGTATGTAAAGTCAGAATTATAAGCACAGAAAATAATCATTTATTCGTGTTTCTCCCTCTTGCAGTAATCTTTGCTGAACTTTTTTTGAACATGCTAAAAATGACTGCAATTGGTTTCCACGGTTGCAGACTACTTTCTGATACCTTACATAAATTATTATTCTTCATGAACCTCGTTAGCAGCCTACTTGTCATCCAGCAGGTGCCTCTCAAATTAGCTCTGAAAAGGTAAAGGTCAGACCAACCTTTTCTTTTCATAGGCCAGGATTTAGTGACTATCTTTACTTGGCTGACATCAGCTAACTTGAGCATTGAAACCTGGGACTATCCTAAAACTCTATGGATTACCAGACACAAATTTATTTATACTTAAGCCATGAGGAAAATGAATAATGTCATAAAATTGCACAATATCAGGAAGTTGAAGTATTTGCTCTGCAATGTCCTCACTGTAATGGCTAGCTTGAAAGTTAGGGATACGTACATTCCACTTGGGGACCCTGCAGCCCTCTGGACTCAAAATCAAGTTCAATAATTTTAGGGCCTTAACTCTCCCATGTCCCAACCCCCTACCCCACACACCATGCCTTGTTACCACATAGCCTATCATTACACACCACCTGCTGTTAGTCACTAATAGTCCCCAGTAACAACTATTCACCCTCCCAGCCTGATCGTTATCAACTGTTTGTCCAACTGTTCTTCTCTCTCTTTAGGCTCTATCCTATCATTTACTCCCTACCCCATCCCCGTCCCTTTTTTCTGCATATAAACCGACGTTTTCCCAGCCACTATCAGTTCTGAGGAAGGGTCACTGGACCCGAAACGGTAACTCTTTTTTTCCTTGACAGATGCTGCCAGACCTGCTGAGCTTTTCCAGCAACTTTGTTTTTGTTCCTGATTTACAGCACCCGCAGTTCTTTCGGTTTTTATACGTACATATCAGTTTCCAGCTTTCATCAGATGGTGACACAGAATGGTTACTGAAGAGAGGCACATGTTTCATTGAATTGGATAGGTAATATTCATTCATATTGAACTGTATCTAAATTAGATGCAAATAAGGAATTAAACAGGGAAGGTAGCAGTATTGTCACAGGACCAGTAATTCAGAGACCCACATTAATTCTCTGGGCATGAGTTTGAATCCACCGTGGCAGATGGTAAAATTTGAATCAATGAAAATCTAAATTAAAAGCTACTCTCATAGCAATCATGTAACCATTGTCAATTGTTTTAAAACCCCAACTGGTTCACTGATGCCCATCAAGGAAGGAAATTTGTCATCCTCGCCTGGTTCTACCTACACGCGACTCCAGCCCCACAATGTGGTTGACTCTCAACTGCCCTCTGAAATGACTCTTGCAAGCCATTCAGTTCAAGGGGCAATTAGGGAAGAGCAATAAGTGCCAGCCCACATCTCAAAAACAAATCAGACTTTTTTAAAAAATTAAACAGACCAATGAGCTTCCCAAAGCTAATAAGTGGTTTTTCAGTTTTATTAACATCCTGCCATTGACTTAATCATTTACAATTTTCCTCTTTCTGGGCATCTAACATACAACCTCCTAAGCAGTTCTCCATGCCCACCCACTCCAACCCAACACATTCTACAAAGTTCATAGTGGACCATAGTCCAAATTCATTCATCACTAAGGCCAAGGCGCAAGCAATCTGATGAATTCAACTGACCAACTTCTTCAAGTCAGATATGATTCAAAGTTGATTTTTCAAAATATACTCACTGATGGCCTAAGAATTGGGTGCATACCAGTCAAAGATTGAAAGAGCCTGAGCTACTAAGTTTAGAAAAGAGAGTGAAAATGGAGGAGTTACCTGATTAAGGCCAGGCAAGGGTTTGATAAGATAGACGTAAAGAAAAGATTTTTACTGTTACTAACTCAGGTTGGAGGAGAGCAGTGTTGGTGTAATGTTACCACTTCATGGGTCACAACAAAAATATTTTTCCCACATTATCAAGGTGACCAATTAAATACCTTCTATATATTAGGTTTTAAACAACAAGAACAATCAATCCAGTTTCTTAATAAACAATTACTGTTTTATTAAAATACAAATTACTCTGTAAAGCAATAATGGGTTAACAAACAGGTCACTAAGAGAAATATAAGTTCTCTCTAAATAGCCCACACACACACAAAATTATAAACAATCTTCAAATGGAAAAGAGATTTCACTACTGAGATTGGCTTTCTCAAAAGATAATGGGCTAATAAATTATTCTTGAAATCATAGATTCATTGAATCATAGAGATATACAGCAAGAATTCAGACCCTTCGGTCCAACTTGTCCATGTCAGCCAGATAATCTAAATTAATCTAGTCCCATTTGCCAGCATTTGGCTCATATCCTTTTAAACCCTTCCTATTCATGTACTCATCCAGATGCCTTTTAAATGTTGCAATTGTACCAGCCTTCACCACTTCTTCTGGCAGCACATTCCATGTACACACCACCCTCTGAATAAAAACACTCTCCCTTAGTTCCCTTTTAAATCTTTCCCCTCACACCTTAAACCTATGCCCTCTAATTTTGAACTTCCCTACCCTCAGGAAAGACCTTGGCTATTCACCTTGTCCATGCCCTTCATGATTTTATAAACCTCCAAGGTCACCCCTCAACCTCCAATGCTCCAGGGGAAAAACCCAGTCTATTCAGCCTCTCCCTATTGCTCAAACCCTCCAACCTCAGCAACATCCTTGTAAATCTTTACTGAACCCTTTCAAGTTTCACAACATCTTTCCTAGAGCAAGGAGACCAGAATTGAATGCAAGATTCCAAAAGTGGCCTAACCATTTTCCTGTACAGCTGCAACATGACCTCCCAACTTCTATACTCAGTGCACTGACCAATAAAGGCAACTGTACCAAATGCCTTCTTCACTAGCCTGTCTACCTGCAACTCCACTTTCAAGGAACAATGAGCCTGTTCCCCAAGGTGTCTTTGTTTGGCATTACTCCCTAGGACCCTACCATTAAGTATATAAGTCCTGCCCAGATATGCCTTAACAAAATTCAACAGCTTACATTTATCTAAATTAAACTCCATCTGCCACTCCTCAGCCATCAGCCTATCTGATCAAGGTCCTGTTATACTTCGAGGTAACCTTTTTCACTGTCCACTACACCACCAATTTTGGTATCATCTGCAAACTTACTAACGATTCCTCCTATATTCACATCAAATCATTTATATAAATGACAAAATCAAATAGATAAAGCATTGAATGTTCTAAAATCTCACATACTGGTACATGCAGCCAAGACACTAATTACACATGGTGACTCAGTCTTGCGGACACAGCTTGCTCAGAAAATACAATCTTGACATGATCCTCCAATTACTCTTTAAAAGAGTTGAAATAGGTTTCACCCTGAACTGAACAAGTTGATTTTATTTTCAGAAATGGGAGCGCTTAGCTGGGATGCTTATCCTTGACAGGCTTTCCTCCAAACAGATTAGATAAATCAAGAACATCTCCAAGCTAGTCGCTGTTCAAAACACTCCCAGGAGTGGTCCATAGCAAAGCAAACAGTTTCTAAGGTTTTAGGGTAGAGTAGATTTGTAGCTCAGGTTGTGGATGTTGTGGTTGGTTGGCTCGCCAAGCTGGTTCATTGTTCCGCAGACATTTCATTACCCTGCTGGATAACATCATCAGTGCAGCCTCCCTTGAAGTGCTGTAGAGTTTTCCCACCTGTAATTTAAACTCTGGTGTCTGTTGAGCTGGATTACCTCACTTCCGGTTTTTCTTCGCAATGGAATGTATATGGGGCCTAGCTCTCAGTGGTTATTGATGGCTTTCTTAGTGGAGTACCAGGCTTCTAGGAATTCCTGTGCTTGTCTCTGCTTTGCCTGTCTGAGGATCCTGATGTTGTCCCAATCGAATTGGTGATTTTCCTTATCCATGTGGATGGAGATGATGGAGTATTGGTCATGTCATTTCGTTGCTAGTTGATGTTCATATACCCTTGTGGTTAATTTCCTTCCTGTTTGTCACAGTCTTTGCAGGGAATCTTGTATATAACATTGGTCCTGTCCATAGTGGGTAGTGGATCTTTGGTCTGGGTGAGCAGTTGGCATAGGGTTGATATGGATTTGTGTGCTACTCTGATGCCCAGTGGTTGTAGGAGTCTTGTGGTCAGTTCAGATGTATTCCTGATGCAAGGTAACATTTAATAATGACTAAGGTGTCGTCCACGTAGCAACCAAAACTATGGATACACTATGTGGATGACACCTTCGTCATCATTAAATGAACCAAACTAGAGGAGACACGTGAACTAATAAACAACACCCTCACTGGGATCAGATTCACCAGAGAAGAGGAGAAGAACAAACAGCTCCCATTCCTGCACGTCATGGTAGAATGAAGGACCAACGGGGAATTCCTAACAAAAAAGGTACACTGGAAAGCCATACACACTGACCAAGTACTGAATTTCCACAGCAACCACCCTAACACACACAAACGAAGTTGTGTTAAAACATTATTTAAAAGGGCAACGACACACTGCAACAGCACAGAACTTCACCAAGAAGAAGAGGAGTACCTCTTCCAAGTATTCAAAGACAATGGATACCTGAAAAACTGGGTCAGAAGATGCCTATCATAAGACCGACACCAGAAAGATACTACACGCCCCGACACACTCATCAAGCTACCTTACATCAGGAACACATCGGAACTGACATCCTACGACTACTGGGCATCAGAGTAGCACACAAACCCACATCAACCTTACGCCAACTGCTCACCCGGACAAAAGATTCACTACCCACTATGGACAGGACCAATGTTATATACAAGATTCCCTGCAAAGACTGCAACAAACACTACATTGGTCAAACAGGAAGGAAATTAACCACAAAAGGGTACATGAACATCAACTGACAACAAAAAGACATGACCAATACTCACTCATCTCCATCCCCATGGATAAGGAAAACCACCAATTCGATTGGGACAACATCAGGATCCTGGGACAGGCAAAGCAGAGACAAACTCAGGAATACCTAGAAGCCTCATACTCCACTAAGAAAGCTATCAATAAACATAGAGCTAGACCCCATATACATTCCATTGCGAAGAAAAACCGGAAGTGATGTAATCCAGCTCAACGGACACCAGAGTTTAAATTACAGGTGGGAAAACACAACAGCGCTTCATCAGAGGTTGCACTGATGCTGTTACCCAGCAGGGTAATAAAAGATCTGCAGAACAACGAACCAGCTCAGTGAACCAACCAACCACAACAAAGCAAACAGTTACCAGTCATTAAAATTCCAAATGTCTGCAGTGAACTTTTAATTACCTCCTTTTCAAGGAAATCACTTCTAATATGTTTACAAAACTTGAAATATATCCATTTTGCACAATCCTTCAAAAAAAGTTAAGTTCTCCAACGAAGTAGATATAAAGCATCTTCGTAACAACTTGTGGAAAACTAGGAAGCTATAAGATTATCACTAATACATGAAACAGGGATTCAGGAGTAACTTTGTGAGCTACATAATAAACTATTATATACATGACCACCTGGCACTGATGCATTTAAGAGGAAATTAGCTGAACATGAGGGAGAAAAGAATAGAAGGTTATGCTGATAATTTTAGAAGAAGGTTGAAAGGAAGCTAAAGTGATGCAGAAAAAAATTGTGTGTCAACTAGTTGGGTTGAATGGCCTCCTTCTGTGCAATACATTCAATAGCTGTTATGGCTCCTGTCTGTTGCTATACATTCCACCCAAATCACAAACTCAGTGTTGGACTTTATGAAACATGCTGGACTGGACGGGCATGGAGAACTGCACAATCAGTTGCATGTCAGATGCCCAGTAAGTGGAAAATTGTGAGATAAATGAATGACAGGATCAAAGTAAAATTGAGAAACCACTAATTGGCAGTGGGAAGCTCATCAGTCTGTTTACTTGCCTGTTTCTATCCAATTTAAATGCAGTTCAATACAATCGCATCCTGCCTACTTAATCAAATGTGTCTTCAGTAACCACCCTGTTCCATCATTAGCGAAAGCTGGAAACTGATATGTGGATTCCTTGACTCAAGTGCAAGAGTCCTCTGAATGTCTGAGAGAATCACAGGAATTGGATTGATATTGCAGATGTATTTTTCTTTGTAAAACTTTTCTGATCTGACATCGAGTGCCAGTGCCTTGGGCAAGGAATTCAGAAAATGAAAGTGCTGGGTGTAAAATTTAAAATAAAGCACATAGCTGAAGTGTAGAGGAGGAATCTTTAAAGTGGCTCTAAACATCTCATTCCCTGAAGTGAAGGGCATTTATAACGGTTCCCTGCAAGACTAAGCAAGAAATAAATGCATCCTGGGAATCATCCTTGTGGTCCACCTTCAATGTCAAGAACTGGAGGTGGACTGTGCCATCTCAGATCTCAGTTGAACCTGTTGATTCCACAGAATGATTTTGAGCAATAGCAGAGGGACCTTCTCCCTAGACTTTGCAACGTCTTTTGTGTAGAAGCAATGGAAAGTCAGAGGCTGAAGATGTTGAACTGTAGGGGCATTCTTTGAGAAGCCTCCAAGGGCACAGATGATGACTGCCCTTTGAACAGCTCCTGCATTGACACAGGGTGATGTGGCCTTCCCAACAGATCACACCCGCACCCCTTATCCCCCAAACTACCATATTCTGTAGATGGCATACATGCATCATCTTCATACATGAGCTTGGTGCCAACGTAATCATGTTCAGCCAACTACCACTGTTTCTATCAGCTCCTCAATGGCTTCATGGTTTAGTGAATTAAACAATGATGAAAAATTGGACTCAAAATAGGAGTTGAAATATGACTTGAAATATAAACTATTCCTCCCTGCGTAGAATTCAGCTGACCTGCTGAATTTCTCCAGTACTTTGTTAATGTTTTAAATAATTGTTTTCCATTGTGACTAAACAGTAAGCAAATTGTATTAAATAAATCCAGTCTTAACTAATATTCTGTAAGTTTGCTGTATTTCAAAAACAACTTAACCACCCATACTACCTCTATTATGTCAAGTATATGACAGTTCATCTTCAGAGAAAAACAGAAATACATGGATCAGGTCCCCAGTGAATTGTATTACACTTCCAACTATCATTCAAGTGGACATAGATTGTTGTAGATCAAATCTTATTAAAAGAAGGATGTTCAGATGATTAATGGAGTGACCAAAATTACTGAAACCAAGGAAATACCACTGGCAGAATCAAAGACGAAAACAATTGAACAAATTTGATGAACAAAGTAGCATACTTCTGTGCCACAATGCTTTTGATTCTATAAGTGTTGGCAGTGGCACAAGATGCAGTCAAGAAAACCCACCAGTTCTTATTTTAATAATAGATGCGAAATACAAGGCTGTTATTTTAGGGTGGCTTAGTGGTTAACACTGTTGCCTCATAGAGCCAGCGACCCACGCTCGACTCCCGCCCCGGGCGACTGTGTGGAGCACGCACACTTTCCCCGCGTCCGCACTAAGCCCCACCAGGCGCTCCAGCCACACACCATCCCCCTCCCCTGCACCCCCCCACCACCCCCACCACCCCAGCCCAAAGACGTGCAGGCTAGGTGGACTGGCCAAGCCAAAATACCCCAAAGAGTCCAGAGTTGTGCAGACCAGGTGGGTTAGTCATGGTAAATGCAGGGTTATGGGGTAGGGTGGGGGATGGGATGCACAGAGGTTTGGTACAGACTCAATGGGCCAAATAGAATCTCTACAGTGCTGATAGAGGCTGTTTTCTCTCCAAACTGTTTTCTTGTCCTGCGACAGTTACAGAAGAACTCTCAATGTCACATGTAGTATTCTATATGACTGACAAAGATAAACTATCCTCCATATCATCTTTTTCAACATGCCTACAGCCTTTGTCGCAGCTAACCACTGTTCCCTTCCAATTCCTCCCTAAAGTCATCCAGCTGAATGAAACTGCGCTCACTTAGCTCCATTCTTATCTACACAACCAAAATTACAGAATCAGTTTCAATGCCTTCTCTTCCTTCTTCCACACCATGATCTCTGGCATCCCCAGTGATCAATGCTTGGTGTCCTCTTTTTTTCTCTTACATAGAACATTGGACGTAGAACCATACAGCAAAAGGAACAGGCCATTCAGCCCACCATGTTGTGTCAAACATGAGGCGAAACTAAATTGATCCCTTCTGCCTGACTTTGGTCCATATGCCCTAAATAACATCAAGTCCTAAGTGAAATCATGCAAAAACGTAGCACTAGTTTCTGTATGTACACTGATGACACGCAGTTCCCTCAATACTGTGACATCTCTCAACTCCTCCACTGCTGATAACCATCAAGCTGCTAATCTAATATATCTGAAACAGGATGATCAGAAGTTTTCCGCAATTAAATACTGAAAGTCCAAAACTATTGTTTTCAATCCTTGTTCCAAACACCAAACCCTAGTTACTAACTCCACCTCCTTCCCTAACTAAAGTCTCAGTTATATCTAGTCTGTGCACAACCTTGATAACACATTTGAATGTGAAACAAGCCTATTCCAATGTACTCATGACTGGTGTCGATGTTGTACTCTCTGTATACATGAAGTCATTGAAAATTCTGCAGTTCAAGTGTCTTAACAATTTAAGCATTTCTTTCTCTATCACTTTTGTGCTTGCAAACTCATATCAGGTCCTGGTCAAATAAGCCTTGAAAATACTACATGTTCAAATGCCTATATGGCCACACCCCAATCATTTCTTTAATCTCTTTGACCCATAAACCTGCAGGATATTTTCAATCATCCAATTCTGGAGTCTTGAGTATCCTCAATTTTAGTTCTTCCACCATTGATTTTGGTGCTCCCATTAATTGTAAGGCCCTAAGTCAATTACAATTTATAAACTGAATTGAGAGAGCAAATCCAAAAACGTAACAGAGAAAAAGCATATTGGGCTTGAAACTTTAACTCTGCTTCTCTCTCTACAAATGCTGCTAGACTCGCTGAGTTTCTTCAGAATTTTCTATTTATTTTAGATCTCCAGCTTCAGCAATACAGTCCTATCATAAAAGCTTACTACTCCTGATATACACTTGAGGTACAAATATGTTTTCACAAGTTTTATGTAGTTCAGGAAGATGTTTTCAGCCTATCCACATTGATCAGCCAGTTTGCAACCCTAGTTGACTGGGCAGAGGTCTCTGGTTCTGTCCTATTGACAGAAAGTTCTTTTTCTGTCTTCCATCTTTCTTCTTGTGCATCAAGCCACTAAAGGCTAGGCCTTATTAACTCTTGCTAGCCATCAGCCCTGATCAAAGGCATGCTGAACTCTAATTTGCTTCTTCGTGCATCAACAGTTCATGATTGAACTTGAATTAGCTAAAGTTAATGTGCGCAATACCTCATTGGTTTCTTTAAAAATAATGATCAGATTGGTGATATTACATCTAACTGCCTCCTAATTAATTAATTCACAATTCAAAACATTTTGCAAGATCCTCCCTTTTATGACAGCTTCATGAATTCTTTCACCACAAATTCCACAGATCTTTACCAAGTCTTACATTACTTTAGCAAAGTGCGACTTTTCTTTGGGGAGGGGTGTTCACCACAAGGCATAGCAAGTTTTCTTACAGGATCTTACCAAACTCTCCTCACTAATCACCTACCCCATCCCATTGGCATCTCTCACATCCAGTTCCAGGCCCATCTTGCCAAACACTGTTCCTGGAACAACTAGATGGACACTCCGGAAACCCAGCATTTCTTGCACCCAACACCATCTTTAAAACCCTGACGTACACCCGGACAAACACCGTTAGTCTGGAGCTGTCCACACAGTTAGAATCATAGAGCTGAACAGCACCCTTCGGTCCAACTAGTCCATACCAACCAGATATCCTAGATAAATCGAGTCCCATTTGCCAGCATTTGGCCCATATCCCTCCAACCCTTTCTCGTCTTGTACTCAACAAATGTCTTTTGATTGTTGTAATCAGACCAGCCTCCACCATTTCCTCTGGCAGCTCATTTCATACACACACCACCCTCTGCATGAAAAAGTTGCCCCCAGGTCCATTTTAAATCTTTCCCCTCTCACCTTAAACCTATGCCGTCTACTTTTGGACTCCCCTATGCTCGGGAAAAGGCCATGGCTATTCACCCTATGCCCCTCATGATTTTATAAACTTCTATAAGATCACTCCTCAGCCTCCAATGCTCCAGGGAAAATAGCCCCAGCCTATTCAGCCTTTCCCTATAGCTCAAACTGTCCAACCCTGGCAACTTCCTTGTAAATCTTTCCTGAACCCTTGCAAGTTTCACAACATCCTGCTTATAGAAGGGAGACCAGAATTGAATGCAGTATTCCAAAAGTGGCCTAACCAATATCCTGTACAGCCTTAACAAAACTTCCCAACTCCTATACTCAATGCACTGACCAATAAAGGCAAGCATCCTAAACATCATCTTCACTATCCCGTCTACCTGCAACTCTACTTTCAGGGAACTATGAACCTGGACCCCAAGGTCTCTTTGTTCAGCAACACTCCCCAGCAACTTCCTGTTAAGTGTATAAGTCCTGCTCTGATTTGCCTTTCCAAAAAGGAACACTTCATATTTATCTAAAATAGACTCCATCTGCCACTCCTCAGTCCATCCAATATCCTGACATTTACCCTGGATGTGGCAGACAGTGGAAAACAAAATAAAAAAGCAGTGCCACATTTTGGGAGCAGGATCTTGAAGGTCCTACTGACCAGGGTGATACAGAGGTGGAACGTTATCTTCTCCCAGGGACCAGCTGTGGAAGCCACAACACCCCAACTGTGCCAGCCTGGCCCAAGGTTACCACCCAGGTTCACACAGCCTCAGCTGTCTGGAAGATTGTAGAGAGGTCAATAACTTCCTTCACTCTGCCAGTATATGTACACAACCACTCTCACTATCGCCTGCAACATCTTCCCTCAGACACTCGAACCCCAAGCCCAGAAACCACTAACCCTGCATGCTTGCTGTGCTGTCCACTTGCTCTTTTAGGACACCTCCCCACCAACAAAACAACAGCCATACCTCCCATTTCTCACTCTTTTTAATACCTGCCTCAGCCTTATTCCAGGAAGAAAACAGCCCCAAATAGGGCAGAAAAGCTCAAGATGGATGGTGGGCTACCTGACATTCAGCTCCTCATCTCTTATCTTGGCAACATCCTGAGACTCTGACTCCCCTGTGTAGCTAATTGACCATGTTTAAACCCCTGATCTGATATTGGAGGTGTACTGCGCTGGAACCCCCCGACTGAAGGCTCTTTCCCTTGACTTGACTGAGGCTTTCTGACAACCATGAGTACCTTTCCAGCTTGTGTTTGTGCACGGCAATGCCACAGTACTGTAAACCTGATATCTCAGCTTGAGCATGAAAATACAAAAAAGGCAATGCAGGCATCTGGCTCAGACTGAGGAGTGCTATGAAGCAAGCGAGGAGCCTGATCCAGTCCATTAGGTGGGTGTGTCCCTGAGCACACAGTGTCCTTGCAGCTGCATTACACAGAGTAGCTGGTACAGCTCGAGGTGCAGCATTGAAATGCAGAAACAGACTGAAAGTGGCTCAGAGATGAGCCAGGAGGGTTCTTAGAGGCAGGCACATATCTGATACTGACAAAGAACAAGGAACACAGGAACGGGTCCTTTGGCCAAGCAACCTTGTTGACCTTCCCTGGTTCAATGAGGAGTGCAGGAGGGCATGCCAGGAACAGCACTCGAGGAGGTGGGGACCTGATGAGATGAGATATCAGCCTGGTGAAGTTACTACACAGGATTACACATATTCTAAACAGCTGAAGCAGCATATGTCAGGGCTGAGCAAGACTACAGACAATGGTCTGCACTGACAACATCCAGTGTCTGTGCACATGGGGTGTATGTGCTGGTGCCCATGGAGAGTGTCTGAACTGTTGGTGTCTGAGAAGTCCATTTGAACAAGTGCTGAGCTAAAGTAATCTTTTACTTGCTCAGACTTCCATGCAGAGATTGCTAGACATCTAGCTTGTTTGGGCCATTTGTTAGGATAGAAAGTTGAAAATTGAGGAGGCAAGTTGCCATAGTCCCAGAGGACTGCTCTCTCACAGAGACGACTGGTGGGGAGTTTAACCCAAGGGTTACCACACCTCATACAAGGGGCAAGGTGGAGAAAGTAGGATCTTCATCCAGTATGGGAATCTAATCCAAGCTGTTGGTGCCATCCAGCCAAGTGAGCTGACCAACCCAACATGGCCAATAAGAAGCCAATTAACGAAAAGTGACCCTCTTAACTGGCACCATGCCATTGCCTCATGAGAAACCCATCAGAAGTATTAAAAGATAGAACAAGATGCTCCTGACATTGAGATGGGCTTTGCTAGAATTCACTCAATTCTGTCACAAATCTCACCATTGCCAAATGACTCAGACCCCTCCCTGTAAGATTCCATCTCAAGCTACAGTTGTTTGCTAGCTTGCAAGATAAGACACAATGATGTTTTCTCCCCCCATCCATATTTCCCATGATTTGACAATAAGTCGTCTCTCTTTGAACCACTGTAATCCCTGGCACAGATAATCACGATGGTGGTAGGCAACGATTTCTATAATTTGGACACAGCAGTGATGAAGGAATGACGGTATTTGTCCTAGTCACAATAACAAATGATTTACATTATTGTATTTCCTTCTCAGCTCAGAGCCGCAACCCTCGTTGGTTCCTCCCTCTGTTCTCCTAGGTAAAGTGATAATGTTACTGTAGCCTTCCTGAGCATCTCCTTCTCCTTATGTAGAGGTCACAGTGGCAGGAATAGGCTGCGATGGTAAATTTGGCCAGTTATTACGGTGCATCCCAGTGATAATACACACTGTAGCATCACTGAAGATGTTCTTTGGGACTATAGTGCAGGAGGGTCAGTCCTGGTTGTGTTAAGCTGAGGTTGAGTGCACCCAGCAAGAGAATGGAGAGAATTCTTACTGCTGACTTCAGAGATGGTGGAATGGCTTTGAGTGACCATGAAGTGATCCACTCATTATGCCTTTGTTTTCCTCTTGCTGTTACCCTGCTGATATAGCTGTTTATATAAGGGTCGACACAGTGGAGACCTCCAGAACTGACGGTGGGATACTCACCAATGGTGGTCCTTTTGAAAGTCAATGGAAGGCTCCCTTTGTCTCATTCAAGATCACAACTACATGATGTACAAAGCATTAACAATGATTCAGGACTAATCTAACACCTCAAACTGAGCAGCTATAAGGCACCATGTGTCATCACCAGAAGAATTGTATTCAACCACAATCTGTAACCCCATGGCTCAGCATATCCAAATAACAATAAGGCAAGGGACCTCCCCTGTTTCAATGAGGAGTGCAGAAGAGTACGCCTAGCAGCAGCACTGGGTGGACCTGAAGTTGAGGTGTCAACCTAGTGAAGCTACTACACAGGATTACACACATTCTAAACAGCTGAAGCAGCATGTGTTAGGGCTGAGCAAGTCCACAGCCAATGGATAAACTCAAAACTCTGCTGCCTTGCCATATCCGGTCGTGAGTGGTATTAGTCAATTAAACAACTAACTGGAGGATTAGGCCTAACAACCACCCATAATCAATAAAAATCAGGGAACCCAGCAAAAATGAGGCTGGGGATTCGCAAACAACATCAGCCAGAAGTGCCGAGGTGGAAATCAGACTCTAAGGGCACCAGAGATGTCGGTCTTCAGCCATTTCAATTTACTCCACGTGGATATCTAGAGACAGCTGTAGGAACTGGACATTGCAACTGGCCCTGACAGCTGCCTAGCTGTATTCCTAGAGTCTTGTCCCCAGCCAAGCCAGTCCAGAGCAGTTACAACACTGGCATCCACATGGCAATGTGGAAAATTTTCCAGATATGTCCTATCCAGATAAAGCAGGATACTTTATTCTGGCAATTTACCATCTCCCAGTCATTAGCTAAGAGGGAACAAAAACAAAATTACTGGAAAACCTCAGCAGGTTTGGCAGCATCTGTGGAGAGAAAGCAGAGTTAACATTTCGGGTCCAGTGATCCTTCTTCAGAAGGGTGTCGTCAATTGTCCTGCTCGCTGACGATCAGGGCTGTATTTAATGCAGACTGTTGGGGTCTCACCAGCTGGAAAGAGTCCCATATCCCCTTCTTTAATTGGCCAACAGCAAGCTGTCCCTGGGATTAAGGACCTCGGGGGCAGGACTCCTGCCTCTCAAAAGATTTGCCAATTAGCGATAGGCTGGCAGCTGTACATTACAGGCGGCAATACTGACTGCCACTGACTGTATATCCACCAGAGGCACCCGGAGAAACCCAGGCCACAGCTGATTAAGTGCGGTGGAGTGGGAGAGAGAGAAGAGTATCACCATGGGTAGGGGGCAGTTTTCTCTATAAACCCACCTCGTCCCTTTCCTGATGCCTGGACCCTCAATTAGGTACAGACGACCTGACAACAAAGGCTCATTCCTCCACCATCCCCAGGAGCCTGCTTACAACCCCAAAAGGGTATGTTTTTTGGGTTTCCATAGCAGAGTTGCCAATCCTCCCCTACCCTGGTTAAATATCAGCAGCAGGGGAATGAGAATTTCAATTGGCAATGAGGTGGTAGGCCATCAATGAAGTTTCCCATCTCAGAACAGAGACAGGAAGGAGAGCAGGGTCCTGTCTGCCAACTTCCTGCCTAACTAAATTAACATACCCCTCAGGAGGGAGCATTAAATTTTGCCCTCAGTTTGCGTTCTATCAGGGGCCTCTCCAGATCTCATTACAGTCTTGGTACAAATATGGACATTACACCCACTGCTTGAGAGTGACTGGCCTTGACATCAGGGCAGTATTTGACAAACTGTGACATCCAGCAGCCTTAGCAACATGGAAGCAATTGGGAATCAAGGAGTTAGAGTTATACCTAGCACAAAAATAGTTTTAGTTAATGGAGCTCAATTATCTAAGCCTCAGAGCATCACCCCGAGTTTCTCAGGAGTATCCCTAGCCTCAGCGACCACCCCTCCATCACAAGGTCAGAGTGGAATCACAGATGATCGCACAATGCTCAGCACCATTTGCAACTCCTCAGATACTGAAGCAGTCCAGAAACAAATTCCGCAAATCCAGGACAACATTTAAGGCTTGAGCTGATAAGTGTTAAGCTCAGAAAATGACCATCCCTAAAAGGAGAGGATCTAACCATCTCTCCTTGACATTTAATGACAGTACCATGTGAATCCACCACTCGCAACATCTTGTGATTACTAGAGACTGAGCTGGACCAGCCAGACAAATGCTAAACTAAAAGAGCACGTCAGAGGCTGGCAAGTCTGTGGCAACAACGTTACCTTCTGAATCCCCAAGCCTATCCATCATCTAAGAGGTATATGGCAGGAGTGTGATGGAATAGACTGCCTCTGCCTATATTTCTTCATTCATTGACAGGAACGTGGTCATATCTGGCCAGGCCATAATTCATTGCAGTTAAGAGTCACCCACGTTGCTGTGGTACTGAAGTCACGTAGGCCAACCCTGGTAGGGATGGCAGTTCTCTTCACTTACAGACATAAGCAAACCAGCTGGGTGTTTCCTGACAATCATCCAATTTTCATTGTCGTCATTAAACTCTCAATTGTAGACTTTTATTGGATTCAAATTCCACCATCTGCCATGGTGGGATTCGGACACATGTCCCCAAAACATAACCTGGCTCTCTGGATTTATACTCTATTGCTAATACCACTAGGCCATTGCCTACCATACTATAAGTGAGGCTTGAAGAATATGCGGATCACTTTACACCATCTACATTACCCAACCACAGGAAATAACCTAGGTGCGTTAACCTAGTCAAGCCCCTTCAGAATCCTTTATAATTGAATGGAGATAGCCTCTCATTCACCTAATCTCCAGAATGTAGTGGCCCAATTTACTCACTTTCTCAGATGGCAACCTCCTTTGAACTGATGTAATGAACCTCCGCTGCTACACTTCCAAGGCAAGTATATCCTTAAATATGGATACAGTACTCCAGGTGTGTAACCATCAAAGCCCCCTACAGTTGTATTAAAAATATTTAATACCTGTGTTCCAAACCCCTTACAATGAAGGCCAAGATTTGCCA
The DNA here is from genome assembly GCF_021869965.1 of Rhincodon typus. NCBI lineage: Eukaryota > Metazoa > Chordata > Chondrichthyes > Orectolobiformes > Rhincodontidae > Rhincodon > Rhincodon typus. Next base: position 15,103,298 of record NC_063345.1, on the reverse strand, counting down.
GATTGTTTGCTGTGCCTTCTTAACAAACTTGTGTCACTTCAAGTGTACCCAAGTCTCTTGAACATAAGTATTTCAAAGTTTCACACTGAACTCTCATCCCTCAGTGGACTGAAAACCCAATTCCCAACCATGAAATATATGTACACATTCCAACACTTCAAATTGCATTTATAATGTGTAAACAGTTAATCTCCAAGAATGAAAGTACTTGATTATAAAAGAATCTAAATTTGTTAATACTGCATGTAGCCCTTCAGTGGGAAATATTGCATTCATTTACCTTCTACGTCGATTTATCTCGCCTTGTTTCATGACATCATACAAATACAGGAGGCAAATCAATTCTTTCAGTGCACACAGATTTCGAAAAGCTCTAATTTTTCTGTGCCTTTCCTCTTTCACAAAACCCTGCGGGATTTTCCTTTCAAGTATTTAATTTATTTTTCAATTTCTATTCAATCTAACTCCATCACATTCTCGGGCAACGTATTCCAGACCATAAAACTCATGTTTAAAAAATAATCTTTCCCTCCTGGGTTTGTTTAGCTAACTGTCATAAATGTGTTTCCTCTGGTTAGAATTGCCTATGGACATTGAATTGGACCGTTTTAATTCTAATCACCATCAACATGAAGGTGAAAAAAAAATTTAAAAAGCCATGATGAGTGCTATGCTGTATTTATGCCAGTCAATGTGTCACAGGTGGCAATCTTGCCTCGGAATCAGAACGTTCTGGGTTCAAGTCCCACTCCAGAGTTTGAGCACAAAAATCAAGGCTGACACTCCATTGCTGCACTAATTGTCAGTGCGCTCTCCTTTGGAGCAAGGATGATATATGGGCCTTGTCTGACCCCCTTAGTTGGGTGCATGCAATCTCATGGCCGTGAAGAGCAACAGCATTACGGTTAATAATCATTGCTGAATCAACATTACAAAAACAAGTTCTCTGATTGTTATCACATTGCTGGTTGTGAAGCCTGCTGAGAGTATATTGGGTTCAAACATCATCACAGTTTGGAAAGTGCTTCGTTGACTGTAAAGCAATTGAAATCATTTGGTGGCCATGAAAGGCATGTTTTTTTTTCCCTCCCCAAATTGGGCACACATTTATATTTTCCCCCATTCCTTACTTAATCTACCCCACATGCAGTTACAGGAGGGCCGTGTTGACACACCCAAGATGCATCCACAATGGAAATTTGACAGCCATTATCATTCATTCCTGCAAGTTTCGATGTGAAAAGCATTTACTCTGGTGGGAACGCAAACTTTCCAAAACATGGCTGTTAGTTTATGTTGTGATGCTCAAAACAGTCAAAAGTCCAACTTTCCTCTGCACGAATAACTTTGTAGATTATAATCCAATCCTCTGTTTGGCTCTTAGACTCTTACCACAGCTTTCTCCAATGGTCCCATTTGAAGAAGAATCTGACAGACTATCAAATGTACATTAAACCTGTGCATGCTTTACTGAAAGAATGGTTCAATAAAATAATTCCAAAATAGGTTTTGGGAATCTGTGAAAGGGATAAGTGAACTAAAAGTTAATGTGATCACCATTTATTGCTTTGAACTAAAATTGTCTCAAAACTCATGCATCTGCAGAAATCTCGGTGTTCAATGAAAACAGTAAACGCAACTTTGATTTTGCCATCAAGATTTCATGGTTTGGAACTTACCCCTGGCATTAAGCATGACGCCAGATTTTCCAAAATGCCCCTTACTATGTTTAAAAAAAAACCCACAAATGCAACAAAAACAGAAACTGCTTGAAAAAGCTCAGCAGATCTGGCAGCATCTGTGGAGAGAAATCAGAGTCAACATTTCGGGTCCATTAACCCTTGCTCAGAAACTACAAATGCCCTGGCAGTCAATGTAGATGGATGTCAGTATCTATCCAACAGAACTGCTGATGCAAATGCAGATGCACTCTTAAACTAGATACTACAAACATGCCCATTTCAAAAAGAGGAATTTCCTGAAGGTATCACCTGATCAGCCACCACAATTCTAGCAAGACGATCAGGAGGGAAACCTTGCTTTAGCATGTATTAGGGTTTCAGAGAATCTTCTGCCAGAGTTACATTGGCTGAACTTCTAATGGAATTCCTGGTCATTTTGTTCAATTGATGTAAGCACCACAAATTGTGTGTATATATGTCATATTGAGCAGGAACCAACTGCCCTGCCATAAACATCTCCCCAACCCCAAGGCAGTGCAGCCCAGATTAATAACTTAGCAGTACGGGAAGAATTCAACCATTAGACTTTCCTCTACTTTTTGACCATGCAACACCTTTCACTGGAAATCCACTCATGGTGGAAACAGTAAAACAATGTCCCAAACTTGGTGCAAGCGTTTAAAATGAAAGTGTGCAAACCAGTGGCCATTGTTTTACGCAGAGATATATTAAACAGAACTTCAGCTCAAGTCACTCTGAGCGATCTTCTCTGTTCTGAAATCCTGCCAATTAAACTTTCTTGGTAAAATCATTCCTCCTTAAGGCATTAATGAATTAAAAACTTAAAAAAAAATTCATGCAGGTTATTAGGACAAAAAGTCTTTTGGTAACCAAAGATTTCTTCACTGGGCTTTTAGTAAAGGGGCATACCCATGGCTTATGAAAAGACATCAATAGTAATTATTGTCTCTTACCCGCCTGTTTTTCTAGCAGCATTTTCGAAAAACTTGGCTCTGGAAGCAACCCTATAAATTAAAACAGCAAAGTCTATGAATTCCCTTGCAAAATGTGAACTATCATAAATCCAACAGGAAAGTTTATAACTCTGTGTTCCAGTGACTGCCTGCTAGAATTGCACTCTAGCTCAAGAGGTTAATAGTAGTTATGAAGTTGTTTCTTTTGGTAGTGTAAGTGAAATGGATGTCTTCTTTAACATGCAAATCAAAAAAGGTATACCTGTCAAAACAGCTTGAGAAATAATCACGTTCATTAAAAAGCATAGAATTTTGTCATAGTTGTGACAATTCTAGAGAAAAAGAAAGAGTTTAATAGATGTTGCTATGAGCTGGCATCATGTTGCCTACCCAGGCGCCAAGGTGTTGCTTACCCAGAAACTGCTTGTAAAGGCAATGTGTGGGCCAAAGAAAAAGAGCAGTCTGCAATTTCTTTCAAATAAATGGTTTTAATTTTGTTGACCCATTTAAACTGAAATTCAAAACCCAAAAGCAAAAAGAAAATCCACAAGATCAACACAATGATTTAGCTCCATGTGTTAAATGGCAAGCACAATCAAAAGTCAGCAAGTACTAGTGACTTGCCCTAAGGAAAAAGGAGCAGAGGCAGACTTAAGAGTGTGCAGGTCACAACATAACAAGGGAATGGAAGCAAAGCTACAGCCAGCCTCTTTTTCTCTTATGCATTAGCGAATGCATGCAAAGGTGGATACCATTTGTGAAAGGGGTCCAGCATGGATGCCACAGCCACTTTTGTTATGTAGCTATTCAGCTCATTCAGGATAGGCACCAGCCCAAACAAACCCCAGCATCAATCAACAGTTTCAGAAGGCAGAGTAAGTGGAGGCAGGAGAGGAGGCAAGATGAGGAGAAAAACAAAAAGGATTTGGTAGTGTAGGGAGTTGATTGACACTGACATTTCACTTTTGGCACCAGAATTCCAAATCAGCCCACACATATTTGGTGAAAATCTGTTAATTAGGGCATCATATGAAATGAATTGGACAAATTTCAGTCCCTTTCCTATCGTGCTAAATAATACTTCCATGATGTCCATGACACAGTGAAGGACTATACTCCAACTACATTGAGAAATGGTAAACCTCATTGGTAAAAATAAAAGAAATGCTTAAAATAGTCTCTGTGGGGGCTTATTTCTTGACATACGGTGTTCATATAAACCTAGAACACCCATTTGGTTGTGACAGCTATGAATAAATTAGATTAGCAATGGTCCTTAAGCTTCATCACTGCTACATTCAAAATTCTAGTGAATCGATGGACAGCAATTAAACAGTAAAAAAAAACACCTTTGATTACACCGTTTGATTCATTAAAAGTGCAAGACGAGAATGAAAATGGCACAAAATAAGACTGAGCCCTATTTAGGTTTTAATTACAATCAGCAGGAGAATCTGCAGCAATACCACTTCAGGGTGAGGCCAGTGTTGATTTGGGATATTGTCTTGGCATCTCCTAATGGCCAGCAGCAAAATGGAGCAGAAACAGGCATTGAAGTCCATGTGGACTTAAAAGAAAGACCGTGAGCTATTTGTATTAAAATTCCATCCCAGTCACAAAAAAATATAAAAACTGGCGAAAGATGTAAGCAAAGTTACACAGATTCAGAAGGCTGTCTGCTAAACTTTTGCAAATGGATTGCCCGAGGTTACATCCACTAACCTAGCATGGCCAGACTAGCAGAGCGAGTTGTCGGGAAGTTTTAATCCTGTAACCGGTACAGATTCCGACTATATGAAGCAATTGCCAGTTCAATCTGCTTATAAAAATGGAGGCACTCACCCAACTTTTCCTGAGAGCACATCTCTAACCAAAATTAAACTTCAACATGGGAGAAATATCTTTGCATTCATCTGTCAAAGTTAAAAACTGTTTGTACTAAACCTGAGAGAGATCATGACAAATAATTTTCTGTGAAAAGTAAAAATAACCAACTTTCAGATAATAAACAGCACAGTGCTTTAGACAGTAGGAACTGCAGATGCTGG
>NC_063345.1:15086321-15088594 GCF_021869965.1 Rhincodon typus | reverse complement strand
AAAAAAAAAAGATGCTTCTGGAATTAAAAGTTAAAACATCTGTAGTTATTTGCAGTTCTGATCAGTTGTCATGACACCAGGATATAGCACTCCTAACCATGACCACCGCACCTTCATTAATAACTAGACTTGTTAGGTAGTAGAAAGTAAAGCTAATGAATCAGAATGAACGTCATACAAAGGGTAGAAAATATTTGGAACAATCCTCCAGCAACAGAGATGGAAAACTTAGTGGCACTCAAAATACAGAGGGCACATCTGGGAAAGGTGGAACGTGAGAGGGATACATTTCACAGCATCAAATCATCTTCACGTTTCACAGTTGTTACCCAGATTTTATCCCATCAATTCCCTTCCCTCCTCAGTTAACAAATCAATGAACAGGCTTCTAAAAATGCCAGGCAGTCACATATGTTCACCACAAATGGAAACAAAAATTGGAAAAAAAAGGTGGGCATCTCTCATTAACACTAGCTCACTGAATTAAATTCCTTTAATGCCAGCCCTGTAATTAGGATTCCAACCTAAAGTCTGTGTAGTTAAACTCCAGAAGCATATTAAAAAAAAAAGGGAAAACAAGGATTTTGATAGTTTATCCAGCTAACAGCTGCAAGCAATTGATCAAACCAGACACCACTGGTCTCACGAAAGAGACGAGCATTGGCGCCAAGCGGCGAGAGCTTCAGACACATATAATGATCAACACCATAAAATCACATCCAGCATTGCCGGCTGATAACTGTCTGCTTAACAGAACAAGACCCGAGGAGAAAAAAGAATTCGCAGCCCTATTTCAACATTGCAGAATGCAAGGGGCAGGCACAGGATCTAGTTAACCAGCTCCCATCCCTTGACGGGCTTGTTCAACAACTACATAAAAGAAAAGGCAAAAGGCCACGCAGAGAAATTTCCATTCCATGCTCACTGAAATGTAGGACAAAGTCCAAGTGGGAAGCAGCAATCCACTCTCCAAAATTGTTCCAACAGAGATTACCCAACAGAGCGTGTTGGCTGATTTGGCGAGAGTGGAGGCAAGGATTGAGCTGGGACGGCTGAGGTTGGGGACTGCACTCTCATTGCAGCATTTATCCACTAACAGTTAACTAGTATGTTCATAGTTTGGAATGGTTCACTATAAATCTTCATCCCAGAGGCTCATTTCTTGCTAATGGCTCAGTGGGTAAATCCTCTAGAATGTTAATTCTAGTTATACAGAGAAACCAAACTGCTGCACAGCTTAGTGAGATGCTGCAATGAATTTTATAGAAAAAAGTTACACCAAAACAATTGCTGGTCACGTCAACTGTACAAAATTGTCAGAGATATTTTGGAGGGATCCCTTGGTACCAGTTGCCTCTCCAGGTAGCTACTGGGAGCAAGCAAAATCCTAACTATTGAACTCACAAGAATCAACCTTTCCCCCCAACCTCAGCCAATATCTACACCTTTGTGTTTTCTAGCTTGCTCACCCAATTGTAACAAGGTGGTAGAAAACTGGCTCACTTCTACGCCACTTTCATAAAGCTGATCCCACTGCCAAACAGATGAGATGATTTATCTCAAAAAACAGGGGATCAAACCTTATTTGTTCCTTATCTGTTGGCCTCAGCATCATGGAGGGCAACACCACTATGCACAGGGCCAGGAGGAAAGTGGTGAGCCTCCTATACAAACAGAAGAAACATATTTAACATGTTTAGGACAAGACAGCAATCACGTTGCAAAATATAGAAGAAGAGAGATAGCCAGGTGCAATATTGTGAAGGGTGAAGGATATGTGAACAATGAGAAAACTCAAGCTTGTAACAAGAAAAAAAAAATCAAAGTTGTACATTCTATCCAATTTCCTTCATGCCTGAGAAAATGGGACACTAATTAAAGATTGTGGAAGAAAAGAGAGGTCTTGGGGTATGGGGAGAACAGAATATGGCATTGAAGTAGAGGATCAGCTGTGAACATATTGAATAGCAGAGCAGGAACTGTATGGCTTACTCCTGCTCCTGGTTTCTATGTTTGAAATGTGGATGCTCGGGTGTAAGCTAAAAATTGCATACATGGATCATAAGAGAAATTAAAAGGAACTTGAAATCGTAAAAGCAAAAGGAACTTTTAAAAAGTGACATCCACGAAAGGAAAATTTCAATATTTTGGTCATTTGACCAGAAAGCGACCAATTTGAAAAGCTACAGAGATCTCTGCTCAAGGGCAAAGCAGAGACCTTCAGAAGGTGTGTGTGGGTGTGTGTGGGTGTGTGTGGGTGTGTGTGGGTGTGT
>NC_063345.1:15059037-15086311 GCF_021869965.1 Rhincodon typus | reverse complement strand
GTGGGTGTGTGTGGGTGTGTGTGGGTGTGTGTGGGTGTGTGTGGGTGGAATCCGTTCTACATGTAGGTGGATGGTGGGTGTCAAGGCGATTGGAGGTGGGCTGTAGCAGATAGTACAGGATGGCACAAGACACACTAACATGGCATAAAATGGCTGATCTCCTGGTAAGAATAGCTACAAGCAACAGCAGGTTTAATGGCCAGGAAACATGAGGGGAGTTGGGTGTCCTAGCAATAGAGTGTGAAGCTATTACCAAACTGCATAAAGAACTGGAATTGGACAATGAATGGCAAGTGAAGTAGTTAAGGACAGCATAGTTGAAATTCAACTTATGGAAAGTACCAGGGAAGATAACCTCTACAGCAATCTGACCTCCCAGGAGACAATTTCCAGGCAAAAGTGTTTGCTTTGAATGTGGAAGGAATGGGAAGATAGACCTTTCTCCATGCTAATGGTTTTGTTAAAAGATTGCAGAAAGAATATTCAGGGAATATTCAAGAATAATCATTCCTCAACAACAATTCCTGACTTCTGTAGAAACTTACTGAGACTCTGCCCCATTCCTAAACTCTCCAATCATTGGAAACATTTCCTCCTTCATGTTTTGAAGCATTTGAATGAGTCACCCCTTGATCTTCTAAATGCCAGAGAATGATTCTATGACAACCCTGGCTATGTAATCTCTTCTTGCAATTTAACTCTGGAGCTCAGGTAATACTCTGTTAAATTGATGTTGCACTGCTTCCAAAAGCAATATATCTGCCCCTAAGATATGGTGCTCCAGAATGCTTAGTCTTCCATGCCTGGTCTAACCAGAGCTTTTCAATAGTCAAAACATGACATCTATCATCGTGCAATGTAGTAATTTGGGAGTAGGTTGACATTCCATTAGCCTTTTTGGTTTTTTTGTACTAGTTCATTACATTAAAATAAATCAAGGTACTTGGATCCTAAGTCTCTTTGAAACTCCAATTATTCCATCTTTTTACCGGTTACAAGGTGGTACTCCGTTCTCTCTCTTTTTTAAAAAAAGGAAAGCCCAACATGGATTAAATTATATTTGCCAACATAGAATTCTATGTTCTACAGCTTTGCCTATTTATTTAACCTGTTAATATCTTTTTGTAATTTTATGCTTCTATTTACAATGCTTACATTATCTTCTATATTTGCATTGTCAGGAAATTTGGATGTGTGGCTTTCTGTTCCATCATCAAATACTGAATAAATACAACTATTAGTTGTGATTTCAACACAGCTTCTTGTGGGATATCACTAAACACAGCCAATTAGAATACCTGCCCATTAACACTACCATCTCTTTCCATTCAACCAATTTCCCAACTGGGTCAGTAAATTGGTTGCAGCCCAAGTCCTCAATGTTTGTAAACATTTCTTATGAAGAAACTCAAATAATACCTCCTGGAAAAGTCCATATATATATAACATGCATTGACATTCCCTCTTCACTTGTTTAGTCACTTCTTCAAAAGAAATGTGGCCAGATTTGTCAAGCATCACCTAGTCTTTACAAATCTCTGCTGGCTCGCTCAACTTGTTCTTAATTAACAGACTTTTACAAGATCGGTGTGGAGTGGCAAACTAAAATTATACTGTTCTATGACGCCCACCACAAATCAACAGGCGGCCAAGACTGTAAGAACTTATGCACCAACACTTTGCAGGTTACTCATAATCTGAACTGGACCAGAGAAATAAAGACAGTAGTTACAAGATCAGCTCAGATGCAGGGATTTCTGTGGTACATAATTCAACTTATACTCCTCAAAGCCTGTCCATCATCTACAAGTTGAAGGTCAGGAGTGTGATGAAATACTCCCCACTTGTCTGGATGAGGGCAGCTCCAACAACACTAAAGAATCTCAACACCATCCAAGACAAAGTAGCTTGCTTGATTGACACCTTACCCACCACCTTTCACATTGAATCCCTCCATCACCACCATAATGGCATCAGTATGCATCAAGACGCACTGCAGCTACTTGCAAATGTTTCCCACTTTTCAAACATATGACCTCGAACACCCAGAAGGGCACAGACAGGTACACCTGGGCACTACCATGTGCAAGTTTCCCAATATGCCTCAAACCATCCTGCCTTGGAACTATATCAGCATTCCTTCACTGGGTCAAAGTCATTTAATTCTTTCCCAACAGCACTGAGTCTATCTACATCACATGGACTGTAACAATTCAAAAAGGCAGCTCATTTACCTTCTCAAGGTAAATTTGGAATGGGCATCAAATGCTGGCCAAGCCAGAATCACCCATAACTCTAGGAAACAATGAACAAAAATGAAACACAGGATCTCAAATGAAGTGGAAGGTTTAGACATGCATAAAAGCACCACAAGAGTTCCTGTGTGAAGAGGGAAGAAAGAAAATCCCCAGTGATGGGTGTATGATAGGCAAATGGGTTTTTAAGAAGAACGTGACCATGTGTACCAGATAGCAGAAACCAGACTCTTCCCTCTCTCACTTTGGCCTAGTATCGAATCTTTGTGGCACTTGATACACAAAAATCAGTCATACCAGAGTATGTGACCAAAGGTCAGTTTCACAGCAGCACCTTGCTTTAAAACAGGTAAAGACACTGGTACTGACCTTCTCCATCCTTGGGAAGGCAAGAGTCGAGGTTAGTGCGAGGCCGGGCAGCACGTTTGGAGATTGTGATTGGTTGCCGCTTCCTGGGTGCGGCTCTGGGAGGTGGTACTGGAGGAGCAGCATTCTCCTCTGGTGCGAACTTAAAAATCTGAAAAATTGGAACAAAGTGGAGACATGTTTTCAGAATCCCTTTCAGAGGTTCTCATCACCAACCCCCACCGTGCTCATTTCTTCAGTGGCTTTCACTTAATGTCTTAAGGATAGAATTTCCGTGGGCTCTATCCAAACTCTGGCCCTCACCTTTGTAGGGTAATTTTTTCCTGAAGATGACAATGGGAAATCAAGGAAATAACTAAAGAAATCCCAAATTTGCACATTTGTACCTCCAGCATGGAACTAAGGTGTCCCAAGCTCAGCGGCCTGACAGCACTGAATTAACAATAGCAACAGTGCAGTCATTAACACAGGATGCTGACTGCAAGGAATTACTGAGCCACACAGAGAAGCAGCTGGATTTGAACAAACCATTAACACAGGTTTCAGTTACACAGTGTGTTAATCCAGCACCCTCATGCCATCAGGTTCAGTAACTCAACCAGTCCAGTTCAACCAAATCAACAGGGTCATCAGGATTCACTGTTCACTAGATTTATATTTAACCTTATTTATTTAAAGATCACAACAGTTCTTTGTAGTACAGTTTGATCTTTATTAAAGAACCCTGATGGCACAGCAAACTTTCTGAAAAGGAGTCTTGAAAGAAGAGAGGCACAGTGAAGCTCAGTGCTTTAATATTTTAGGATGTGGGTTGACACCATGTTGTTATATGGTAAGTTCGTGTTCTTTACTGTGTTGGGTACTGGATGTGCCAAGTTCCGGCCGTATGTTTTATTATGTGGATGGCTATTAAAATCAGAAAGGAAAATAAAATAATTCTACCCTATCGAGGCCACTATTGTAAACCTGCTAATTGTGGCTTAGTGGCAACACTTGCCAGAGTCAGAACACTGTGGGCTCTGAGTGCCATTCCAGAGATTTGAGCACGTAATCTAGACTGACTGTCCAGTGTAACACTGGAGGCAGTGCAGCACTGCCTGAAGTGCTGTCTTTTGGACAAAAAAAAGCAAGGCCCTGTTGTCCTCTCAGTTACTGAACTGCCTTAAATGCCCCCAGAATTGCAGTAGCAAGGCACTTCGTTCATGGGCAAAAGATGTTGGCCTCATCAACAACATTCACATCCAAAGAAAGAATTAAAAAAAAACAAATTATTTCATGGAACGTGGGCATGGCTGGCATTTGCTGCGCAAGCCTAATTATCCTCAGATTGAGTGGCCTACCAGGCCATTTCAAAGGGCAGTTAAAAGTCAACCACATTGCCATGGGCCTGGAGTCATACTTAGGCCAGACCAGGTAAGAATGGTAGATTTATTTTCCTAAAAAGGACACTAATGAACCAGATGGGTTTTTACAGCAATAGATGACTGTCTCATGGAATTATTATTGAAACTGGATAGATATTCCAAGTTTGTTTATTGAATTTAAACTCCATCAGTTGCCACGATTGGATTTGATCCTTTGTGCCCCCAGCATATTAGTGTGGATCTCTAGATTACTCGCCCAGTAACATGCTCAGTTGGACAAAGAGCCCAGAGCATTTTCTGAAGACCAAGAGAGTTTACCACCAGTCGCCTGGCCAATATTCAATCCCTCCATCAATATTACTAAAACAAATGATCAGGTATTATTGCGTAATAGGGCCTTGCTGTGCACAAATTTGTTGCCACATTTTGCATAACAATGGCTACACTTCTAAAGAATGTCATTGGTTTGAAATTTGAGGTTGTGAAAGATACAGTATAAATAAACATCCTTTTTTTCTGTTAGGATCTGATTGTAGAATATGATTAATAAAAATCCCTGTCACACGCTCTTGTCCTACGCTTTCCCTTTACCACCCCTGCATCCCACTACTCCTCCCTCTCATATGTTCCTTTGCACACAGACACTTTGTAATACCTGTGTGTAATTTACAGTTTCCTTCTTCTCACCCAAAGAATCCAAGTGGAATGGTCACACCTTGAGTGCCAATGTTTGAAGCCAGCCATTATAATAAGGACCAAGTTCTGATGTGCAGGACCTTCCAGACTCGATGGCTTCGCATTAATTGTTATTAGCAGCTTAGTTGCTACAATTTGCAGCATTTATTTGGTCGTTAGGAGAGACTACATAGCAAAAATGTTTTCTTGCTCATATTAACTAATTAATTGATTGGGCAATTCCTAACATTACTATAATTATCATTTCAGAAACAGGTCTCTTGAACACCTATCAGGCATCCACACCAGTGTAAGCAGTGATACAGCTCCAAACAGTCCTTTTACTTCTGGTGCAGATTGGACAGTACCTTTTCATAATGTTCGATCAAGATTTCCACAACAATATTCTGAAACTTGATGTTTATCATGGCCGCAACTGTATCTTCTTGTGCTCTCATTAATGTCGGTCCAAATATCACCCCCATGTTGAAAGCACTCATCAAGTTCTTCTTATTCTGGCTACAAACACTGCACAAACACAGAATGAAATAATTCGCTGATGAGGCAAAGCAACAGCAAAAAGATTACACCGTTCATTCCAGCCCTACTTCTCGAATACCCATCAGGGACAGAAACCTGTACTCACCCGATCCGGCCTTTGTAAAACTGATCCTATGCCACTGGCTGTTGTCTCCTAAAACTGACCCAACAAGGAACTCAGTTGTTTCAATAACCAATAAATGCCAACTGTGATAAAGATACCAACACAGAAATGTAGGAATTTGGCTTACTTCTGCTCCTTTTCACCCTATAGCGTTTGCTCTACCATTCAACAGAACAATAGCCTAGCTGGTTGTGACCTCATCCCCATTCACTTTGTCTGTCCCCTGTCCCCCAAAGAATCCTTGACTCCCAAAAATCTAAAACACTGCCTTGAATAAATTCAGTGAGCTGACCTCCACTGCTTTCTGGGTAAAGAATTCTACAGAATAACAACTCTCAAAAACAATTCTCCTCAATTCCATCTTAAAAGGGAGGCTTCTTATTCTTAAACAGTGACCCCTCAGCTATGTTCCTCCTGTAGGAAAGGAGTTATCCTCCCAGTAGCCACACTGTCAGGACCCCTCTGGATCTTATAGATTTCAATAAGATCACCTCTCATTCTTCTAAATTCCATTAGGTAAAGGCCTATCCTGTGAACTTTCTTGATAAAGATAAAGCAAGAATGTGGAGTGAACCTTCTCCACACTTACTAACACAATCATACCCTATTGCAAATATAGGAGACCAAAACAGTACACAGTCCCAAGAATAGATAAAAACTATAAAGATTGGACAGAAGGTAGAAGACTGGAGTTGGTCTGCAGTTTAATATCGAATAAATCATCCCCAAAGTGACTTGTCAGAAAACACAGACATGTTCATGTCTTTCTCACTCAACTATTGCACAAGTACAAGCAATCAGATTGAGACTTCCAAAGTACGTACTTTGGTACTCTTGGCAGTAATCGAAATTCACCACCTTCTCAAAACTTCTGACATAAGAAGTTTGCAACAAAGGAGTAAAAGATGAAGTCATTTTTATTCAGACATTATCAGCACCTGTGTGTTACAAGGTCAGTACTCTTCCCTCGGTAGGAAGAAATTACCGCAGATGCTGGAATTTGTACTGAAAACAACAAAGGCAGGAGATCACAGAAGGTCAGACAGCATCCAAGGAGAGAGGGCAAACTAATGTTTCGAGTCTAGATGACTCCTCATCTCAGCTCTGCAGAGCAAGTATCTGGGAAGGATCCATATGTCTCAAACATCATCATAGATGACAGGCTGAGCTCAAATGTCAGAGAAAAAAGGGCATGGCAATTTGGGTGTCCCATCCTCCTTTTCCAGCTGCCCCAGCTGTGACAGGCTGTAGGTGCTCTACTAGAGTCTTTAGTCACCCGAGAACTCATTTCCATGATTGAATCAACTCATCCTCAATCACAAGAGACTGCCGATGTAAGACTGAAGTTCGTTTCCTGAGCCTAGAGGCTGTAAAGATGCTCCAGGATTTGACACAGCAGCACAACATCACAAAAACATCTCTGGCCGCACCAACAACATGGTGGACCTGTCCAAAGGCGGTCCACTAAAGAAAATACCACATCATTTCCTGAATTAACTGTCATTTTTCAATATCTTTTACTGTACAAGGTCAGGCCATTGTAAGGTGTGAAACAAGCAGAAAAATTCCACATATTACATCACTGTTTTTACTTTTTTTTTTAAAGAAAAGATAGCGGTTTGTGTTCAAATCAGATCAAATATTGACCTCCTCAGCTATCTCAGCACTCCGTCTATGTGGGCAGGTCCCCCCAAATTCAACTTATCATGGTTTTACTGTACAAATGAAACCAGGAAGACAGATGTGGACTAAAATGGGTCAAATACCTGGGATCTGGACAATATATTCCTTGCATGTTTTAGTACCACAGAAGTGTCAACTTAACCCCTCAACTCCTAAAGCATGGGACCATTTACCAGTCATATGTCTTATGGCAGCCTTCTGAGCAATTGATTCCTGTGATACTTACTTCACGAGATGTCTAATTATAAGTTCCAGCATTTCCCAGTTTTTCTCTGGTAGCTTATACACCAAGGAGTGAATAGCACCAAGTCTGTAATCCAGGTTGTCAGATTCTGTAACACAGCAAACACTTGTCACAATCAGGGTAGAGATGGAAGGAGACACTCAACACATTTCATTTCCAACTTCAATATCCTATAACGTGGTCCAGCTTCCTACCTTGGGGCCCGATAATATCATCAATTGCGATGGAATTTCCTGTATGAGGCAATGGGAGTCTCCCAACAAAATTACACCCAATATTAACTAACAGATGACCAAATTTTTCTGTCGAACCAATCTGAATAGCTGAGAACATGGGTATGAATGTAAATGCTGATGGAAATAGTGAGCCCTTTATTAGGGTAGAGCAGGAACAGCAGATGAGGGAGACTGAAGGGACTTCTGAGCAAGGCTGGACAATGCAAGTTAAGTGATGGGCGGCTCTGTTGTGGAGATTTCTCTGCAAGTCAATTTTTAAAAAATGCTTAATGGATATTCACAAATTGTTCTGTTTTCTTTTCTCACAGAGGAATGTGTGGAGAGCAAGAGGACGGACAGGGAGAGGTCTGTAATTTACAGAGAATGACCTGCAGACCCTCCTGGATTAACTCATCTGTAGGACTGACTGCATTCTCAACATACCCTCCCTGACAGCTGTTCAAAAGGCAGATGCTGGAGGACCTGATCAGAGTCAGGAAGGGAAGACAATTGCCAGGATCTCCAGAGAGAGGTAGTAGGAACTGCCGATGCTGGAGAATCTGAGAGGATTGTGTTGATCAATGACTGAGTTGCAGAGGGCGCTGAAAGGTTGAAGGCCAGGTGTGTCCTTTCCTCCCTTTTTTTGTTTTGGCACCTTCAGATGGCACAAACCACCTGGGAGAGGAAAAAGACCGGTTGAGAGAGGGTGACTGTGTAGTCCTGCAGATTTCAGTTGCAGACAGAAGGGCGCCATGCATCATCCAGCTGGCAGGCTAGATATTCTGCAGCAAGTGGCTTAACTCCCAGCTTTGCAAAGCGTGTCTGCCATCAGCAAGACATAAATGATCAGAACTCCATCTACTGGCTTAACAATCCACTAAGAAAAGGGACTAAAAACATCTACCAACTTCACAAAAGATAACTAGGAATGGTAAATAAAATCTGGCCTTGCCACAATCCAAGAATGAAGAATAATACAAAACAACTCAATGCTGAAAATGTTCTTTGATGCATTCACTATGAGATCAAACATGAAGACCAGGCAAATGAGCTCCAGAGCATTCAGGAAGATGACTCTTAAAGCTGTCTCTTGGTTGTGCATTGCACAACGAAAAGGGGCAGGCTTATAATCTCAAAAAACATTGAAGAAAAACGTTTTTACTTCCATGGCCTATTAGTGCCATGAACACATATTAGACAGCAATTAACCACGGCCACTCAGTTGATCTTAGGAATTCTGAACAAAGATGAGATAGTCAATATTTTATTCATCTCATCCTGACAATAGAATGAAATCACAGTTCATCAATGACTAAATCCTGACACTCCTTCCCTGATGGCACTGTGGGTCTACCTGTGCAGGAAGAAATGCAGCAGCTTCAGGTGGCAACTCAACAGCACCTCCTCAGGGCAATTAGGGATAGGTAATAAGTCTCAGCCCTGCTCACATCCGATAAGTGAAAATTTAAAGATAATTCGTGTCTAGCATCATCTGACAATGCTAAGTCAATTATAATTACCTACAGAAATAAATCAACTTATGATAAATAATTGCTTTCATTATTTAACTGAAAGGTTAATATGTGGCATTTGTTGATTCTTTCACACTGTCTATGCACTAGCAGGTACATGATCAGTCTTTCCCACTTTCTTTTTGCCCCCCTCCCTCATACTAATTTGCTCAACTGTCTTCACCCCCTCATGATTTTTTTTTTTCTGGAGTTAATTGAATAAAAGCAAGTCTTCAGTAACTTACCAAAGTAACATTCTTCAAATCATCATAAAAGTATCATATAAGGCTACCCACCCTTGGGGTCCCATCACAATGGAGCCTGCTCCCTATCCTCAACTGGCACTTGGCCATATATCCAGCATCACTCACATGGCTAGCACAAATATTCTGCACTTCATTTCAGGACTCCTAAGGCAAGGCATTGGTGGTGATCTTTCAGGAATCACTGGAGTCAGGTAGGATCCCAGGGGACTGGAAAATGGCTAATGTAACACCGCTTTTTAAGAAATTATAGGCCAATTACCCTGCCCTCAGCCAATGGCAACATTTTAAGAGTCCATTATTAATGATGGGATTTTGAAATACTTGGATGTGCATGGTAAAATCAGACTGAGTCTGATGGCTTTGTCAAGAGATGGGCAAGGCTGACAAATCTGTTGGAATGCTTTGAGAAATAAGTTGGACAAAGGACTGCCAATGGAGCTGATCTATTTGGATTTCCAGAAGGCCTATAACAAGCTAAATAAGATAAGAGCCCATGGTGTTAGGGGTAAGGTATAGCATGGATAGAGAATTGTCTGACTGGCAGAAGGTAGAAAGTGGAGATAAAGGAGTATTTTTCAGGATGGTGGCCGGTGACTTGGAGTTCTACAGCGATCAGTTTTGGGATTATAACTATTCACATCATACATTAACAATCTGGACGAAAGAACTGAGGACATTGTTGCTAAGTTTGCAGATGCCACAAATGTAGGTGGAGGGACAGGTAACATTGAGGAAGCGAAGCCGCTGCAGGAGGAATTGAACGGGCTAGGAGAATGGGCAAAGTAGTGGCAGATTGAAAGTGCGAAAGTGAGAGGTTATGCACTTTAGTAGGAAGAATGGAGACACAGACTATTTTCTAAATGGGAAAAGGCTTCCAGAAATCTAAAGCACAAAGGGATTGGGAATCCTAGTTCAGAATTCTCTGAAGGTTAACAGGTTTGACTGGTAGTTAGGAAGGCAATACAATGTTAGCATTCACTTCAGGAGAGCTAGAATACAAAGAACAAGGATGTACTGCTGAGACGGTACAAGGCTCTGGTCAGACCACATTTGGAATATTGAGAGAAAGTTTGGGCCCATATCTGGAGGAAAGATGCAATGGTCCTTGGAGGGGGTCCAGAGGAGGTTTTTAAGAATGATCCTGGAGTTGAAGGGCTTGTCATATGAGTAGTTGAGGACTTTGGGTCTGTACTCAATGCAGTCTAGAAGGATGAGGGGCGATCTGATTAAAACTTACAGAATACCAAGGGCTCTAGCTAGAGTGGAGGTGGAGAATATGTTTCCACTAGTAGGGGAGACTAGGACCCAAGGCACAGCCTCAGAACGAAGGAACACCCTTTAGAACTGAGATGAGGAGGAATTTCTTCAGCCCGAGGATGGTGAATCTGTAGAATACATTACCAAGAAGGCTGTCGAGGCCAAATCATTAACTATAGTTAAGACAGAGATAGATAGCTTCTTGATTAGTAAGGGAATGAAGGGTTACAGGGAGAAGGGCCAGAGAGTGGGCATGACAAATATATCAGCCATGATTGAATGATGAAGCAGTCTCAATGGGCCAAATGGTCTAATTTTGCTCCTTTCTCTTATGGTCTTTGATGCATCTTTATGTGTCAACTAACTCAGCACAAAGTCAAATGCAGGGTTTTCTCCACAAGCATGACCCTGGGCTTTGAGTCACTGGTCATTTAACTCTCCATATTGCTCCCACTCAGTAATGGACACTGGACAGACATTTGAGTTCCAGCAAAACTCAAAGCAAGCTCAAGGAACAATGTCAGCTTTCAGTTTGGTTCTCTACAGCCCTCTGAACTCAACCCAGAATTTGACTACAAATTTTGCCTCCATTTGTTTGTTCCTTTTTTTTTGACTGGGTTGGTCTTGTCTTTTTTTTAAAACAACTTCATTTTACGTTCAAACAGCTATGTCGCCATTCACCCCTCAACTGGACACATCTTAGATTCTTACTAATTGCCACTTTTGTCATTTAACCTCTCCTGCTTTCCACTCTTATCACAAATCTTCCCTTTTGTTGTTTTGCCCCTTCCTTTGTTCCACTGGTTTAAAATCTATTTTATTTCTATCTTCTTCAATTTTGAAGAAAGATCACCAGCCTGAAATGTTAACATCTGTTTCTCTCCACAGATGCCACGTGACTAGCGAGCATTAGCAGCATTGTATGTGTTTATGAACGGGTGGGGGGGTGGGATCTTATAGAAACACAAAATTATGAAGGGAATAGCTAAGATAGAAGCACAGAGGTTGTTTCCAGTGGCGAGTAAAACTAGAACCAGCGGGAGCAGATTTAGGACTGTGTTGAAGAGGAAGTTCTTCACCAGAAGGGTTGTGAATCTGTGGAATTCCCTGCCTAGTGAAGCAGTTGAGGCTACCTTGTTGAATGTTTTTAAGGCAAAAACAGATAGATTTTTGAATAGTACAGGAATTAAAGGGTTATTGTGAGCAGGCAGTTAAGTGGAGCTGAGTCCATGAAAAGATCAGCCATGATCTCATTGAATGCCGGAGCAGGCTCGACAGGCCAGAAAGCCTACTCCTGCTCCTATTTCATATGTTGTTATTCAGGATTTTCTTGTCTGTTCAACTTAGATGTACACTGGGTGACAATTTTAAAAAAGTATATTATTCACTAGATGTGGGTATCGCTGCTGAGCCAGCATTTCTTGTCCATCCTTAGTTGCCCAGAGGCCAGTTAAGAGTCAACCACATTGCTGTGGGTTTGGAGTCACAACAGGTAAGGATGACAGTAAGGATATCCTGAAGGACATTAGTGAACCAGATAGGTTTTTCCAACAATTGACAATGGAATTGCTAGACTCTTAATTCCAGATTTTTATTGAATTCCAATTCCACCATCTGCCCTGGCAGGATTCAAACCCAGGTCCATAGAACATTACCTGGATTAACCATCTATGACAATACTGCGAAGCCATCGCCTCTCCTGTACGAGTTAAGAACTAACCACATTGTTGTGTATCTAGAATTACACATAGGCCAAACTGGTAGGGAGAGTAGATTTTATTCCCCAAAGTGCATTGGTAAGCCAGCAGGGTTTTAGTAAAATTCTGTTAGTTTCTCAGACATCGTTACTCACCCCCACATTTTATTCCTCGTCCATTTCATTGAATTCACATTGCCCAGCTACGGTGATGGGATTTGAACTCCTGTGTCTGGTTCACTGACTACCAGTGCAGTAGCAATGAACACTATGATATTATTCCTGTTCCCCACCAACTCCCACCCCTGAGGCCCATATACTAAGTGAATAACTCAGATACACCATTAGAGCTGAACAAGAACAAAATCCAACACACTTACTGGATGCAGAGACGAGTTCTCTATGGAGCTTGTAAGTCATTACTGGCTCTTCAAGATTCCTGTATTGAGCAGAGAGTAGGATTTGATTTATTATTTGATATTCAACAGAGTCTTACCTTCATAAGAAACAGAAACATTAGGAGGCCTTACAAAAGAATCCAAATTTACACTCATGCCCGCCTATAAGACGTGTTTAGTGGGGGAAGAAGGAATAAATTAATTTCATATCATTTCTTCTAAAAGACAATCAAAATTTTCAAACTCGAAACACTGTCACTTTTTAAAAAAGCGAACAGAAATCTCTAATTTCACTGTTTACATGTGCTCAGCATGAACAAATAATGAACTTGGATTTCTTGTGCACCACTAGATTAGCAAGTACATCATTGGAAACATGTCATGTCAGGAATTAGCCCACACAGAGGGCAAACCTGGGAATAAATCAAGGTTTCTGCATGAATTAAGCATTTAATAGGAAGTCAGCATAGTACACTACTCAGCTTTGGTTACGACTCTAGTGGGAAGATCGTAGCCATATATTGAGCAACACAGTTCCTCAAGCCCTCTCAAACATGCAAATAGCCAATTTCAACCACTAAGGTGATCAATTTGCTTGACTTACTGCTATTCATGACAAAAATAATTCGCAACAGATTTTGTCATTGACAGGAAAAGACTATTGTAAACAAACGTATCCCTTAACAAATGGTAAAAGAATAATATTAATTTGTTACTGTGCTGCTCAAATTATACTCCTTTAACACAAGCCCCAAGCACATTCTTGAAAAAGGCAATTTGACCACAGATCCCACGATGGACAGTCATTTGTCAGTTCTTTTAATTATAATTGCTAAAATTAAATGTTGTCTACAGAACGATAGTTGAACTACAATTCCATAGCCACAGATCCAAGGTCTTTTCTTGTATTCAAAATCTCTCATCTTAGATTTTGTATTTTGTCTTTTCACTCACGCACAGAGAGATGTTCCCCATTTACAGGCTTCTGGATGTCTCTGGGCTGCACAGCACTCACAGGTGTAGAACAAACTGGAGCTGGATCAATCTGAAGGCCGTCACCAGGCAGTCCTCCTCCACTTAAAGACTCCTAGTTTTAGTTTGGCTCACAACACATACAACTAACTGCTCTGAAAGTAACATCACTTTGTCTGGCTAAGATATACATCACACAAACCAAACTGGTCTTCAATTTGCTGATAACAAACTCTTGGCACATTTTAGTTATACAGCAGTATCCAACTTACATATTCCTGTTTATTGTCTAAAAAGAAAAAATATGTGGGGTCCCTTACAGTTTGGATACTTTGAACATCAAGTAGCTGGCACACCATAAGCTTTCCGAGATGAACCTTCAATAGGTATACTTGTATTGAACGTTGTTCAGTGGAATACTGGGTTGAGTCATGGGATGAAGGGGTTGTTTTATGAGAACTAGGGGATATGGTTTTAGAATAAGGAGAGATGAGAAGAAATTTCTTCTCCCAATGTATTATTCTTCAGAATTCTGTACTCCAGAGTGCAGTCGAAACTATGTCTTTGATTATATTCAAGGCTGCGCTGGTAACAGATTCTTGATCCACATCTGAATCAATGTTTATGGGGAACTGCTGGGAAAATGGAGTTGAAGCCAAAGATCAAATCATTCACAATTTTATTGAATTGAGGCCACAGGTTCAAGGGGCCAAACAGCCATCTCCTGCAGCTATTTCTTAAGTTATGGTTGGTGTCAGGTTTAAATGAGCTTAAAAAGAAATGCATTGATTGCAAGTAATTTGACATGATCAGCTCAGGATACAGGATCTAATTAAAAAAAAAAAGGTCCAGGAGAGTACAGGAATGATGGCTGACTGCATATTGGTGCAAGCTGTTTTACAAGACTTTGGACAAGCTAAACTTATGAACACTGGGGACAGGAGAGAATTTGGGAGGTGGTCACATTCAAGGAGATGGGAAGGAAAAGGGAAATTGGAGATGGGATGGCAGTTTACAAGGGCAAGAAGAATTTACAAATGAGGTTTATGGCAGATTTCAGGAGGTGCTGAGGAGTGGTCAAGAGATCAGGAGGGAGGTTTTGTGACTGAGGTGAGTTGAAAAGAATCATGAGAAGCGGATGGTGAGACACAAAACCAGGGAAGGACACAGTTCACAGCTGGGGACAGGGGCCAAACCAACGTACCCTTTTTCTGAACAACAAAAAAACCATATTTGCTCAAAGATTTTACTGCAGGCTTCCAGAATTAAAACTCTTTTGTTAATCACAGTAAGAGAAGAGTTGGTTTGCGTTAATGACAATGCAATCATTTAATGCTGTTTTGATAATCTTCCTGAATGCAAGGGTTAAAATAAATATGAAATAAAACAAAAACTACCCTGAAGGCCTGACATCTTGGGTACAAGAATCAAATCTAACTTCTAGGGAGTACTTAGAACTATTCCTTCTGAAACAAAACTGAACAGCTTTGTAAGCACTTGTATCTTACAAAAAGTATTCAGAACTTCTAGACTATAATCGATGAAGGAAATCTGCTACAAAATCGCTGAGCAGACCCATTAAGAAGAAAAACGATGCTGGTTTCACCTGTTACAAAGAGTGCTGTTAGCTTTCAAGTGTTTCTCTCACACTTCACACAAAAGCCAGCCCTAATGTTCAACACACTCTCACCTAATGATTCAAACTTGTATCTCAGCCCAAAATAATCCAAGACACAGTGCACCCTGAACAAGCAGTAGATTCTTTTCTGTCTCAGGATTACAAAATAGAATTTTCTACGCATTCCCCTCACTTCACAGAATCGTTTGTCAGTCACTTTCGTTCCTGACAGAATTACCAGACACATACTCAAAGAGGAAATTTGCAACAACAGTGGAACAAAATATGCCAATTGTGCAATGAGTTGGAACAATTCTGGGAGATATAAACCCAGAGGTAAACAGACAATTTAGAAAAAGGCTCACTTATTTTCTATAGGTTTTCTTTATAAACATTTGGAATTATATAATTCAGAGGCCATTTGGCCCA
The DNA here is from genome assembly GCF_021869965.1 of Rhincodon typus. Lineage (NCBI taxonomy): Eukaryota > Metazoa > Chordata > Chondrichthyes > Orectolobiformes > Rhincodontidae > Rhincodon > Rhincodon typus. Next base: position 15,070,698 of record NC_063345.1, on the reverse strand, counting down.
TAATGTTGGTTCCTTTGAAAGAGCTAGTCAGTTAGTGCTGATCCACTTCTCTTTCCCCACAGCCCATCACTATTGTCTTTTTTGTGTATTTATCAAATTCTCAAAATCAATGTTGACTTTGTTTCCACCAGCCTTTTAGTCAGCACACTCGAGATTATAGCAGATTGTTACATAAGGAAATTCTTTATGTCACCTCTGACCTCTCAGTTAGTCAGTCCAATCCTGCATCCTTCAGTAACTAACCCACCTGCCCAACTACTCTGCCAAAGGCAGTTGTTACGAGTTAAACATCATCTTTGAAGCAATGTGGACTAAGGAGAGATTTGAAGAGGGCTCTCGGCATTTCTATCTTGCCACGTAACTGTGAAATAACTCCAGAGGCCGGTATCCCATCACCAAAGCACCCTTTATTTACACGTGCACATTACTTGACAGCTTACTCAGATCCAGCTCTAAGTGAACAGAACCTCTGACACTCCTGATTATATCTGTCAGCCAGGGGTCCCTGATTGGACCAGGTTAATAGCTCCAATCAGGGAACTCATATTCTATGAGATCCACCTGTCTGACCTCATAATCACTATAACTGAAGCCCTTCAATGCAGGTACCATTCTCGTAAATTTCTTCTGCACCCTCTCCAGGCCCTGACATCCTTCCCGAAGCATGAAGGCCTTTGCAAACAAAGAATGATAGTAGACTCGTAGCTGAAGACCTTTCTAATCCCATTGCAGCTCTTCTCAGAGCTATGTAATTGAGCTCAAACCCAGAATTTGGACCTTACCTCTATATTCACCAGACCTCAATAAAAGTTGTACCTGAGTCAGAGAAATAACTACCAAAACCTGATATTTCTCCTTCATTTTAAAATCTCCATAAACCCACTCTGCAAAACTAAGGCACCAACTGCTCCACAGGACAGGAAGCTATATTATCACAAGGACACACACTTGCCCGGGTCAGTTGAGTTCAGGCCAGATTTTGTTCAGATCAGAACAGCTGCAGCTACCTGCCACTTGTGTTTGTATCAATGAAGCAACTGTTGAAAAGTGCAACATATTGCTGAAGATTTTCTTCTTTCATTCATCAGGACAAATGCAAAAATTCTATATTTTTAACAATTTACATAACAGGAGAAGTGCATGCTGACTGGTTGGCTAGTTGATTGTGATGTTTGACAGTTTGGCAGCTCCCATTGCCAATTTCATAGTAACACCGCACCAATTGGAGTCGACTTGTCAACTAACCAGTACCCTTTCCTCCATAGTGAGAACTGTGAGGACTGTTTGGAAGTTGGTATTCTTGTGTTTTTGTCCTGATTAGTGCAAAACAAAAAGCTTCAGCAACACGTTTCTCTTCAGCCTGTGTCAAATGCCGATTGGGTACTTGTAATGAGGCAACTGCTGCATTTCCATACTCAGAGAGGGAACTCCACCTACTCCCAGAGGGACACTGAGCTGGCATCTCATCATTCACCATTCTTTGGCAAGACAACTTCGATTAGCTAAGGCATTGCCATGGTGAATGAAACAGGAGATAGTAGGCTGACCAAACTCCCAGAGAATCCAAAACAAGTTGAAAATTTGAACATATGCCTTTAGATTGCAGAGAACCAGATCTGTTAACATCTGTCACTTCTAGAAGCGATGTTACAAGCTTGACTGATCATCTCAAATTGGTTGTGAGCATAGCTATTAGCACACTCATGATTGTTCAGCAAATGCCATTCAATAATTAATTCATGCCTTTCCTCTAGTATCAAGAAGCAAACAGCAAGACATTTGTCATGACTGAGGACGGAAATGACATCAGGAGTTTCAGCAAACTAGTTTTTACCTGAAGCCAAGTGACCAGAAGTGTGTTTTTGGGAGCCCTCAGCAATGGGCTCAGTACATCCAGTTGTACTTTACCCGAGACTTGCAGAGATTTTCATCTATAAATTAACTATTTATTTAGAGCTGTGCTTAACGAAGCCTGCTCAGCAGCACATCTTTTAAACAAGAATCAAGGCACTCCAGCACCCGCTGTTCTGCACATGTCCCTGGACTTACTCACCCCACCCCCACTGCCCAACAGCAGGCAAGACCAAGAAAGAAAAATAGATGATAGATTTGTTCAAAGAACTGAAAGTTACTGAATTAAGGCCAGATCGTGAGGGACATGTCTTTGGGTTGTGTTATGAGAAAAAGGTCAGAATTGCACATCATCGCTCAGGTTCACTGAATCCATACTACAGCAGGACACAACTTCCAAAGGTACGGGTTCAATTCCAGCCTTAGGTGACTGTCTGTGTGGAGTTTGCACATTCTCCCCGTGTCTGCGTGGGTTTCCTCTGGGTGCTGCGGTTTCCTCCCACAGTCCAAAGATGTGCAGGCTAGGTGGACTGGCCATACTAAATTGCACTGTAGTGTACAGGATGTGCAGGTTAGGTGGATGAGCAATGGGAAATGCAGGGTTATGAGGATCTAGGTGGATGCTCTTCAGAGGGTTAGTGCAGAATTGATGGGCCAAATGGCCTCTTTCTGGTCTGTAAGGAATCTATGATTCTAAGGCTACAATTTCCAACTCAGTCAACTGAATGTGTTCCTCCTCTAACGCTGACTGGAAAGTCCAGGCCTACTTTTGTTTGTAAGCAACAACTTGCGATTTTGTTTCAGAAAAGACATGGACATCTGGATAGGCTTGAGAAATACAGCCAATTGCCAGAGGTAGGTACATTCTGAAAACAGTGAGGGCAAAATCTGCCTTTTAAGTTACATCAATGAAGAGTTTATTTTTTTCTCAGAACAAAGCTCAGCGAGGGATGGTGATCTGAAACATGCTTGCTGGTAGTACCTTGGATTGGAATACATACTAGCAAAGAGTAAGCTGCTATGGGGAGTGCTTTTTTTTTTAAAATGAACATGGGAGTTGCTGGCCTGGCCTGGCCAGCATTTGTCCCCAATTAAGAGTCAACCACATTGCAGGTCGCTTGTAGGCCTGACGAGGTAAGGACAGCAGATTTCCTTCCCTAAAAAGGCTTTAGCAAATCAGATGTGTTTTTATGACAATTGACAGTGGTTACACGGTCTCTTTTAGACTAGATTATTTGTTAAAAATTGAATTCAAATTTCACCATCTCCCATAGTGGGATTCAAACTGTTGTTCCCAGAATATTAACCTAGAGCTCTGGATTACTAAAACCAGCCACATTACCACTCACCACTGCCTCACCTGGGAAGGGGAGGTTAAGAAATGGGACTAACTGGGGAGGTCTTTCAAAGAGCCAGCACTGGCAGTTTGGACAGAATGGCCTCATTCAAGGAGTCAACATTCTTATACTGTAACATCCTAACAATCTTTAATCTATTAACAAAAACAGACAAAGATATCACTCCCAGCACGTGTAACAAATGATGGAAATTCAGTGTCACAAATGAGAGGCAAGATTAATATTTTTCACCTAATGGATGCCCTAATGAATAGTACCAATGTCAGGGTTGTGGGGTAAAGGCAGGAGATTGGCATTAAGCAACAGTGCTCAGCGAGCCAATGGACACACAATGGGCTGAATGGCCATGTTTTGCACTGTAACAATTCTGTGATTCTGCAGACAGTATCATCCTGCACTCTGTGCCATCTTGGGCCTCTTACCTGAGGTAGTGCTTCAGTGCGCTGGTGATTGTTTTTATATCCCACTCAGAACTCTGGAGATCAACATCACCAGGGTGATTTGGATCTAAAGGAACAAAAACATAAAATAAACTACAGATCACAAAGTGTTGGTCATTATGAACTGTTTAGGTAGCTCAGGCACACTCTGCTCACTCCTCTGTTTGGCAGCACACAAATTGCAAGAGGTGAAGGAATGGCAAACAGGGAGAAAGCCCAGTGCGCCATGTACTCAGAAGTGGTGAGATTCCTCATTGTGAGAGCTTCTCCATACTCTTATAGAGAAGCCTATCACAAAATGTGACCCAACCACCATTATCCTTCTCATTATCTTTTACATCAAAGGTTTTACCGCCCAATTTTCTGCCATTCATACCTGAAGGTACTGACAACCCTCTAGTACTCCATTCAGATGGGAATTCCTTACTTCAGTCCTTTTTGCGTGTCTGTAAGTAACTGTGCGTTTTTGTGTTTGTGCGCATGTGCATGTATGTGCACGTGCTTGTGTTGCAAAGTTGGATAGAGTACTTGTAGATTGGGAGGCAGGACGTTAGAATTTGGTGTTTGTAAAATACTAGAAGGGAAAGCATTGTGTGGTCCCTTTAAAAGATGATGTGCTTTTTCTGTGCTTAGAAAAACTTAGAAAATTTAAACTGGATGTCTGTGAGCAGCAGCTTGAAAGTTTGCAAGTACATAGGGTACCCAAATTGAAACATTTGTATCAAAAGGCTGTACAGTTTGCAGACCAAGCAGCAGTTTTTACCAAAACAACAAGCTTTTGAATTCAGCCAGTCAATTTGAACCAGGCACATAGATACCAAAAACCTATTAAATTTAAATCTGATGGTTTTGACAACATAGGATCAATCCTATTGTAAGGAATATTGATAGGTCATCAAGGGTATAAAAGAAGGGGGCTGTTGGTCAAAACCCCAAAGCTAACTGCCATCCACCAGAGCTAACAAGCCTCAGCTCTCATGAGAGAATTGTTGGCTCTCACAGACTCCTCTATGTCTTAGACAAAGCACCATCTAAACAACAACAGTACCAATGGCACAAATAGTTAATATTCCCAACAAAAGAATTGATGGAGAAGGCATTCCTGACAGAAGGATCGACGAAGACACAGAACATTCTGCAAAACACGTAGCCTGTCATTCCAAAAGACTAAATTCTATTTTTATTTTATATAAGTGGGACTTGTATTTATTGGAAAAGCATATCATTAGAATCTTGCTTTATTCGGAAATAGTTAGAAGGGGTTGATTCGGTTTGTTAATAGCTTAGTTAATTTGTTCACTGTTAGATAAATAAGCTGTTACTTGTTGGTTGTAAAGTCAGGGATTTATTTTATTTAACCACTAGAATTTGTTGAAGGGCAGATTACGCCACTTTTCACACTTCTTTTACCGATGAAAGGACAAGGTGTTCCAGCTTTAGTTCTCAGAGGGGAGTTAATCTGCACTTTATAACACTTGTACATGCACACGTGTGCACAGATAATGTCTTCCCTAGTCTCAGTCCCCACATCCACACAATATTCTCAAGGAGTGGTCTGACCAGTACAACTCCCTCTGATATTGGCTATAAAGCCTGGACTATATATTCCAGGGGAGACCGATGACGTAATGTCACTAGTAATCTGGGGACCCAGGCTAATGTTCTGGTTTGAAATTCCACAACAGTCGGGAGAATTTGAAACTATTTAGTAAATGGTGACCACACAAATATCATCGAATATTGTAAAAGCCCATCAGTTTCAATACTGCCCTCCAAGGAAGGAAAGATTGGACCTTGCACACGGTCTGGCTTCACGTGATGTTAGATCCAAAGCAATGTGGTTGACTCTTACCTGCCCTCCAAAACAACCCTAGCAATCCTCATAATTTAAGGGGTAGTTAGGGATAGGCAATAAGTGCTGGCCTTACCAGCAACACCCCCACTCCAACACATTAAAATGAAAGAAAAAGTTAGCATTTTTCCTCTCAATTATTGCTTGGCACTGATTGAACAAATTGACTTTTGAATATAATGAAATTGCTGGCAAAATTATATTATTGTGTGTCAGTTGTGGTCTGGTATTGATACATCAGGATTTTTTAAAATATGAATGTAGCAAAATTAAATCTATTTATTATTTCATTGGAGGTAGTTTAGGAATGTTTACTAGAGTGATCTCTAGCATGGAGAGATTGTCTTATGAGCAAAGATTGAACAGGCTGGGACTTTACTCATTTGAGTTTAGAAGAGTGAGAGGTGATCTCTTTGAAAGAAATGGGATTTTTAAATGGTTTGACAGGGTAAATGCTGAGAGGAAGTTTCCCCTCATGGGATAGTCTTGGACCAGAGAGCATAGTCTCTGAATAAAGGGGTGTCAATTTAAGACTGAGATGAGGAGGAATTTAAGGGTTGAGTGTCTTTAGAACTCCTTGCCACAGAGAACTGTGGGGGTGGAGTCCCTGTGTATACTATGGATTGAAATTGATTCCAGATCAGTTGGGGAACCAAGGGTTATGAGAAAAGGCAGGAAAGTGGACTTGGAGTGTCAGATCATCCATGAATCCATTGATTAGTGCAGCAGGCTCAAGGCTCCGAATGGCCTCGTCCTGCTCCTGTTTCTGTTTCTTATGGTCTTACTTCAACACAATGTGGACTTGCATCTCTCTACCACTGGCAGCCATGTCATCAACTACCAAGATCCAAACTTTCTATCCTTTCCATCTTAAAACTAGCCTCTATGAACAATACCTGTCTTAATATCTCCTAATCTTGCTCGGTGTCAATATTTTTTGGCTAATTTGGATGATGCTTCCTCTGTGATGTTAAAGGTGGAACATAAATGCAAGTTATTGGGTTACCAGATTGCTACAGTCATCAATATATGGCATCATTCTTGCATCTCATCCAGCTCTCTCATTACCTTCCTTCCAAACTTGCAGACCTTTATTGAAAATGCAACATATACAGACAGGGTAAAGTGATCAAAGCATTTAAAATATGAAATAAGAGAAAAGAAAAGGGAATTGAATGAATTAATGCTAACATTTACTTTTCAATAACTCTACACTCTATGACGAAGACCAGCTTTGAACCATTGGAAGATTTGAAGAGTAAACTATTCAGACTATTTGGAATGACGGACAGGAAGGTAAGGGGGTGTGGTGTAGATCTCATATTCAAGGATGACATCAGGATAGTAGTGAGAGATGATACGTTCTGTGGAGAATAAGGTTGAATCCATTTGGGCAAAAATTAGCAATTCTAAGAAGGAAAAGTCACTAGTAGGTTAGTCTATAGGCCATCAATTAATAACATCACATTGGGGCATGCAATTAACGAAGAAATAACTAATGCCTGCAAAAATGGTATGGCAATTATCATGGGGGATTTTAATCTACATATCAATTGGTCAAACCAGGTCAGTCAAGGTAGCCTTGAGGAGGGGTTCATTGAATGTATCCACGATAGTTTACTTGAACATCATATAATGGAACCAACGAGGGAGCAAGCTATCCTAGGTTTGGTCCTGTGTAATGAGACAGGAGTAATTAATGATGTCTTAGTTAGAGATCCTCTTGGAAGGAGTGGTCACAATATGATTGAATTAAGAATGAAGATGGAAAGTGAGAAGATAAAATCCAATACCAGGTTCCTGGATTTAAACAATGGAGACTATAATAGGCTGTTAGCTTTTGCAGTTAGCTAAAGTTTCTATGAATAGATAAAATGACAAAGAGTGGCTAAGATAAATATTGGTTGTTTAGAGGATGAGAAGGGGGATTAAATAATGCAAAATGAGGAATTAGCCAAGGTCTTCACAGTGGAGGACACGAATAACATGCCAGTAATTGATGACGAGGAGACTAAAATAGGTGAGGACCTAGACACGATCATTATCACGAAAAAGGTAGTGTGAGCAAGCTAATGGAACTAAAGGTAGATAAGTCTCCTGGCCTTGATGGAATGCATCTCAAAATGTGCCTCAAAATGCGCCCCTGGTAATTTTCCAAAATTGGCTGGACTGAGAGGCAGTTCCAGCAGATTGGAAAACAGCAAATGCGACACCACTGTTTAAAAAAGGAGGTAGACAAAAGATGGGGAATTATAGGCCAGTTAGCTTAACTTCTATAGTGGGGAAAATGCTCAAATCTATCATCAAGGAAGAAATAGCAAGACATCTAGACAGAAATTGTCCCATTGGGCAGACGCAGCATGGGTTCATAAAGGGAGGATACGGCAACCCTCAGACTGGGCACAGGATTCCATAAATAACATTCCTGAAACCCGTACATTACCAGCACCCAGTACAGCAGGGGAACTGTGCCAAGTGGTACCCAGACCAGTCAGAGATAACACAGTGTGGAGCTGGAGGAACACAACAGGTCAGGCAGCATCAGGAGGAGCAGGAAAGCCGACGTTTCAGGTCGGGCCCCTTCTTCCCTTTTATCTGAAGAAGGGTCCTGACCCAAAACGTCAGCTTTCCTGCTCCACTGATGCTGCCTGGCCTGCTGTGTTCCTCCAGCTCCACACTGGGTTATCTCTGACTCCAGCATCGGCAGTTCTTACTATCTCTCAGACCAGTAAGAGTTTGGTTTATCCAAATAGGGCCTTCCCAGAACAAGGGGTGCAACAATGATAACTGAGGGAAAGGTCAGGGAGCAAAGACCAGCGATGTCCTCATTAAGGTTGTGTTCTCACCAAAATACTGAGTTAGTAGCTTCTGTACTTGGAGGTTGCTGCCAACAGTTCTGTAAACACCTTCTGTGGTGATTCCTGCAAAAAGTAAACAAATCCAAATTCAATATTTTATAGAAACTGGGCTAAATATTAAAAACCTCTATCTTTCCTCAGACGAGATGTTTTAGGGATAGAGGTTAAAAAAAAGGGGAAATGTATTGCTTAAAGAAACTGATGTCATCTCTACATAAAATCCACCACCCCAGACAGTATGGGACAGAATGGGTGAATGTCCCTGGAAGCACAGTATAAAGCAATGGGGATATGTGCACAATATATGGGTTAGATTCGGACCCCTAGCAGGACACTCAGTAAAATGTCGCCCAGTGGCTTACAGTAACAGGGACACAGCACAAACTTGCTCCCAATTTGCTTAACTCCAGGGGCAACAGAAATAAACAGCCACATGGCTATAACGGCCGTGACACCATGAAAACCCAGTGGGTGCCTGCTGGCATAGCCAACTTGATTTGATTGGATTTTATTGATAATGGGACCTACCTTTGGTCTCCACTGCATTAATACATCTCTTCACAAACTTTACGCCCAATTCATTCAGTTGCACTATGCAAGAGAAGAATTAAAACAAGTGACTGAGGATTAATGATTGGACACGCAACTCAATCTCCAGTACAGAACTGTAAAATGGCCAGTTAAAGCAAACAAGGAAGAAAAATAGGAACATTACACACTTACTTTGCTCTGGTTTTGCATTGGGTGTAATATAGATCTGAAATTCAAATGCAAGAGATTCAATAGCCAATTAATTCAGCAAAGATTATCCTTCAGCACATTAGTATCCCCTAATGCAATATGTTCCATCTTCTCTCATAAAAAGGTGAGGATGCTAAAAATCATAGGTGGTCAGAGTTTCTAAAGCCTCAGTTTGGACAGTGGCGTTAGTAACTTGTGTGACTGTGGGGGGTATCTATCTTCACACGAAGACCCTTGCCAATCTGGATCACTGTACAGTTGTGAAGAACCAGATGTCGCCAATCACTTTGCTAATCGAAGAACTCCAAGCCAATCCCCACCTGTGATTAAATAACCTACAGCAACTGAAATCAAAACCTCAACTAGAGTTAGAAATTTCATTTCCCGGAATCTGGACCTCAGCATGGGAATGGAGGTTTGAGTTTAAAGATAGAAAGCAGCTATTGAGTACTGATAGACAGAAACATCTTCATGCACTGCAGCAAGTCACCAAGACCTTCAATAACACATTTCAAACAAGAGCACCTTTCATACCTGCAAGATGCCCTCAAAGTCACACACCATCCTGACTTTGAAATTTATCACTGTTCCTGAGACAAAATCCTGGAATTCCCTCCCTCAGGGCATTGCAGATGTCCCAACACCACATGGACTGCACCGGTTCAAGAAAGTAGCTTAGCTTCTAAAGAAACACAGGCTGTGCCAGAGGCACTTCCATCCTAATGTTTTTTTTTTAAAAACTACCATTATTACACAGAACATTCCAGAAGTGATGATACCAACAAAAAGAATCAGAAGCTGCCATGAAACTATGCCCTTTCACAGCCACTAGAAAGTTTTAGTTACCTTTCATAACGAACTCTTAAACAACAGCTGGTTTGCATGCAAGGTCCCACAAAGTATTAGTATTAGTTGAGGGAAGAACAGGTGCCAAGACACAGGCAGCTGACTTGTTTGACTTTGATATGACGTGGGGTCTTTCACACCCACTGCAGAGATGAACAAGCCTTCAATTTAACCCTGCATTCAAATACCACACTTCCACCAAGGTGACACTCAAGGGTGGCCAGTGGCTGCTACCAAATTCAAACAAACATTTACTTTTGCATTATAATAAAAACATTATTACACACCCTGACTGCAGCAGTAAATTGCACAAAGTGTGAAACCAGGCAGAACGTCAGCAGAATATGCACACAGTTTGAATGAGTTACCACCACAGCCTTTTTTTTAAGCTGACCAACAGGGAAAAGTTGACTGATGAGTTAGTCAACATTCATTGCAGTCTTGGCGAGAGTTTCTTCACAATGAGAAACCATGAATAGCAAAATCTCTAAGCAGAATCTGCCATCAAACAGATCAATTATGGCTCTAACCTCAGCAACCTCAACCCTGTCCAATACTTTGGTTTCTGTATTTGGAGAGGGTGGAGATATTTGTTGACTAAACTGAGCAATTAAACAGTTTGCAGAAGACTGGCAATAGTCATTTTCCACGCTTGCAAGAATGATTCCCTATTGGGCAGGATGCAAATATTTCATTGAGCTTTTCCAACTCTTCCATTAGGGCATAGGGCCAGGAATCCTGCCATCCCACTTAGCTACAAAAGGGATTCTTCTGTGTCATTTTGTCTCAATTATAGAATGCTGAATTTCTTTTATATATTAAAGAAAATGTACCTGTTTCGGGCCAACATTCCACTACAGAGATACATTCTGGAAATCAATCTCAGTTTTGTAACCAGCACACTCAAACGCTTTCTCTTCGATTTTTTTATTGAGTTAAATCCAGAGGCAGAGGAAATGTGTTTCCAGTGAAGTGCAGGACCCAGCCAGGAGGCTGTAATGAGACCTACTTACGGTTTTAATGGGCTGTTAATATTGGATTACAAAGAAGCATTTTGATTAAAGTTCTTCTTGGCAGTGCACGATGTGACTGGATTTATGATAGCACCAACGCCCCTACAACCACCACTTCTGCTCAGACAGGGTGAGAAACAGGCGGTACATAAATGCAAGTCATATTCCTTTTCTCCGAGGTAGTGAATGAAGTTCTGGTGCGAGGTGCAAGTGAGATAGAGAGAGAGAGAAAAATATATAAAATCACTACATTGAATTCATTCACAGGATGTGAACATCGCTGACTGGGCCAGCATTCATTGCCCATCCCTGAATTGCCCACAGGGCATTCAGAGTCAACCACACTGTTGCGGGTCTGGAGTCACATGTAGGCTGGACCAGGTAAGGATGGCAGATTTCATTCCCTGAAGGACATTAGTGAACCAGATGGGTTTTCCTGACAATCAGCAATGGTTTCATGGTCACCAATAGATTCTTAATTCCAGATATCTTTTATTGAATTCAAATTCCAATTCCACCATCTGCTATGGTGGGATTTGAACCAAGGTCCCCAGAACTTTAGTTCAGTTTCTGGATTAATAGTATAGCAATAACCCCACTAGCCATCACTTTCCCCCAATGAGAGATAGTAGGAACTGCAGATGCTGGAGAATCCGAGACAACAAGGTGCAGGGCTGGATGAACACAGCAGGCCAAGCAGCA
>NC_063345.1:15043681-15058537 GCF_021869965.1 Rhincodon typus | reverse complement strand
ATGCTGCCTGGCCTGCTGTGTTCATCCAGCTCCACACCTTGTTATCTCAGACTCTAGCATCGGCAGTTCCTACTATCTCTGATCAGGTTCATTAATGTCCTACACAGAATGAAATCTACTGTCCTTACTTGGTCTGGTCTACACATGACTCCAGAAATACAGCAATGTGGTTGATTCTTAATGGCTTTCTGGGGAATTAGGCATGGGTAATAAATGCTGGCCTAGCTAGTGCCACTTGTATCCCATGAATTAACTTTTTTAAAAAAATGTTGCACCACCATATTATGTTATGGAGTGATGCAGGTTTGATCCACTGTTCTACTAAGTTACTGACAGCTTCTGGCTTGATATGGAAGCTCTGGAGAATCCTCTTCAAAAGGGATAGTAACCTGCATCTTCATTCCCCCTGGCAGCCAGTTCAGAGTGATAACGACAGAGACTTAAGAACGTGAACATTCCTTTCTATAGGTATGTGTGACCCAGGGAGAAGCCTAAACTTCTTAAAGAATGAAAACAAATTAATTGACCAGCAACTCTCTTTGAGCACAGTTGTATTTATATAAATATTTGGTTAACTTTAATTACAACTGGAAAGCAGTTGCATAAATTCCTTAAATAGTGTGACGATGATGCGGCTTTAAGAGGTTATTTTGTCCTGGTTTGAGGCGCCAAGCAGTCTACTGAAACCACTTGAATAAATACATTGGGAAGCCTTGGGTTTTTGTTTAGCAACCTGAACGGGTGTGGCCAGCTCTCATAGATCAGGATTTCTAGGTTTTGGTTTCTCAGTAGCATCTGAAGCTGTTGGGGTCTCAACAGAGCTGGAAGCTTCAGTAAATGTCTCCTGACTGCTACTCTGTCTGAATTTTCTCTTGATTTTTTTTCCTTCTGGATTAGAGAACTGCATGTGAGAATCTGTGTCTGAATTTGCCTTTTTGCCAAGGGTTGTGTTTATGGGATGTTACTATAGTGGAATAGTTAATTAAAAATAGGCACTGTATGTATTATTCAGTTACATTTTCCAATAGAGTGACTATTATAAGTTCTTCTTTCTTTTGTTTGTATTTCAACTATAGTGTTTTAAATAAATTGTGTTTTTGCTTAATGTCAAGCACTTTGATCGGTGACATTGCATCTGGAACATGCACTTCACGTTTACCTTTAAAATAAGAAAAAGTTAAGGTCTAGGCTAGCTTAAAATATTTTGAGGGGGTCTGGTCTGGTCCATAACAATAGCAAATTTAGGTAATCTAGGCAAATTTAAACAAGAATAAAAAAATCCTTTTACAATTCCATATCATTTTCTAGATAATTATAGTGAATAACAGGGCACATAACTCACTTGACAACAAAATGGGGTAAAAGGTGTTGATGCTAATTCTCACCTCCAACACTGATCCTCCTAATTGCAGATTTTAACCCACTGCTGACTTTCCAAAGATCCTATAGGTGGAAATGAAGTTGCTTTTTGAACCCCGTGTGCAGATTGTTGTGTGGACAACACACAAACATGCTACGTCTTAACGCAGCAAGCTGCCTCATTGTACCCATACTTCAAAATCTGGTCTATGTTGATATCTTCAGAGATAATCACTGAAAGACTTCTAAGTGACAGAGCCTATCCCCTTTCTCCCATCATTAACAACATTGCTAGGAATGGGCTCAACAGCAGCAGTAGACTGGTGTAATGAGGTAGATACCTTTGCAAGAGTTGACATCCTTGTCACCTCAAACGAAAGAGGTAGGTTCAAGCATCATAGCTGCTGGTTGGCAGTACACCCTTAGAGACTGATCTCCAAGCTTGCATGTAGACATAATTTACTTTTAATATTCTTCTCTTCAGTAAATCCTTCTTGATCCAGTGAGACCAAGCCAGCCAGGAAACGTCCATTTCCAAGGGTCTGAAGTGCTTTCAAGTTGTGAACTATGTCCTCACTAACACAATTTAGCTCCCCCAGTGAAAGTATCCAAGATATTATGTCAGAATGTTGGCCTGCCTCTTACAGTATATTACTTTCCCTAGATCAAACTAAAACAATTTAGCTGGTGGTTGATCTTGGAATTTCAAATGACGTGGGAGCGCTGAAGTGAGAGGTGTGGTGGTATTAATCCTTTAAATTGAAGGAAAAAGTTTTGAGGTTGTGCATGCATGGAGATGTGCAGCTACATCATCATATACTCAATTGGTATTTCCTTTAATCATTATCCTTTTGAGAAGGGCTCATTTAAAGCTCTTACAGGTAAAGATTCTGCTGGCTACTAAGGTGTTCAAGTTTGAAGTTCAAATTAGAAGCTCTGGAGAGACACTCAGCCTCATTATCAATTCTTGGCTGAGAGCCCAGATACCAAATGTTTTAATGAAGATCTGTAGCTTGGGTTGCGGTTGGAGTTGTTGATTGGTTTACCGAGCTGACTGGTTTTCATGCAAATGTTCGTCTCCCTTCTAGGTGACATCGTCAATGCTGTATAGCCTCCGCTGAAGCACTGTTGCTCTGTCCCTGGTAAAGAAGAGAACAACAATCAACTCCCGTTTTTAGACATAACGGTGGAATGAATGAACAATGGGGAATTCCTTACAAGCGTATACAGAAAGACTACACACGCAGACTTTTTTTTCTAAAGAAGGGTCTAGGCCCGAAACGTCAGCCTTCCTGCTCCTCTGATGCTGCTTGGCCTGCTGTGTTCATCCAGCTCTACACCTTGTTATCTCAGATTCTCCAGCATCTGCAGTTCCTACTATCTCTCACACACAGACCAAATCCTGAATTACAACAGTAGCCACCCCAACATCCACAGAGCTGTGTCAAGACTCTGTTTAAACAAGCGTTAACACTCTGGAGCTATGCAAAAACGAAGTGGAACACCTATGCAGAATCTTTGCGAACAATCATTATCCTAATAGCTTCATCCACCGATGACAACAATAAGAATACAGTAAATAAAAACCGAACGAACTGTGGAAGCTGTAAATCAGGAACTAAAACAGAAGCTGCTGGAAAAGCTCAGCAGGTCTGGCAGCATCTGTGAAGTAAACAATTAGAGTTAACCTTTTGGGTCCGGTGACCCTTCCTCAGAACACTGAGGAAGTTCTGAGGAAGGGTCACTGGACCCGAAACATTAACTCTGAATTTTTTTTCACAGATGCTGCCAGACCTGCTGAGCTTTTCCAGCAGCTTCTGTTTTTGACCAAGAATACACTGTACACCCCAACATACTGGCCACCCACCCCTATGTTGGAAACATATCAGAACTGACAACAAGACTCCTACGGCCTCTTGGAATAAGGGTAGCACACAAACCAACAGCCACTTCACCAATTACTCTCAAAGATGAAAGACCCCATACCCACAATGAGCAGGACAAATGTGATATATAAAATACTATGCAGCAACTGCAAGAAACACTACATAGGACAGATGGGCAGGAAACTCGCCACCAGGCTACATGAATACCAACTTGCTGCAAAACAGCATGACCAACTCTCCCTTGTTTCAGTACACTCCGACTTTGAAGGACATCGGTTTGACTGGGACAAAATTACAGCACTCGGACAAGCAAGGCAAAGACAAACTCGAGAATTCCTGGAGGCCTGGTTTTCAACCACCAATGCAATTAACAAACATGTTGAAATAGACCCCATCTACATACCACTATGGTACAAAACTGGAAACAACACTGTCCACCATGACAAACTGGACCATATAAATTCAGAGCGGAACAGAGCAACAGCGCTTTAGCAAAGGCTACACAGCACTGACGATGTCACCTAGAAGGGAGACAAAATGTTTGTATGAAAACCAGTCAGCTCGGTAAACCAACCAACAACTCCAGCCCAGATATCTATTGTTCTGTTGAAACAGCTGTCTCTCAGGAAAAATTATTGCTTGATTGACAGATTTTTCTCATAGATCCATTCCTCAATTGTTCAGTGTTCATTTACACAAAGTATAGACTTGTCAAGTACTTGCAGTTCCTGCATTTGGTATTTTAAAAGTCGGGTTTATTGATACTTTATCAAGTCATAGAGTTGTGCAGCATGGAAACAGGCTCTTCTGTCCAACTCATCCATGCTGACCAGATATCCCAAATTAATCTAATCCCATTTGCCAGCATTTGGCCCATATCCCTTCCTACTCATATCTATCCAGATTCCTTTTAAGTGTTGTATTGTACCAGTCTCCATCACTTCTTCTGGCAGCTCATTCCATACATGCACCACTCTCTGTGTGAAAAAGTTACCCTGCGTCCCTTTTATATTGTTCCCCTCTCACCTTAAACCTGTGCCCTCTAGTTTTGGACTCCCCTACCCTGGGAAAAAGGCCTTGGCTATTTACTCTATCCATGCCCCTCGTAACTTTATAAAACTTTGGTGCTCCAGGGAAAATAGCCCCAGCCTATTCAGCCTATTCCCATAGCTCAGTCAGTGATTGGGCCAGCATTTATTGTCCATCCCTAATTTACCAGGGGGCAGTTAAGAATCAACCACATTGCTGTGGGTCTGAAGTGATATGGAGGCCAGACCAGGCAAGGATAGCAGCTTCCATGTGCTTTTTCCCTGACAATCAACAATGAATTCATGGTTATCATTAAACTGTTACTTACAGAATTTTATTAAATTCAATTACCACCATCTGTCACGTTGGGATTTGAACCCGGGATCCCCGGAATGTCAGCTGGGTCTCTGGATTAACAGTCTAGCAACAATAATACTAGGCCATCACCTACTATTGCATAGCTCCTCTGTTACCTGGATTGGTATCCAGCCCAGGTGAAAAGTATAGGGTTGTAGTGATTTTTTTTTCATGAAAGTTCTGAATGGATGAACTTTTTAAGCATTGTCACACATAAATTTTTATTACAGGATTCAAGTACAAAGTAAAAGCTGCTTTTTAAAAAAAAATGTTCAAGGGATGTGGGCATCAATAGCTAGGCCAACAATTATTACTTACTTTTAGTTTCTCTTGAGAAGGTGCAGGTGAGCTGCATTCTTGAATTGCTTGAGCCCTTGGGTTATAGGAGTAAGCACAGTGCTATTTGGGTGGGACGACAGGATTCTGATTCAGCAACAGTGAAGGAATATCAATATTGTAGATCATAGAATCCCTACAGTATGGAAATAGGCCCTTCGGCCCAACAAGTCCATTCCGAACCTCAGAGCAAACCACTCAGACCCATCCCCCTGCAACCCATCTAATCTACACATCCCTGAACACTATGGGCAATTTTAGCACAGCCAATCCACCTAGCCTGCACATCTTTGGACTGTGGGAGGAAACCGGAGCACCCGGGGGAAACCCACGCAGACATGGGGAGAATCTGCAAACTCCACTCAGACAGTTGCCCAAGGGTGGAATTGAACCTGGGTACCTGGCACTGTGAGGCAGCAGTGCTAACCACTGAGCCACCGTGCCACCCCATTGTTGTTCCAAGTCAGAGTGGTGTGAGACTTGGAGGGAACTTGATTTATTCTCCTACCTCTGCCCATATAGATTCTACAATTTCTAATACAAGATCATTTCTTGCAGGTGGAGCAGTTTTGGTGAGTCGGTGCAGGGCACACACTGTTGCCACTGCATCAGTGAAACAAATGAAAATTGAAAGTGGTGAATGAGATGCCAATTAAGCAGGCTGCTTTCTGTGGATGGTGTTAAGTCTGTAGAGTGTTGTAGCAGCTGTACTTGTCTGGGTAAATATTGCACCATACTCCTGATTTACGCCTTGTAGTTGGTAGGCAGGCACTGGGGAGATGTGAGATTAATTATTCAAGGATTTCTACCTCAGATCTATTCTTGTAGCCATATTATATTTATACATGTTCTAGATTGGTTTCTGGCCAGTGGCAAGTCCAGGATATTAATAATGGGGAAATTCAATGGTGGTAATAGTATAAAGGGATAAGGTATTCCTTGAAATATTAGCATTACTAATACAGCATAGAATAAGTACTATAGCAAGAAATGATCTTAGATCAGAAATTTAGAATCCATATGGGCAGAGGTAGGACTGAGAATAAATCAAGAGATAGTGGTGTTATGTGAAAATAAAAGAAACTAACAGAAGACATAGATTTGGAATAAGGGGACATTTTCAGTTTGGAAACTTATAACTGGTGGATGAGTGCTGACCTCTAAAAACCACAACTGTCTTCCTTTGAGCTATGTTTAACTCTAACCAGCAGTTTTTTTTTCTGATTCTCATTGATGTCAGTTTTGTAAGGAGTCCTTGATGCCACACTTAGTCACAGGACAGTCACTCTCACCTCACTTCTGGAGTAAATCTGCATGGAGGTGCCATAGGTTGGCATAGAGAACATCCTGGGCCATGGGGGAATGGGTAGAGTGACATAGGTTAGGATATGAGCTTGAGTAAAACCCTTTATACTTAGCTCATGAAACATTCCCTCGGTTTAGATTTTGTTTAAAGTCCTTTGTTTAAAGTTCATGAGCCCTGAACCACAACAACCTACTGGGAAGCTGGACTGACTCCACAAAACTTCAGGGAGGGGCAATAAGAGATGCCTATTCCGTCATACCCACAATGGCATAGTCAGGAGTGAAGGGAGCAGAACCACAAGTTGCCGCACCATGTATCCTAATGTCAAATGGCTAAAAATTTTCCTGGAAACTGGGGCCAGGAATCACGAAAGTGTGTGTGTGTTCAGAAGAAAACAAAGGGTACCACCATTCATGACACTTAAAAGTTCTACGTGGACTCTGTTCATTCTCCCAGTCTGCTTGACTAATTGATTTATTTGACTTATTTATTGTCACATGTATCTTGTTATAAAATACAGTGAAAAGTTTTGTTTAGCGTTGCCACTCTCCAGCGCTGCCTTAAAGCACAAAGAAATAAACACAAAATGTAAAGGCAGAACAAATGGGAAACTAAAGAAAATGCCCAACATTCATAGAATCCCTACAGTGTGGAAACAGGCCCTTCAGTCCAACAAGTCCACACCGACCCTTGGTGCATTCCACCCAGACCCATACCCCTATAACCCACCTAATGTACACATTCCTGAATACTACAGGCAATTTAGCATGGTCAATCAACCTAACCTGCACATCTTTGGACTGTGGGAAGAAACTGGAGCACCCGGAGGAAACCCACACAGACACAGGGAGAATGTGCAAACTCCACACAGACAGTTGCCTGAGGCTGGAATCGAACCCGGGTCCCTGGTGCTGAGAGGCAACAGTGTTAACCACAATCCTTCTTGTTAAGTGCTCTGTCATGAGCCGTGGGGCCTGGTGGTTAGGCATTAGTCCCCTTCACCACGCCATCGCCGGACTGAAAGTCACCCCTCTTCGGCAGCGTCTTGGTTCCACACTTTATTACAAATCTGAAATAACAAAAAAAGGAAACAAAGCCAAACAGAATGAGAAACGACCAGATATTAAAGTCTTAGCTTCAAGAGAAAGATCGATCAGGCCATCCAAGTCTGGGGGAAGCACTTTGTTTCATCCTTTAAAGTAACATCACTCCCTGTGGAATACTGAAACTTTAAAACAAGTGTAGGAAGGCTTCAGGAACAAGTAAAATTGCACAATCAGCCAGGAAAACGTATCTAGCAACTAACCTATTAGCGGTTCACAACAACAGTTGGTAATTGGTGTGAGGCATTTCAAGCCATTTGATGCCCTCAGCTGTGTGAAATGAAGACAAGAAGTAGGTTGGAGTGTGGTGATCAAAATTGGCTGTGCAAGTTACTTTTACATAATGGTTGGCAGCATAATCTGACTGCCCTGCCTGCTGGCAATGGTCATGAGGAACACGCACATGCACAAACCCCTTTCCTAAGGTAACGTCCAGCACATTTCCTGATGGGAAGTAATTCCTGACGAGTTAGGAGGTCAAACTCTTTTAGAACTATCAAGATACAGTTCCAGAGTCTTTTGATTGTACTGTGTCCAACCTTTAATATTGACACGCAAATCAAACTGTGGAATGTGTTAGTTAGTGACAGTTTGGTTTAAGTATAAAGCTTACACTAGCTGGAAGAGGCAAGGCGAAGTATTCGCGGTAGAAGTAGAATCTTGATAATCACATTCTGGAAAGAATTTGCCCTCATCCAACTACTGGAATGCAACATGTGACCAACTGGTGCACAAGTTTTGCTAAGCACAACATTGGAAAGCAGACAGAAATCATGGACTTCGCAATAGACTCAGTTTCTTTTCCTATAGAATACTGCTGTTTCAGTACAGAGGAAACAGCAGAAGAATTGTGTAGCCCAAAGGGAATAAAATTGTTATTGAAAGGACCTCCTGTATTGTGTTGTCCCATGTTACACTGAACCCCTGGACTTGAAATAAAATTGCCTAACACTTCACAATATGAAACATTTTTGTGATGTTGAGAGACAATGTGGTTCTTTTTAATTGAAAGAATTGTAAGAATTTTTGTTCTTGGTATTGGTTAGGATAGCACCCACTGTTGAACTAGATTAAATCCTAATATTTGTTGCAGATAAGTACAGCATTGTGTTGCATGTTAGGATAGTCTTGCTATTTGCAACAAATTTTAACATGCGATTCCTGGTGCAATTAAGGAGGAAACAGGCACAGAAATGACTTTTTGGATTTAAAACAAACCTAATGCACATTTGAACAGTAGATTATCCATTGAATGTCTCATGACTTTTCTTAGGAATTTATTTTAAGTAATATGTTACAGCTCTGTCTATCACAAAGATATGAGTCTGTATTTTTCTTGTTAACAGAAATTATGCAAGTAAAAGATATACTCTGTCTATTTGCATCCACTAATTGAAATGTCAGCTTTGTCTACATTTCCTTGTGGTCTATCCTTGCCTCACTCTGCCAAGATCTACCAATCACAGCATGTTCACAGCAACCCTCATATGGACAGTTCTGAAGCAGATAAGAAGTAACTCAACTACTTAGAGAAGAGCAGTGGTTGTGGCAAGATGTCCAAGTCTGGATACTCAGCTGTTAGCTGGCAATGCAGAAAAGCATAATGATGCATTTCAGCATTAGAGCTCAGGCTATCACTCAAAACAAGGACACAGGCTACTCCGGGAGGGATTCAGAAGTGGATCAACATTGCAATAGAAGATTCGTACACAATTGGCAAGGTAAACGATCAATGTGCCACAATCTAAGGATCACCAAAGTAAGTGAATAGGAATAAGTAGTTGCTTGGTACTGAACTTGATTTTGCTGCAGGAGAAATGTTATTAATTAAAGCTTTTAATCTTGTACTCTTGAGGCTAATTCGCAAAAATTATCACAGTAAAGGGAAAACAATATTTATATGTATGAGAGACAGTGCTGACCGGTTGGTTAATGGATTCTGATTGGGGAAGGCTTTGCCATGGAGAATTTAGCAGTTAATGATGACTGGCAGCTGCCAAGCTTTGTTTACATTTTAATCCAGGCATATTAGCTGTAATTGGTCAAAGCATTGCCCTGAGAAATGAATCAGAGAATGACTGTCACCTATTTTGTTGAGTTGAAACAGGAGCCGTGTGTGCACATGCTCCTTCTGTTTGACATGCATGAACAAGTCATGTGTGGACTGTGCAGAAACTTTTGAATTGTTGTGTTGCTGCACAACTTAGAGGAAACATGTAAGGATAGTAAAAATCTAGCAATGCAACAAATATATTCAGAATTGAAAGAGTTATACCAAACAGTCTACTCAGAAATTGCATCAGAAACAATATTATTTGAAAAACACTGTGTTAATGGAGGCCACTTCAGATACCAACCAATGAGAAGTGGGCAATGATCCATTAGGTGGTAGTTCCATCTGAGTATCTGAAGACAGGAAGATAGAGTTCAGTGCAATAGAGAAGTGATAAACAGCACTTCTGCTGTTCTTTCATAGATAACACAAAATCTGTGCAGCCTGAAACAGAATTGTCCCTTCTCCCAGCACACTCTGCCTTGTGTTGTGCCTGACATTATGTACCAGCCCCAGTATCAACGCCTTAGGAGACAAGGCGTGATGATGGTGATGGGCAGCACCATGTCAATCAGACACCTATGTTGAAAGGCTAGCAGAGACAGTTGTACCTAGATGCCATGTGGCATTCAGGCCTCCTGTGCCCATCATCATTTGTGTCTGAATGACTTCCTTTATACTCCTTATTTATAAACAGAGGATGGTGCAACATATCGTGCATGTTTGCACATCATTGAATGAGCTGTGACCATTCCTACAGTTTAGGGAGTGAATGGCTATTTGTTTGAAATATATAATTATCCATTGAGGAAAAAACAGAAACAGGAATTGCATGTGCATTACAGTAATGTGACACTCGGATACATCCAATAAGAGGGATTTCAAAAGGCACCCTGAGGAGATGAGCTCAAGCTGCAGCCTCTGCACGGGGTATAGAAGTGATTGTATGTTAATGCCATTTCTGTGTTACCATCAGCCCCACAGCAGTACCTTCAACAGTAGGCAAAGAATCAAACATAATCTGTTTCACTAAACAAATAAGATTGAGGTTTCGTGGCCTGACTCGGGTAGTAAATAACTCAGAAATACACAGTTCTGCAAGAAGTCATGCTCAGATGTGACTTATTTTCAACTGTGACCTGATTATTTGTGATGCACATAGCAAAGAGATTGGAGGTTTCCATATGCATTTCCTCATCCAGTGCAAATCTCCTGCTGCTGTCTTGGGGAGGTATGAATAGGACGAGATTGTTCAGCCCCTGATTCTGTAGCGCAATCAATTAAAATCTGGCCAGTCTTTAGCTTAATTACGTCTATCTGCCTTAGTCCTTGCATAACAAAACTCTATCAAACTAATTACCCCAGTCATTCTTTTATGGTATTATCAGCAACATGTGCCTTTATGAGAATTTTGCAGCAACCTTTTGAAGGACCAGTCTACCCTTGGTGGATGGGTGTGGTTATATCATAATTCAGTGTTGGCGCAAGAAAACACAGAGATGCAAGTCTATCGCTGCATATCCTAGAGTGTGGCTTGAGATGTCTGATCTCAAACATCAATGATTAACAAGACACTTGGATCAACAGGGGTAAAACTAATCAACTGATTCTCTTCGTTGCTGTCCAGTGAAACCTGCTGTAAAGGACATATTAGGAGTTGAGCATGAGGACAAGTTGCGCATTACAAGAATTTACCTCTCCCCAAGGTTGAATAGCTTGTGGACACACATAGTCAATGCTGAGTATGGAAATTTGCCAATGCACATATAACTAATTTCCAACATAATTTCCAACAAGATGTTTCATCTTCTGGGTTAGAAATTAAGAGTAGCTGAAGTAGTTGCAAAGTGGGAACTGAGATTGGTAATTAAATAGTCAAACAGTATATTTTACAAAAGCAAATCCAGTCCTGAAGCAATAAAGATGATTTGCTGATGGGATGGTGAAGATGAAAAGGGAGCACTTTCATTCAGATGCAATGTTCTTGATGCTATCCTTTTCAAACCACATCTAAATGATGTAACCTGGATTAATTACTATCACAGAAAATAAGCCTGACGATAATGATAATTATAGAATACATGGATTAGTATGTTACATTTGGCAGAAGATGAAAACAGCTGGAAAACTTCACTTAAATCCGCATCGAATTATTTTTAAACTAAAGTGACCTCTTCAAAAAGAAACCAAGAGAAATGCAACTAGACTGGATGCACTTTAACATCAGCACTGCAAAATGCAACAATAAAATGGTAAGCTGAACGTGCCCTATTTTCACATCAGATTTTCCACATTGTGTGCAATGTCACTGAATTTGACATTTTCAACTCTCCAAATCAACTTTTGCACAACTTTTGTTAATTCATATTCCACCGGCATGCATTCCAACAGGAGTGAGATTATTGTTTATAATTATCATTAACAGTTGACTTAGCTGTTAAAACAATCATTATGTTTTAAAATGCTTCCCTCAACATCCTTGTTTTTTTGCTGACTGTAATTTCCGTTCATAAGCTCTGCTGAGGGTAACAACTTTATAGCATCTCTGGGATGCTTGCCAACAGTAATCGACTGAAGTTTTAAGTTGTCTTCCCAATTGCTTATCGTTCTCTCTGTTGAATTGACTCTATCATTTTTATTTCTTTATAACTTTGGTCACGTAAATGTACAAGCCCAACAGCTATTTGTTCGATACTGTTAAGGTCTTATATATGCAGACAAACTGCACCCTCAAAAAAGAAATTTAGGCTAAAAGGACAACATTTCAACAATATACCATAATTATATTATTGATTCCCTGGCTTGATGGTAATGGTTGAGTGGGGAATATGCTGGGTCGCAAGGTTGTAGATTGTGCCAGCATACAGTTCTGCTGCTGTTAATAGTCCATGGTGCCTCATGGATGCTGAGATTTGAGTTGCTAGAGTTGTTCGAAGTCTGTCCCATTTAGCCCAGTCATGGTGCCACACAACACAATGGAAAGTATTTGCAATGTGAAGGCGAGACTTCATTTCCACAAGGACTGCACATGGTCAGTGTCACCAATACTATTGTGGACAGATGCATGTGCAGCAGGCAGATTGGTGAGGATGAGCTCATGTATGTTTTTCCCTCTTGTTGGTTCCCCAACCACCTGCTGCAGACCTAGTCTAGCAGCTATGACTCGACCAGCTTGATCAGTAATGCTATTGCCGAGCCATTCTTGGTAGTGGACATTGAAATCCTCCACCCACAGTACATTTGTGCCTTTGCCATCCTCCATGCTGCCTTCGAGTATTGTTGTTCAACATGGAGGAGTACTGATTCATCAGCAAAGGGAGAATGGTACATGGTAATCAGCAGGAGGTTTCCTTGTCCATGTTTAACCTGAAGCCAAAGTTGAGGAATCCCAGGGCAACTCCCTCCAGACTGCGTATAACTGTGCCATCACCTTGCCTGGGTCTGTCCTTCCAGTGCATTAGAACGTCATAGAATCCTAGAATCCCAACAGTGTGGAAGCAGGCCATTCAGCCCATTTAGTCTCACACCCACCCAGATCCACCTCCTGTCCTACCCCTGTAAGCCTGCATTTCCCATGGCAAATCCACCTAACCTGCACATCTTTGGACTGTGGGAGGAAACCGGAGCACCCGGAGGAAACCCACACAAACACAGGGAGAATGTGCAAACTCCACACAAACGCCCAAAGCTATAATCAAACCTAGGTCCCTGACGCTGTGAGGCTAACCACTGAGCCACCTATCCAGGGATGGTGATGGTGGTGTCTGGGACATTGTGAGGTATGATTCTGTGAGTATGGCTATGTCAGGCTGTTGCTTGACTAGTCGGTGAGACAGCTCTCCTAATTTTGGCACTAGCCCCCAAATGTTAATCAGGAGGACTTTGCAGGGTCAACAGGGCTGTTTCTGCCTTTGTCTTTTCTGCTGCCAGGGTCAATGCCAAGTTATCCGTCCGGTTTCATTTTATTGTTGAGACTTTGTAGCGATTGATATAACTGATTGCATAGGGCAGTTGAGAGTTAACCACATTGCTGTGGGTCTGGAATTACATGTAGACCAAATGAGGTAAGGATGGCAGATTGCCTTCCCTGAAGGACATTAGTGAGCCAGATGGGTTTTTCTGACAATGGTTTTAATGGTCATCAATAGATTTTTAATTTTACCAGCTGCCATGGTGGGAATTGAACCCACATTCCCAGCATAGTTGATTACCTGGAATAGTAGTTTAGCAATAATATCATTAGGCTGTTGCTTCCCCACCCCCACATTGTATTCACTGCCCTGCTGCTGCTTTTGGAACAATATCTCAAGATACATGTAATGCTTCCTGAAAAACAGAGTGGGCACTAACTGACTAACACTAGTATAAATGAATGCATTTTCTCCGCACTGCATACCCAGCCCTGTATAATATACAGGGTCTCATTAGGACACTACACTGATTCTGCTAGGGCAAGGAAAACTTTAATTTCATTTCAGAAACATCATATTGTGGATTCATCTTACCACGAGGCTGCAAGAGAGAGCAAGATCGTATGACTTATGATGATATTTCTCAAGGGGAGGCAATGGCCTAGTGGTATTATCACTGGACTGTTAATCCAGAGACCCAGATAACATTCTGGGGACCCGGGTTTGAATCCTATCGCGGCAGATGGTGGAATTTGAATTCAGTCAAATATCTGGAATGAAGAATCTAATGATGACCGTGAATCCTTTGTCAGTCGCCAGAAAAACTCACTTGGTTCACTAATGTCCTTCAGGGAAGGAATCTGCCATCCTTACCTGGTCTGGTCTACATGTGACTCCAGACCCACAGCAATGTGGTTGACTCTAAACTGCCCTCTGGGTAATTAAGGATGGGCAATAAATGCTGCCTAGCTAGCGACGTCCTCAACCTCTTAAAGAATAAATTAGCATATCACACAGTCAGACATAATCTCTGAAGAAGGGTCACTAGACACAAAGTGTTAACTCTGCCTTCTCTCCATATCTGCCAGATCTGCTGAGTTTATCCAGCAATTTCTGTTTTTTGTTTCATATTCCCAGCATCTGAAGTTCTTTGTTTTATTTTAATTTTGACCTCCCTAGCTTCAGTGGATTCTCCCCAAACTTAAGGGGTGGCTAGAAGTATAAAACACAACTCGACCTATGTGACTGGATTTCAGAATCTACCTGCACCGTAAATGGGCAAGTTCAATAAGCAGACAACTAGCTTATATAACTGCAGAGAAATGAGCACAAAATCTTGACTGATATTGAGAGTACAGTATTGAGAGGCAGTTAATTTCATTTCTTTGAAATGAGGTGTCAAACTGAGGGTTTGTTGTTCTCTCAAGGCAGTAAAAGATCCCATGAGATAGTAGGAACTGCAGATGCTGGAAAATCTGAGATAACAAGGTGTACAGCTGGATGAACACAGCAGGCC
>NC_063345.1:15032274-15043181 GCF_021869965.1 Rhincodon typus | reverse complement strand
CAGGATTTGAAGCCAGGTCCCCAGTATATTACCTGGGTCTCTGGATTAACAGTATAGCGATATTACCACTAGGCCATTGCCGCTCCCTTGTAGAATCTTCACATCTCCCTACAGTGCGCAGTTGGGCATTCTGCTTGTCCAAGCTACCCTACTATACCTCAAGCTTACTTTTAATTTTCTTCAATCTTACCTCGGTTGTTTATATAAACTCATGATGAATAGGAAGTAGACATTGCTCAGTCTTACCATAAATCAGCTCCTTCTCCCACACATAAATTCTCACGTTCCCTTTGTTAATTCAGAAACTTCTGTTTTTCAAAATGACTGGTGTTGAATTACAGACCCTAACAGCAGCTGATCAACAGTGTATCAACTCAAAATTTCCTGGGATGTTTTCTCTGCTTCCGAATCATGTCCTGAAGGCTCCAGCCTTTTATAGAGCCATACAGCCCATGCCAACCATAGTCCCAAACTAAACTAGCCCCACCTGCCTGCTCCTGGCCCATATCTCTCCAAACCTTTCCTATTCATGTACTTATCAAAGTGATTTTTCCACCTGTTCCTGAAAATAAATGACCATTCCTTGGGTCAAAATACTGGAATGCTCTTTTCAATTGTGTTATGGGTGTTCCTACATCCCCAAGGGCTGTAGAGATTCAAGATAGTTCACCACCAACACCTTCTCAAGGGTAATTAGAATGGGAATTAAGTGCTGGACCAGCCAACAATGCCCCATGCTTGTGACTGTATAGAAAAAGACTCCTTTGATTATCTTAGAGGTCATATTTCAAATTCAGGTTATTTGGCTATACTGACACGATAATGTTACACACAGTTTTTCATGTTACTGCTACTTTCCAGTGATTGTCCTGAAATGAGGTGAATTGTAAGCCATCCAGCTATTTTAATGTCGTATATAATCAGCAATTTTCAGTGAATAAAAGCAAAATACTGCAGATACTGCCAACTGCAAGATTGCCAGATGAAATCAGCTTCTTTTTCTCTCTTCACAGATGCTGCCAGACCTATCGAGTTTCTTCTGGATTGTGCTTGATTGAATTTTCAATGAAATTTTATATAATTACTTCTGCTCATCCTACCTTCAAAATCAATGCTGTATTGAGTTAAATTCAACCATAAATTAGACCAGTTGTTCTGTGGAGAATTTATACAAAAGTCAGGGAAAAAAAAAAAGAGTATCCTGCAGTGAACATAAAACAGATCATGAGATGTGTAGTCAATGCACAGTTAATTAATTTCGATTCTCGATTTCCTCACAAATTTTAAAATAGATTGTACAATTAAAACTCTGTGGGAGTGTGATGACAATTACATCTTAAAGAAAATCTAATCAAACCAATTTCACAAGATTATTTTGAGAACTTTCATTTTATGACTGTTGACTGGATCTGGGATCAAATTATCATTAAGGAATTCATCAAAACACAGCAGTGCAACAATACAATGCTGCATTCAGTCAATGTTTACATAGGGTAGCAAAACAACAATAGATATTGAATAAATATAAGCGTTAAGAACAAAGCAATTTTTCTGTAATTCTTTCAGTTGGTTGGAAGACAGTAGCTGGGAAATTTGGATTTGAAGTATTGCACTTTATCTGTAAATAACTTTGATGAGTGGTTTCAGAAACGACAAAGAAACATAAGAACACAACAATATCAACAGGAGAATGCCATACAACTCATCGGGCCCCAGTTGAGTCCAATCTCCTACCTCATTTTCAGTTTTCCTTTGAACCTTTTACTCCAAAGAAACTGTATCAGCCTTGAATATCATCAATAGGTGAAGATCCACAGCCATCTGGGACAGAGAATTCCAAAGAGCCACAACTTTCTAAGTGAAGACCCCTTTTGTCTCAGTCCTAAAAACCTGACCCATTAACCTGAGACAAAGACCGCTGGTTCTAGATTCTCTGGCCTCCAGTCTCTTAAACATCTAGCTTGACAAGAACCCTCAGAATTTCATAGACATCAATGAGATTCCCTCTCATTCTTTTAAACCCCATAGAATATAGATCCACTCTACTCAATCTCTCTTTATAAGCCTCTCATCGCAGGAATTTTTTTATAATAGAATCCTTAGTGTGGAAACGGCACTCGGCCCAACAAGTCCACACCGTTTCTCCAAACAGCATTCCACCCAGACTCACCCCACTATTGTATAACCCTAATGTAATGGCTAATCCTCCTAACCTATACATCCCTGGACACCATGGGCAATTTAGTATGGCCAACCCACCTCAATTGCATATCTTTGGACTGTGGGAGGAAACCGGAGCACCCGGAGGAAACCCATGCAGATACAGGTATGTGCAAACTCCACACAGACAGTCACCCGAGGCTGGAACTGAACATGAGTTCCTGGTGCTAAGAGTTAGCAATGCTAACAACTGAGCCACTGCGCTGCCCAAATTAATGAACCTTTGTTGCTTCCAAGGAAAGTACAACATCCCTTAAGAAAAACAACAAAATCCAAACACACACCAGGTATGATCTCCTAAAACTCCATAATGGTTTTAAAAAAAGCTGACATACCTTCTATTGCTTGTTGTAACTGTATTCTAACTCTATCCCTATCATTTGTATACAAGAACATCATCATTTAAAACATGCTTCCATTTAAAAATACTTAAAGCTATTGAGATTA
Source organism: Rhincodon typus (assembly GCF_021869965.1). Classification (NCBI taxonomy): domain Eukaryota; kingdom Metazoa; phylum Chordata; class Chondrichthyes; order Orectolobiformes; family Rhincodontidae; genus Rhincodon; species Rhincodon typus. Next base: position 15,040,514 of record NC_063345.1, on the reverse strand, counting down.
CTCCTCCCATTTAACTTTTTTGCTAGTGATGTTCATATCCCATTAAATAAATGAAAATATTCACCGAGGGATATTTTCGGTGTTTCCAAGACATCTGTTATAGGATTCAGCTTTGCATTGCACAAAACCTTACAACAAAAAGTGGGCTTACTTTGATCAACATTCTCAAATGATGTTATAACTGTTTTACCATATCCAGAAGCAATGCTGTCTCTTTCTCGAAGAAACGATTCATATTAATACACTTGAATCAACGCAATTGACGTGTTAATGCCATACCTTTGTGCCGGATAGGTCTTGAACTTGGACAATCTGTTCCAGAAGTAGGGATATTGCTACTGTACCACAAGGTCCTGTTATGATTCTTGTATGTTCATTCATCAAATACAGGAATGTAAATGGGACTAGTGATCTCAATGGCTTTCATTAAGCATTTTGATGCTGCCACTGATTTTATTAGGTTTGGAGCCATGATTCTAACTATTTGTGGGGAAAAAAAAAAAAGATGTAAAATCATGAGTCCGTAACACCTTAACTGCCTGGCATTACTTTCCAAAAAATGGAGAGCCCAAAATAGCCAGGTACATTACAAAAAAAGCTCACAGCTTTGAACTACTCAGGGAATCTCAGCTGCTGTATCAAGAGACAAAAACAAAAGAGAAAAATACTAAGACTAGTGTGTGCTCCTTCTAAATAAACTAAGAGTTCGGAGGAAAATTTCAAACTGCGCACAGGAAAGTTGTTCCTAGACTACCAATTGTGGAGAATAACGACAAATTCTGAATACTTAGCAAAACTCAACAACTGATGAGCTGTCAACAGGCTCTGTAGCAACTGGCATTTGAATAAAATTAAGACGTACATTGAGAAAATTTGCATAAATGAAGTTTCAGAATTTCAGCAGTACACTTTTGTTAAATTTGCAAAATAACTAAAATTCACAATAATTGATTTGCAGTTATGTAGGTGGGCTCTGCATATCACTTTCTGGACTTGCAATTCAGAGTGCAAATATCTTTGAGTAATCACACAAATACTTATGCTTGGACATGGCACACACTAGACAGAAAATGACATATGCTCTCCTTGATTTGTTCATGATTTGATTAAAACAAAAACACTGTCCATTATCTCCTATATATTGCCATGAAAACAAAAGGAATGCATTCCTTTATCTCGATTTCATGCCATTTACATGAGCTTTTCCCTTCAGATTAAATTGGTATTATTGGCAACAAAAAAAGGGGAAGTCAATCCAATCAGAGATAGTAGGAACTGCAGATGCTGGAGATTCTGAGATAACGAGGTGTAGAGTTGATGAATACAGCAGGCCAAGCAGCATCAGAGGAGCAGGAAAGCTGACGTTTTGGGCCTAGACCCTTCTTCAGAAAAAGAATTTTCTGAAGAAGGGTCTAGACCTGAAACGTCAGCTTTCCTGCTCGGCCTGCTGTGTTCATCCAGCTCTACACCTTGTTAAGTCAATCCAATGTTGGTTGTATTTACTAGAAAACATTTTATCAGCCTGACACAGCATTTTTGATATTCCGCACCACAACCCCCCCTCCCCAACCAGAGCATAGATTGTGGCAAACTAGTAACATCATTGAACTAATAATCCCGAGATCCAGGCTGATGCAGTTGGTTCATGTGCTCAAATCCCACGACAGCATTTGGTGGGGTTTAAAATCAATTAATTAAATGTAGAATTGAAAACTAGTCTCAGTAGTGATGACCATAACATTATCTTTAATTGTCCAAAAAAATCCATCTGGTTCACTAATTCCCTACAGGGAAGGAAATCTGCTGCCCTTAACCAGTCTGATCTACTATCTGTCCAGATCAGCACAAAGGTAGGTGACTCTTAATTGCCTTCTGCAATGGCCCAGTAAGCCACTCAGTTCAAAGGTAATTATGAATAGGGAAACACACTTTATCAGTGACCTCCCTATCCCACTAAAAATTAGAAGGGTCTACTGCATCACAGCAACATCTGCCAAGATTGTCAGTGCGTCCAACATCAAAGCATTTCACTTCCATTTGGATTTAATTCTGCTGGGTCCAGTATTTTATCTTGCAGTTTGAATTGCTCACAAAGACTCACTTCAGGCCAGCTTGGGGCATTTTAATCTGTTACCTGACTTCTTGGCACAGGTTCATGTTTTAAAAGATTCCTAATTGAGTTGCTGAAGTTAAGAGTTGATAATGACATCATGAAGGCACTCTAGGGTTCTGAAGATGACTCGGATCAGACTCAAATGCTGTTTCTCACTCCACGGATGTTACCAGGCATGTTGAGTTTCTTCAGCACTTTATTTTATTTTAGATCTTGAGCGCTTTGCTTTTATTTGAGGGGCCTCTGGGACCTTGGTGAATGATGGGACCAAGAGTGTAATCTCCTGAACCAGGGAGGTAAAAGCCATGAAAAATACAGACTAAGAATTGAGGCGGGTGAACTTATGTTCAGAGAAATAGAAGGGAGAAGTATAAGAATAAAGTGAGAAGAAAAGGGAAGTGAATAGAATTTTTAGAAACTAAAACCATTTACAACCTATAGGAATGAATGAGACTTTACATATATAATTATTTACTCCCTGGATCAGTGGAGTTAATTGCCAGTCAGTAACAATCACTGCATCTTTAAAATGGTGCTAATGCTGAGAATTACTTGCAGTTTGTGGCAACTGACTTGCAGATGCAGCAATACGAATAGCACAAAGGTTAATTGTGGCTCTAGATATTTAACAGCAATTTGCAATACCATGGGGTTGCTCTTCCTCATTATAAGCTATTGACTAAATGATGCATCGATCAAAGTTTGCATCATTGAGGTGCTGTCATTTTCAGCAAAGTGATAGTGAACAGCATAGAATTTTTGCTTTCGCAACATCAATTTGTGTCTAGGCATCCAGTAACAGTGGTGCCATTGAGCAGGGTAAGTAATCAATCACACTGAGGTATTCTCACAGACAGCAAACCAGGAAGTAAAATGCACTGATTATCCTTCACTTTTAATTGAACTTGACAGAAAACAATACACATGGAATTAAATTAGAAGCTATAGAATCATAAACAACTCTTTAAAGAATACGAAATTTAACATTCCACAAATATAAGTTTGCACTATCAGGGTTTTCAGCAATTATTATGAACTTAGTGTGCCACTTAAAACCCAACTGCACCTCATTCTACAAGGATTCTCATTCTATGTTCATTTGTCAAGGGATTTTACAGCAAAATAGCATAAAACGACAAGTTTTTGTCACTTCAGTGATTTCCAATTAATTGTAGTTGGGGGATACTTCACGTTACACCATCTGCAGAATGGCACAGAACCACTCAGAGTAACTTTGGGATTTTTGCATTCAATTATGCACGTGCAGACTCTAGAAGTTGCACCAGTTTCAGAGGAATAGCGATGGTGACACTGATGGTTTTGATATCACGACTGTCACCAAACTTTGGGGCAATGTAGTTCCGAAAATTATAATGACTTGTACAACCAAATAACATATGGCAATGAAAACGGAATAAAAAACAATGCAAGCCTTGTAATTTATATGCTGCAACATCATGTTCTGTCATTTCCTTTAATAACCACTACAACTCAAATTGTATGGTGGCAAATTAGCAGGAAGTAAATTTTGTCCTACAGTCAGCAGAGGAAGATCAAACTTTATTAATTGAAACTGCTTGCATACAAAATATATTGCACTTCAACCAAACAATATCAACATAAAACCAAATTATTTGTTTTCACTACTATGTACAGAGAAAAATATTGCCCCTGTTGCAGATTCATATACTGTAAGGTCAATCTACCTTTGTTAATCATCTACACTAAGTTAACACAATAGCCCATAGTGGACAGGTACATAAACAAAGCTTTTTCCTCCCCAAATACTGTACATTCCCAAAAATAAATAACTACAAATCATCAGTTTGGCAACAATCTTCAGGCATTTTATGCCTTTCAAACAGTACACTATTTAATTCTTTACATTTACTCTTGTACATCAAATGCAGAGGTGTAAAGAAAAAAGTGCCCTCCCACAGTCTGATCAATGCCATACAAACTTCAGTGCAAGGATTTCTGATCCTTTACTGTTCAGCTAGATGCATATATAAGGAAAATCATGAAATCATGAAAAGCATGCATTCTTCTGTAAAGGTTCCCCAATATTTAACCACACTTTTTATCTACATAGATGTATAATACAATGCAACTGTCTTCTGCTCATTTAGCTTCCCTGATTTCTGCAACTATAGTAAGGTTACCCCCTTCTGGCAAGTTATATTGAAGGCACAGATCAAACAATATACTCTGTTGTAAATCTTTTCTTTAAAAAGGAGTTTTGCTAAGTGAAATGAAAATGGTTACATCACAAATGTTCCACCTGTCCACCAAAAGACAACGTGGACCATGTGCATCAATTGTGCACAAATGAGTTTCATGTCTTTGGCCTAAAAGGTTTCTCTAAATGACATGTAAGCATCCGGTTTGTATGGTTAATGAAAGGAAATTTAGAGAGAACGTCACTTTACAGGAATGAGATTTAAGATACTCCATTGACCAGCACTTGCTGGTTGTCTGTGGGACTCTCTGGCTTCTCCTTTTTCTGAGCACGCTCCTTGCCCACACGCTGTCGAGCGCTCTCACTGAAAACATTTGGGCTGTGGGAAGCTTTTGTCACGACACTCCTTTCATTATTGCTGTCAATTCTGATCTGGAACAAATTAGAAAGTGTTCAGAAGTGAAATGCTGCGCCCATAATATTTAGTGTATGTCGGAGGCAAGGCATAATGCTGGAACTTAGAAAAAGATTACCAAAATAATTGATAAGTTTAATATGGTTCTAATTTTAGAGTTCAGATGGCTCACAAATTTTCCATATATATTCTTCATAGTCTTATAGCTCATGGGTTGATACAGATGAACAGATTAAACTCGCAACTAGTGGAGCAAATGCTAGTCAATGTTATGTATTCATCTTGTTTTCTATTGATGAGGAGATAGCTTTAATCATACCAACTGCTGATTGCATCCTTGGTTAGTATATTTCACTGGGATAGTGCCTTCAGCTTTTCCAAAAGTTTTGTCGTAAGCCTCCCATTTAAAGTTAGGCTCAATACACATACCTTGCCCTGCACTAGGCCCCATTCTCCCTCATCTTTGCTTTGAGGCTCTTCTTTAGCTCTCACCTTGACCTTATTTACAAACCCCAATCTGTCTTGTCCAAATCTACCTCTGACTGCTGCCAGTGCATGTCTCACTCCATGTCCATTGGATCTTGTATTTGATCTGTGTGTGCATGATTTCACACCCTCTGCTAATCTGTCAGCGAGTGAGTCTTTAGCTGCGTTCCTTTGCCTTACTAGCTGTTTGCTCACATTTATCAGTCACTTTGAATTCTTATTTTTAACTGACCTTCCCAACTGCTGTGTTATTGTGTACCATCGATTTTTCCTGTGAACCAGCATTTACTGGATTATATTAAAAGGATGCTACATAAATTAAGCTCATCTGCCTCAAACTGTTTTGCTGTGCTGCTCTGTAATGTAATGTCAGTTCATTCATACCTGTGATTCCCCATATAGAGGCTTCCCAATCTTGATAGTGCCAGCATAAAGAGAAAATAATAAATAAATATTTAAAAGATGCTGGGGAGGAAAAGAGATCAAACAAGTGTGTTTTCAAAGAAATCTAACAGCACGCTCAGAATGTGGAAATTTGGACAACAAACATATTGGCTAATAAAATATTTCTCAAATTTCACAATTCCAAGCTTCCATACTCTGAGAAATAAACAAAAGAACACACATGACGACAATTCAAATGCTAAAGACCCAAAATAATTACATTTGAATTCAAGTATTTCAGTAAATGTATACATCAAGGATAAAATATCAGTTACTGGGTACAAAGGACTCCCAGCTTGTGCTTAAATGTGGCTGGGTCATGAGGACTCAGCATTATAATATGCCACTGACATTTTGATTGAACAAATAGCAGAAATTAAATGCAGGTTATGCAAATAAAGAAATACAAAGAAAATCTGCCGATTTTTGACTTGCAATAATGCAAATTGAAATTGCCGTACAAAGTCACAAGAGAAAATGGCTAGAAAGGGGCTTATGGGGTTCAAAAAGTGGTGGATTGTGTTACAATACAGTATGCATCTGATGGAAAACTAGAAAACTGAACAGCACTGTGTAAAATTACCACATCACAGGTAGCTAGGATCAGCAGACGAATTACTGATTGATTGGCAGAGGGTGTGAAGGCAGGGTAATGAATACGCACATATAAATGTAAGATTCATTGGACACAGAGTGGGACATCAGGTTAACAGTGATCGGGAAGGTAGGTTTGAATGAATCCCCAGAGGGATTAGGATTTGTAAACAAGGTAAAGTGAGAGCTAAAGGAGAGTCCCAGGAACCAAAAAATGATGGGTGAATGGGACTTAGCGTAGGCCAATGTATGTGTGCTGGTGTTTGTATGTAGCCTAACAATGATGATCACCGGAAAAGCTAAGGTCTGTGGGATATAGACAAGTTAAATGAATGGGTAAAAACTTGTTAAGTGGAACATAGTGTGGAAAAGTGAGATTATACCCTTTAACAGGAATAATAGAGACTGAACATTATTTAAATAGAGAAAGACTGCAAAAAGCTGCAGCACACAGAAATTTGGCAGTCTTTGCATAAAAGTCACAAATTGCTAGCATACAAGTTCAGCAGGTAATAAGAAAGGCAAGTGTAGTATTGGCTTTTATTTCAAAGTGAGTGGAGTATAAAAATAGGGATGTCTCGCTAAAATATACAACACACAAGTTAGACCACACACTGAATATTATGAACAGTTTTGTTCCCCTATTGTACTGGCAGCAGTCCAGAGAAGGATCACTAGGTTGGAGGGACTGTTTTACGAGGAGAGATTGAATAGGTTTTGAAAAAAATGAGACACAGCGTTATTGAAACATACAAATTTCTTAGGCGATAAATCTAAAACAAACACAGAGAACGCTGCAGAATCTCAGCAGTTTTGGCAGCATCTGTGGGGATAGAACCAGTGTTAATGTTTTGAGTTTAGTATGACTCTTCTTCAGAACCTTTCTTAGGGGGACTTGACAGGTTAGATACAGAAAGGTTATTTGCCCTTGTGGGAGAGTCTAGGACAAGACAGCATAATTTAGTTTGAGGTAGCCATCTTAGCTCAGAGACGAGGAGATATTTTTTCCACTCAGAGTGGAATTCTTTACTGCACAGGCTGGGTCATTAGGGCTAGACTGTTTAGGAGAGATGTTAGGAAGTACCTCTACACACGAAGGATGAAAGATGCTGGAGCTCTCGTCTACAAACAGCAGTGAATCATTTATTAATTTTAAATGAGAGATAGATTTTTTTGTTGAACAAAGGTATTAGGTGTATGGGCCAAAGCAGGTATTATGGGGTTAGGCCACAGATCAGCCATGATCTGATTGAACAGTTGAATGACCTTGAGGGGCTGAATGGACAAACTCCTGTTCCTGTGTTCTTTAACTACATTAAATTCCAAGGTACAGAAATTTTTCATTAGCAAGGGAATCATGGGTCATGGAAAAATTGTAGGACAGTGAAGTTGAGAATGATCAGCTGTAATCTCAGTGACTGTTGGAGCAGAATCAATGGTCTGAATGGTCCACTTCTACTGTGTCTTATGGACTTAAACAAGACTGAATTTAAGGGCTTTGATTTTTGTATGTATTTTATTTGCTATTGTCTGGAAATCTATAAATGCTAAGTCCAAACTTAACAATACCTAACATTCCTGCCTCTTTCTCAAGTTTCTGTTACTTGTACACTATTTGTACAGGTCTATTATAAACAGGTCTATATTTCCTGCACTAAAAAAAAACAGCAAATGTTCACTTTGGGTCTGTTGGAGTTAATATTTAATACTTGTTTATTTGAGAAAGTAAACAATGGCCAGTATTATTTTCTAGAGATAGTAGGAACTGCAGATGCTGGAGAATCCGAGACAACAAGGTGCAGGGCTGGATGAACACAGCAGGCCAAGCAGCATCATAGGAGCAGAGAGGCTGACGTTTCGGGCCTAGACCCTTCATCAGAAAAGGGGGAGGGGAAGGGGGTTTTGAAATAAATAGGGAGAGAGTGGGAGGCGGATAGAAGAGGGATAGAGGAGAGGATAGGTGGAGAGGAAACAAACAGGTCGAAGAGGCGGGGATGGAGCCAGTAAAG
>NC_063345.1:15016969-15031774 GCF_021869965.1 Rhincodon typus | reverse complement strand
GAAACGTTAACTCTGTTTTCTCCTTCACAGATACTGCCAGACCTGCTGAGCTTTTCCAGCAACTTTGTTTTTATCCCAAAATAGACTGTTCAATTATCAATTTTCCACTATCTATTCTACATGAGCCACACACAGATTGAACAGTATATCGTTTAACTTTTGACGTTTTTTCTTTATTCCTAAGCCGAGTGTATTATGTGTTGCATTATTAATTCTTTTCATGCTTAGTAGCCAAGAAATTCACTCTTTCATTAACCTAAGAGCGCCTGGTTAAACTGGTGTCTTCTAAAACATAAATTTATATTTGGTTTAGCAGAATGGCACCAAAAGGTAAGGGATCCTTTTCACTAATTAAGCTTGTACTAATCAACTGAGTGGGGGAGAGGGAAGAAGCCAGTTCATCCCCACCTCATCTAGAAGTGTCACAATTTGGGTGATCTGATCTGTAACTGTGATAACCTAGGGAACATCACCCAGGGTCTGGTTGTGTCAAGTTAGACACCAGTCTTGGATTTGAACCCACAAACAAAGCAAAAGAATTAGTGTAGATAAATTGTCGCTTTGAGACTAATTTTAAAGAAGAAAAAAAGCCACCAAAGACACTCTAGAACTTGATGTCACAACAGCATGTAAATTCATATTTGATGCATGTTCCTCGCCAAATTAAGGCAAGTTACTTTTGAGGATTTAAAAGTTCTGTTGTATAAACATGTTTTGGTGAGAAGGTTAGTTAGGATTAGAAGCCATAATTTCCAAAGGGTTGGCCGGTAACATGGAGATGGAAATTGAGGATGATGAAATGGATAGGTTTAAATGGTAGAAGGATTCAAATTGGAGCAGAGGAAATTAGAATTTCAAGAAAAAGAGAATTTTTAAAAATTCTTTCAGAATGTGGGTGTTGCTGGCTGTGCCTAGTTGCCATTGAGAACGTGGAGGTGAGCTGTCTTGAATTGCTGCAGTCCACATGCTGTAAGTAGAAATGGGAAAGTGAGTGAGCTGTAAAAGTGAGGAAAGAGCAAGGAGGGAAGAGAATTTCAGGAAAGGTGACTTGAAAAGGAGTTTGAACTAAGGGAACTTCAGTTACAGAACCTCACTGTGTTGCATGCAGACACTAACTCAGTCTTGAAGTGGAGGAAACTTGGTTTGCTCATTTAATTCCCAAGTTTGAGAAGTCAGAAGTGTGCAGGTAGCACAGCAATTAGCAGTAAGTCCAATATTTGGTCCTTATTGCTGTAGATAAGCTTTCAGGAAAAGCGCATGAGCTTTGCTTCCTATTGTCTAAGGAAAGAGCCACAGATTGAGGCTGTTTGTAAGTGCATGTGAGTTAAAGCCATAGCCATACCATCAAAAATTCCATACCATTGGGAGGTGACCAAGTGCACCGGGAACTTGAAAGGTTAATGTGGCCCCTGATGAAAACCTACGTGAACTAATTTATCCTTGAGGAATAATGCCCTTCCCAAAAAGAGAGAAACATACAGCAATTGGGTCCAGACAGGCAGGCACACTGGCTAATGATTGTGAGCTGATCCACAAACCTCTATTTCCAAAGAAACCCTCTGCTGGTCACCACCAACCAACTGGAAATGTTTGAGTGGGGAGTGTGATAGGAAATGGAGTACCATGGGAGATAGGGAAATGCTGGGAGGCTTCCTCTGTTCAGAATGTTTGGTGCTAAGGTTAAAATGAGGCCAAGAATCCTGTGTTTCAACTGCCAAAAGGTAGGTCATATCCTGCTCAACTGCTGGAGGTTACGGGAGAAACCCGTGGGATTTATTGGGGTATCAAGGATTTTGTATCTAAAGGAGCTGGCCACATTCACCCCCCAGGGTGAAGCGAGTAAGCCTGTTGGGGTACTGAGGGCCAGCTAAAATCTGTTCCTGGGAAATGGCATGATGTTCCCACTAGAGTGTAGTAAGTGTCAAGGTGCTGGTGGAAAAGTGATTGAAGGAGGGAACATACTCTTTATTGGGTGCAATGTGATCTTGTGTTGGGACCAGTAACCATGTGTGTCATTCCCCAGTTTGTCAAGGAGCAGACAATCCTGTCCACTTTGTATAGATACCAGAGACAATATTTTAACATCTTTAATTTGCCATCCATCACAGATGATCCCAGACCTCAAGTTCCTGCAGATGGGCTGTGATGTGCATCATAGCCTATCCTGATCAAATATCACACACATGGAGGGTTCTGTAAAATCTGGCTCCGGAGCCTCCAGCCTCAGTTTTCTTCTCAAATGAGTGACAGAGATCCCTAACATCAGTGTCATGTGGTCAATGCAGGTCACAAATTCTACAGCCTTAATTCTGTCATTGATGTCACTTCCTTGCTTGGGCAGAATGTACTAAACAGTTCAAAATATTTAAGGCTATATAAATTTTAGACTGATGCTGTCTCTGATAAATTAGGGATACGTTTAATATGAAACCTATACTTTTATTGCATCATTTTCAAATCTCTCATACCCTACTGTATACGTGACCTTCAAGAATCTTGACTGACTAACCTTTAGAGTTGGAAGAGTTCTTGCATTCAGAGAATGGGCTATTCCTAGCATCTAGGTCACATTCCCCAAAGGACCCGGTTTAGTTCACCAATTTCCATTTGTGAGCCACAGTGTGAACTGTCAGGAGTGATCTGGTGACAGCTGTCTTCAACAAAGGGTTGATGTGGAAGGTAGACACATTGTTAGACTGTCACTATCACCCTCCGAAAGGCCATACAATGATCATTGTTCCTTTAACACATCCCTCCTTTCTCACCTCCTTTTAAAAAAAATGCCCTCTTATATATTTGCATCCCTCTCTCCAGCCTCACCCAACTGCAATTACTCTTCTCCTCTCTCTTTGAAGATCTTGAAACCCAGAATTTCTTTTTTACTTTATTCATTCACGGGATGAGGGTATCACTAGCTAGGCAGCATTTATTGCCCATCCCTGATTGCCCAGAGGGCAGTTAAGAGTCAGCCAAATTTACTGTGGGTCTGGAATCAAATGTAGGCCAGACCAGGTAAAGATGGCAGTTTCCTTCCCTAAAGGACACTTAGAATGACTAGGCTAACCACCAACTGCGTGTTCTTTGGACTAATGCCTTTTTTATGATTGATTTTTTTCTGATAGCTGGTCCTTGGGGCCTTGGCACTTTTCTTAATCATTCAAAAAAAACTGATTTTCCTTTTATAGCTGACTTTTGTACTGTAGGGCTGCTGTAACTGGCTCTGTACACAAATGGATTTTCTCTGGTTATGGATCGCCAGTGAGTAGGAATAGTGCAGGAGTGTTGCCAAGCTCCCTCAAGTTTTCCTGTTGTATTAACAGTGAATCTGCAAAGCTGATATCCTTTCCAATGGGCAATCATCCTCTTGTGTGCAGTGAATGAAGTATCACAGTCAATTGTTTACTCCAGAACTGTGACCATCTCAAAAAGTGGGTCAGGCACTTGATGGATTTCTGTAACTGTTCCAGTCAGTGCACTTTTTTCTTCATTGAAATAGCATTTTTCTTTTAGCAATCTCTGAGGGCTGGTGCCTAAATTGTGTTCATTTACATGGGGAGTCAGTGGCATACTGGACTAGTAATCCAGAGGTCCTGGCTAATGTGGGGACATGGGTTCATTACTCCATTTGAAGCAGCTGGTGGAATTGAAAGCTAATCTCTGCAATAGTGACCATGAAACTATGATCTGAAGAAGCGTCATACCAGACTTGAAACATTAACTCAGTTTCTCTCTCTACAGATGCTGCCAGACCTGCTGAATTTATCCAGTGTTCTGTGATTGATTCAGATTTCCAGCATTTGCAATATTTAGCTTGTATGAGACTATAATCAATTGTAAAAACCCATCTGATTCACTGATATCCTTTTTAGGGAAAGATAACTGCCCATCTGGCCTCCAGGTGGCTCCAGAACCACAGCAATGTGGTTGATCTTGACTCCCATCTGAAACGGCCAAGCAAGTTGCTCCAATCAAGAGCAGTTAGGGATGGGCAACAAACAATGGCTTTGACAATTAATCCCATATCCCATGTTAGACTAAAAAAAGTAGAGAGCTAAAATATAATGCAGCATTGGAGCTGTGATCAGTGTCTGGAATACATGCACTAATCTGAATCAGACTTTGGACAGATATGTTTAACTTTTGGACAGTATAATCTGTTTTCTGGAATAATCTAGGTACAACCACCAACAACCATCCCCCACAATTGCTTCTGCACCCACACAAAAAAGGTTTAATCCACGCATTAAGGAAATGTCAGAGATAACAGTGTGGAGCTGGAGGAACACAGCAAGCCAGGCAGCATCAGAGGAGCAGGAAAGCTGATGTTTCAGGTTGGGACTCCATTTCTGAAGAAGGGTCCCAATCCAAAACGTCAGCTTTCATGCTCCTCTGAGGCTGCCTGGCCTGCTGTGTTCCTCCAGCTCCACACTGTGTTATCTCTGACTCCAGCATCGGCAGTTCTTACTATCTCTAAGGAAATGTCTGAGTTGTTTTAAGAGCACTGATGCAACAACTTGAATCTCAGCAAATCCCAGTTCTACTAGACTCTTGTAGAAATACTGTATTTCTGGAAATTACTTTATTTCAAATCAGTTTGGCGCTTGCAGTGACTTACTGCGAAACTCTAGCATACACAGTGGTACCTGACTTTTGGAAATTGTGCAGGTTTCCACAGTGACATTGACATGATGATTATTCTTGTTTGTAGTTGGAGTCAAAGTTACTTAACCTTTGACATCACAGCAGCTGGACTTGCATCCAGTAAATGCATGGGCAAAATATTGAGTTCTGTGGTCTATTCCATAATGAATCAACTCACTCATGGAACACCCTTGCGGGCGAGGGGTAAAGGTCAGATGAAAATGATTAGGGTATTGCTGAGAAACAACAGCGTTTGCTGAAGCTTTTTGTTTTTCGCTCATCAGGGCAATTTTCAAGAATTATGAATGTAAAGGAATATAACATTTTATTCCCCATGAGAAGAATGCGGGGTGCCCAAGTTGATTCCACTTGTCAACCAATCAGTACTCTTCTCATGCAGTAGAAAATGTTTTCCTTTACCTTTTGTAATTCTTGCAAACTGCCCTAATGACTGCCAAACAGAACACTTCATCAAACTTCGTCCTTTTTCAGCAGTACTCAAGTTCTACACTACCTAATTTATTGTTAATGAAGTCAGTGAAAAACAACAGGAGGAATTCTATACACCTTGGTTTCAAGGTCTCACTGTGGGGGGAGGGGAGAACAGAAAGTTGGTTGTGAAAAAGTTGAGAGCTTCAGATGTTTTTCAGCACTGATCCCAGTTTAGTTTCATTGGTGGAAATTTATTGAGTCAATTAATTTATCAATGAAGCTGCAACTGAATCTAGTGCACTTCCATGGCATCTGGCTTTCAGGGTAACAATCGTGTCAATCAGTTGCAATATGAGGTTTATTTGGGTAGCCCTATTCATTTGGAGATATTGCTGTAATCTGTCCAAGTGCAGAGGTCATGGGCCACTTACGTTTCTTGAAAGGTATTTTTGGGACATTACCTGATCTGATTATCTTACTTTCTGCCTTAATATATTTTCACATCTCTCTGGGTGTGGTGGGGTGAGGGGAGGCGTGGGGCGTGGTGGGAGAATAAAATTTTATTGTTTGAGTAATCAGGCATTAACTGAATGCCAGAAAGCATCAAATGCTGTAAAATTTTTCCTGTTGGAGTTTTGGAGGACGGCTGTCGGGAAAAGTGTAGATATATGCATACTTGATCCCAAGTAGGATTTGGACAGTAGCAACTAATGAGGAGCTTCTCATTTTGCTGTAATATGGTTTATCCTCTTGCACCCATTTTGTACAGTGCTTGAAGCTGAAAACAGTCAATCTGTCATCTCTACAAATTAAACAATCTCTTGTTTTGCAGACGATGTGGGAGAAGCAAACTATGATGCCAGTGGCGCCAATAGTCCAGAGACGTGTGGTGTGGGCTCCCCATCAAGCCCTGTACCTCTGCAGCGAAATACTAGACCAGGTGTGGGCAGCCAGAGGGTGGCAGAAACTGAATCTTCTCTTTGGCAGGCCACAGGTAACCAGAATTGGCGGCCTCTCTCAGAGATGGAAGTAGGGAAACCCGCACCAAAAATGAAAGATGGAGGTTTGAAGCCAGCATCGAAGTCTATAAATGGGGTGCCACAATCTGATCCGACCACTGCCAATGTGTCTCGAGTACCATCCTTGCGCACAAAGCCTACTTCCAAGATGTTTTACACTGAAGCTGGTAAATGCACTTGATATAATGTAGAGTACTAACTGGCATGCAATATTAACATTGCTCTTAACATGCTAGAACAGTAGTGCTTTTTCCTTCCCCAAGTCTGACCAATTGTTTCTGCAATTTTAACTCAAATTGAAATTCATCAAGATAAATCTGATTCTATGAAGGGGTTTTCACTGGATTTTTGTTTTATTCATCCGTGGGATGTGGGCATTGCTGGTCGGGCCAGTATTTTATTAACTGTTCCTAGTTGCCCTTGAGAAGATGGTGGTGAGCTGCCATCTTGAACCACTGCAGTCCATGTTCTGAAGGTCCACAATGTTGTTAGGGAAGGACTTCAAGGATGTTGACTCAGTGACAGAGATGGATCAGCAGTATGGTTCCACATAAGGATGGTGACTGGCTTGAGAGGAACTTTTCAGATGCTGCTGTTTCCCTGTACTGCTGCCCTTTTCCTTCTAGATGGAAGTGGCCATGGGTTTGGAAGATGCTGTCTAGGGAGCCTTGGTGAACTTCTGCAGTGCATCTTGTACACACTGCTAATACTGACCATCAGTGATGAAGGGTGTGAATGTTTGTGAATATGGTGCTAGTCAAGTGGGCTGCTTTGTCCTAAGTCATGTTGAGCTTCTTGAACATTGTTGGAGCTGCACTTTCACAGAAAGGTGGGGAATATTCTATCACACTCTTGATTTGTGTTGTGGATGGTGGACAGGCTTTGGGGTGTCAGAAGGTGAGTTCCCCATTGCAGGATTCCTAACCTCTGGACCTGGTTTTGTAACCACTGCATTGATGTGGCTAGTCCAGTCCAGTTTCTAGTCAATGGTAATCCCAGAATATTAATAGTGAGGGAATTCAGTGATGGTAATGTCATTTAATGCTAAGCGTTAGATGGTTAGATGGTTAGATTTTCTGTTGTTAGAGATGCTCATTGCCTGGTACGTATGCAACATGAATGCTACTTGCCATTTTTCAGCCCAGGCCTGGATTTTGTCCAGGCCTTGCTGTATTTGGATATGGACTGCTTCAGTATCTAAGCAGTCATGGCTGGTGTTTAACATTTTGCAATCATCAGTGAGCATCTCCACTTTGGATCCTGTGATGGATGGTAGGTCACTGAAACATCTGGAGATGGTTCAAGGATACTACCTTGAACTCTTGCAGAGGTGTCCTGGAGCTGAGACAATTGACCTCGAAAAAACACGAGCATCTTTCTTTGTACCAGCTATAACTCCAATCAAAAGAGAGATTTCCCCCTAATTTCTGTTGTCTCCAGTTTCGCTAAGGGTCCTTGATGCCATAGTAAGTCAAATGTGACCTAACATCAAGGGCTGTGACTGTCACCATTTTAATTTAGTAGGTACCCTTTTTGCTATTAGTTCCACCAACCAATATCGATGGTACAAGTTTAGAAATTGGGTAATGACATCCTTGTACTGTATGTATTTAATAAAAGACAGAGGGTAACAGCTGAGAGGAGTGTGTGGAGTAAATTTGGCCCCAAGCCATGTGGATAAATTTGAAATCCTGATATGGCTAATTGCATCCATAAAAATGATGTTAAATGCCTTCATTGGTATGAGATCTGATGTCATTCTCCCAGTTTTTGAATGCTTAGGTTTTGTATATTTGGTAAAATGCATGGTTCACCTTACAAGTATCTTCTGTGTGATTTGTGTATTTGGTTGTCAGCTAACATGGTGTGTTATACAGATGAAAATACATCCCTGTAGGAATGCTAAGAATGTAGGGAGTGGGGAGCTGAAGTTGCAGATACCCTCCATTGTGTTGTGTGGTACTGTCACGGTGTTGAATAGGATAGATTTTTAACAGACATAGCAACTCATAACTGGGTATCCATGAGGTGCTGTAAAATATCTGCAGCAACAGAATTATATTCAATGTCGATCTGTGTGAGAAGCTACGGGGTCAACCCGGTGATGCTATGACATAGGACTACTTATGTGCCAAATAGCTAAAGCAGCAACTGCTAGACAGAGCTGAGTGATCCCGTGACAAATGGATCAGATTTCACCTCTACAGTTCTGCCATATTCAGTATGGTAGTTGACAATTTAACCAACTTGCTGGAGGATTATGTTCAACAAACACCCACATTCTCAATGATAGGGGAGCCCAGTACATTAGTGCAAAAGCCCAGGCATCTCCACCTTCAGCCATCTCTGCTTGCTCCTGAGGTACCTGCCATTACAGAAGCTAGTCTTTAGGCAATTCGGTTAACTTCATGTGACATCAAGAAAAGACTGAAGACACTGGATGCTGCAAAGGTCCTGACAACATTCTGGCACCCTTAAATATAAATACAATGCTGAAGACTTCTGCTCCAAAATTATTCATGAACATAACCAAGCTGTTCCTGTAGAACTACAACACACTCATCTACCTGGCAATGTGGAAAACAAGAAGCAGGAAAAGTCGAACTCAGTGAATGATCATCCCATTTGTATACTCTTGATCATCAGCAAAGTGATGTAGGGATCATTGACCCTATCATTTCGCTGTCAATTAAGGTGCTATCAAGCAGGAGTTGCTCAGCAAATCACCTGCTCACTGATGAACAGTTTGGGTTCACTTGGAGCCACTCAGCTCCCAATCCATTACAGCCTTAGTCCAAACATGGACAAAAGAGCTGAACTCCAGGAGTGGGGTACTCAGAGGAGTCATTAAACTCAAAATGTTATCTCCTGTTCTCTCTCTCTCTCTTGCTATCTGATGCTGCCAGGTCTATAGAGTTTCTCCAGCATTTTATTTTTATTTCAAAACTCCAATGTCTGAAAAGGATATCTTGCTATAAGGTCAGAGTGACTACTTTTTAATTTCAAGATGTAATTTGACTGAATGTGGCATCAAAGATCCTTGGCAAGAAACAGGGAAGACTTGCCATTGGTTGGAGTCATACCTGGCACAAAGCAGGATGGTTGAGGTTGTTGGAATTGAGACATCTGTCCCAGGACATCTCTGCAACAGTTCCTGAGGGTTGTGTCTTTAGCTTAATCATCTTCAGCTGCTTCATCAATAAATTTACCCCATCATAAGGTTAGAAGTGAGGATATTCACTAACGATTGCACAGTGTTCAGCACCATTAGCAACTTCTCAGAGAGGGAAGCAGTCCATGTCCAAATGCCACAAGACCTGGACAATCCTGGCTTGGGTTGATGAGTGGCAAGTAGCATTTGCACCACACAAATGCCAATCTCCAATAAGAGAATCTAACAGTTATCCCTCAACATTCAATGGTATTGCATCACTGAAACTTCCATTGTTAACATCCTGTGGTTGCCACTGATCAGAATTAGACCAGCCATATAAATAATATGGCTACAAGATCAGTCAGAGGTCAAGAATTCTGTGGCAAGTTACTCAATTCCTTGCTGCTCAAAGCCAATCCGCCATCTATTAGATGCAAGTCAGTGATGGGATGTTCATTTGCCTGATGACTGCAACTCCATTAACATTCAAGAAGCTTTATATTGTGCAGGATTTGTTTAATGTCTCCTTATTCATCACCACCAATATTTTCATTCCCTTCAACACAAATGCACAGTAGTGAGGCAACAGTGTGTGCCATATACAAGATGTCCTGCAGCAACTCTCATGGGTTCCTCTGACGGCACCTTCCAGATGCTGTCTCTGTCACAAAGAAAAGCCAAGGACAGCAGATGCACGGGAACACCAGCAGTTACAAGTTCAACTCGATCCACTCCCCACCTTGAATTGATACTACATCACCGTTCTTTCACTGCTGCTTAATCAAGATCACGGAACCTCCTTCCTTCCTAAGGCATTGTGACTGCCCCTGAACCATGTGGTCTACAGTGGCTCAAGAAGGCCGCTCATCACCACTATCTTGAGGGTAACTAGGGACAAGCAACAAATACTGGCCAGCCAACGGTGCTTATCTCCCGTGAATAACATTTACTATTCCAAAAGAAAATGTTTGAGGTCAGCAAAATAAGGAACACAGCCACTAACAAAGAGGATATGTCATGCCAAAAAATCATCTGCACTTTCAATGGAGTGCAAAAGTGTTTTTTCTGAGTGAATGGTTGGTGTTGGTGATGACTGGGGGCACTGGTTGTTGGGTCTGAATGGAGAATTGCAGATGGTGTTGGGGTCAGCATCTGTAAGTCAATAACTGCCAGACAGAATCCAGAAACTGCATTGTGTGCCTGATTAAATTTAATGTTAAATCTTTTGAAGAAGCGTACAAAACCCTGTAATGATGGCAATGGATACTGAAGTAAACATATGAGTAAGATATATTTACTTGCACTATCATTTTCCGCCAGGATTCATCTACGAGAGTAAAGTACTGTCGTTGTAGTGTGGCTAGTTAACAGTTTTTATTCGAGAACGAACCGAAGTGTTTTAAAAAGAGCTCTGTCTTTATCACTAGAACATTGATCTAGATTGTACACAGCAAGTTCAATAAGAGCTACATGCTCAAAGTCACCAGTTCAATGCTTTACAATTCTGATTTTATTAATTTTAGTTTTTTTTAAACCTTACTAGATAACTGATTCCATTAAGGCTGACAGCAACCTCTTTGCTTAATGTATAAACTGTGACCTCGGTAAATCTCCGCTAGCGCAGTTGAAAGCCCCCTGCATGGGCATTTGGTTCAAGCAAATTAGTTTTAAAACTTGCTGGCTTAGGATTCCTAGTTCCCATTTCAGATCCACGACCCAAATCACAAAACAAATTAAGTGCAAAATCTCTTTGTGCTCAAGTCATGACCTGAGAAGTTTGCCAGTAATTCATCAAATGAGCCAGGGTAGGATGTAAAAGATTGGATTCCAGTTACAAGACATTACTAGGAACATAGGGCAAACTATTTGTTGAGAAGGTTTGATTTGTTGCTTAGCCATTTGAATGGTAGTCGGCACAACAACTAGTACATATTGTCACAGACAGTCTCTTCAAGTCACGTTTCTGTTGAGCGTTTGGGTTAGGCTGTGGATATATTTCTGTGATAATAACACTCTTAGAAATGTAGATAATAGTAACAAGGAAAGGCTATTGTGTCTTTGAACTTGTTCTGGCATTCAGTAAGATCATGGGTGATCATCCTACTCGGTACCCTGTTCCCACTTTTGCCTCACATGCATTGATCCATTTCGCCCTAGGTACTATAACTGCATTCTCCTTGGAAATATTCAACATTTTGGCCTCAGCCATTTTCTATGGCAGGTAATTTGTAGGCTCACCATTCTCTCTGGGTGAAAAAAAATCTCCTCATCTCAGTCCTGAATGACTAACTACTTCATATCCTTAGACTGTGGTCCATGGGTCTGGACTCCCTAGCCATTAGTTACTTGGTTAACTTTACAATTAATTTCAGACTGTCACATTACCTGTATGATTAGTTGCTGCTCCACAACCCTCCAGCTTCATTTAGGTTTTCTAATTTTTCATGGAATTCTATATATTCCAGGAGGTATTGTACCCTGAACAGTTCTTATGTTTTGGGTTCTAAAAGTGCAAGTCGGAGACTATATGACAATGGATGCTTGTGCAGTTCGTTATTATGATATCTTGAAAGCTGGTTTTATTGTTATTGAAAAGTTTTAATAACACGCTTTCTCTAAAATACTTTTTATTTTAAAAATCAAAACCTAAACGAGGGAAAGCAGAGGGGCATTAATGTATGTATGATATTTCCCTTTGTTGCTGAATGCGGTTATAACCATTATAGATCAGGAATTATAAAGTGTACAGATCCATCCTTTGAGGTGTAACATTCAGAACAGGAAAGAAGAATTGTTCAGATTGTGGCAACTTGTTCATCAAGCAGCATTGTGCTTGGAGTCCAAACTCATTAAAGATGGAACAAAAAGAAAATTGCTGGAAAAGCTCAGCAGGTCTGGCAGCATCTGTGAAGAAAAAAATCAGAGTTAACATTTTGGGTCCAGTGACCCTTCCTCAGAACTCAGATCAGTCAGCATGCTCACAGAGAAGAAAAGGAAGCAAATCTCTTGCACTGTAGATCCCAGTACCTCATGGAACATTCTGCCCCATCAGCCTCTTTTCTGCCAATCCACATTGGCTGTTCACTCCTGTGAAGACCGCCAGCAGGAAGTCATGACCCTGAGTGGACATCATCCTTGAGTCGAGAGTCAGCCGACGAAATCAGAAGAATCTGAGATTTAATCATTGCTTTGATTTAAGCTAAACTTGGTTGTTGGTGAAGGGGGAGCTATGAGTCTTTCTGGGCTGATGAGGGAATACAGTGAGCAGTGACCTGTGTTAGAAAACAGATACATATCAATCTGATGAGAGGCAGTACCCAAAATGGTCATGTAACATATTGATCACTAACCATAGACATGCTTGGAAACACTCACCTGGCTGAAGCAGCTGAGTTCATGTAGGATGACAGTATCTCCCACAAACTGTATTAAATGGTGGCAAATTTGTATGTGGAAAGGGACACATTTAACCATTTTATTCTATTCAACAAAGCTTTTCATAATTAACTAAACCGTAACTTCTAAGAATGGGGCTAAGTTAAATCCAGGGAAAGAATTGCTTTTATTTTGCAGATGAAGTTAAGGGAAACTCATGATTTAAGGAAACAGATTTAACTATTAACAACAGGTTTTCCCGTGGAGAGCATCTGCAGTTTCATGTTCCCAGAACGTGTTTCTCTGATCGTGAAAGCAATAATTGCACAGTGGTTGGATGTTATTTGTCAGTGTGCAATAACTTTACTTTTTTTCTTTCTCAGGTGATTATAGTAACGTTAATGTACAGCGAGCTCATCCGGAGAAGACCTCCTCTGGCCTGCAACGTCCTCCCATGAGACCACCAGATCCTCCTTGTCGAGATAAAGTTGCTCCACTGCTGAAAGCAGAGCAGTCCACTAGCATGGAAGATACTTCATCTTCTGTGTAAACATCCTTATTTGTATTGTGCTTTTGTTTCTCCTGTTTTCCCGCCCTTGACAATTGTTTTGCATTATCTTGTCATTGGCTTGCAATGAAGTGTAGCTTCACAAGCAACCACCCTTGCTTTTTGTCATGAAAACCCACAGCCCCAGTGAATCCTTTGTCTCCTTTTCTCTCTCTCTCCCTCTCTCATCCACCTCCTCTGTCTGTCTGTCTGTCTCTCTTCCCCCGCCTTCTCTCTCTCTCTCTATTCCTCACTCCCCACCCCCCACACCACCCATCTGTCCCTCTTCCCTCTCTTGGCTTTTCAGAAGGGATCACTAGAATCAAAGCAAAGCAGGGAGGTTGGACACAATGTTCCTCTCCCTGTTGGCTCTGGCTTGTTCTTAAGGACCTTGCAATTGGGATCTCTAGAGGAGATCTGAATTGGGCACAGACTGGACACTGAACTTGGGGCTAGGTTTGAAGGTGGGCAGTGCTTGTAAAATGCAGTGTGTGACCTGCTCATCACTTACCTGCCCTCCCCAGCGTTGCTGGGACTGCACATCTGCTGGGCAGATCAGTTGGGGGCAGGTGTTTAAGGCAGGACTACTTCAGCGGAGGTCTTGCATAAACTGATGAGCCGTTGCCAAGCATGAAGTGGCTGCTAGGCAAACAGTATTATTGTGGGAGGGCTCCTGACTGACTTCTAACTCTGGGTGGTTGGGGACCATACCACTTCACAGCTCAACCTCCAATTCAGTTCTGCTGGCTGAGGTATTGAACAAGCTTTTTACTGTGCCTTTAATATACTGAGAGAATAGTAATTACGTTGATCCATAATCGCAATTCTGGAATTCCTTATCACTCTCCTGGAATTAAATCTCCTTTTCCTATCTCTTTACTTCATTAAGATGATAATTGGTGATTTTGCTGTAAAGACTTTTCTGCTGATTTTAAAAAAAACCTCTTGAGTTTAAATTAACCCTAACAAATGTGTTCTGAGAGACAAATTCAATTCAGATGATGAGAAAAGCAAGCAATCGGAAAAAAGGCAAAGTGAAGAGAGTTGAACAATGTTGAAGCACCTCTGGTTATTGAGAGTTGGCAGTAGTGAGGGAATAAATAGATAAACTCTTCAGATTTGGCATGTATTTTCCAAACTGCTTGTCTAATTTCAAGTTCAACCATCAGTTTATTAAATGGTAGAAGAGGGTCAAAGGCCAAAATGGCCCCTTGCTGTTCATATGGGAGATTTCCTTGTCTCTATTTTCAGAAGAAAGGACATAAAACATAGAGAAATATCACGAGAACAAGGTAATCATGCATTGGCTTCACAGCCCAAGCAGTTTAAAACCTTATCCCCTCTAAACAACAATATGTTGCACAGACAGTCTTAAATAGAAGATAGATTTATTAAAGAAAATTAATAGCTAATATTACAAAGCTGTTTACAAACTAATTCTTTTGAATACGGGTCTATTTGCGAATAAGTTGCATTGAAATTGTTCCTAAATGAAGCTAGACCTTGTTTTACAGAAAGCTGGGGTTTTAACCCTTGCAATGAGAACTTGGCATCTAAAGCACTGTGAGACAACAAGGTGCAGGGCTGGATGAACACAGCAGGCCAAGCAGCATCATAGGAGCAGAGAGGCTCCTATG
>NC_063345.1:14959936-15016469 GCF_021869965.1 Rhincodon typus | reverse complement strand
TTTTAACAAGGAACCAAAGAACGGACATTACCCCAGTCTGAACCAGCACTGTCAGAAGATGAAAGGGTAGGGAGGTTGCAGTTATACCGAACTAAAATCAAAGCTTTAAGAAGCAGGATCTAACTTACCGGCTCTACCACTTCAAACTTCTTCCTCTCGTGAACCTCCTGAATTTTGTACACATACTCCAAAGATGCCTCATAGAAGTTCTGCCTCTCTTTATCAACCTGCACATCTGCCTGGATTTAAACAAAAGGATTCATCAGATCCCATGAACAGGATGCAGAAAACATTCAAATTGTCCCCTCACAGGTGGAATTGGTAATAACGATCATCATTTCAGACTGCAGTGAACTGCTTTTAAAACATTATTGCAATAAAAAATTTGGTGAAACAATGTTTTTTTTAAAAAGACATCAAATGTCACACTTTTATCTGTAGTTTCAACCTACTCCTCTCATCTGTCCTTGAGAGAGTGGCAGTGTTTCCTCTAAGCTGGGAACTCTATTGCTTTGAGGTACATCGATCGTAGCATTGACTTCCAAATCTAGACCTTACTTCTGTGCATGGACCTCAAAAGGCCTGCACAGCTGGGAAGAAAATTACAGGGAACGCAGTAGAGTGGTTACTTTTTTTTTTAAAACAAAAAAACTGCAGTATCTGTTCCAAATGTCGTTTCCACTTTTATTTATTCACTTAAAGGATGCAAGTGTCACTGGCTAGAACAGCATTTATTGCCCATTGCTAAGAATTAAAGAAACATAGAAAATAAGAGCACGAGTAGGCCATTTGGCCCTTTGAGCTTGCTCCACCATCAAAATGATCGTGACTGATCATGCAACTCAGTCCTCCGTTCCTGCTTTCTCCCCATACCCCTTGATCCCTTTTGCACTAAGAACAGTGTCTAACTCCTTGAAAACAAATAATATTTTGGCCTGAACCACTGTCTGCGACAGAGAATTTCATAGGCTCTGAAGACATTTCTCCTTATCTTAAGCCTGAATGGTTGTAGGTTGTGACTCCTGGTTCTGGACTCCCAAGTCATCAGAAAATTCTTCCTGTGTTTACCCAGTCTAGTTAGAATTTTGTAGCTTTCTGTGAGATTCCCTGTCATTCTTCTAAACTTCAGTGAATATAATCTTAACTTATCCAGTCACTCATCATATGTCAATCCTGCCATCTCAGGAATCAGTCTGGTAAAACTTCATTCCCCACCCCCCTCCCCAGCCAGAACATCCTTCCCTCAGATAAGGAGGCCAAAACTGCACACAGTATTCCAGATAGGGTCTCACCAAGGCCCTATATAGTTGCAGCAAGACATCTCTGCTCCTGTACTCAAATTCTACCTTCTTGCCTTCTTCACCACCTGCGGCACAAGGACACACAGGTCTTATTGCACCTCCCCCTTTCCCAATCTATTGCCATTCAGATAATAATCTACATTCCTTTCTTTTAAACCAAATGGATACCCTCTTTTTATTTTAATTCTCTCATTTGGACATCACTGGCTGGGCCAGCATTTATTGCCTGTCCCTAGTTGCCTTAAATTTATCCATATTATACTTCAACTTCCATTGCCCTCTCACTCAACTTATCCGAGTCACACTGAAGCATCTCAGCATCATTCTTACAGTTTACCCTCCCACACAACATAGAAAAGCAGATGTTGATACAACAAGCTCCTGTTCCCCACCCATGTCATTCGTACAAATCATGCAGTAGGCAATATGTTGATAACTCCACATGCTTTATAACTGTAGGGTACAGGGAGTGGGCACAACTATAATAAAAGTTTGATAAAAAGGTGGGGAACACAACACAAGCTATGTTCAGTTAGTAGTACTATGTGGTACAGGCAACAAAATAGATTTTCACAGTGTATAGAATTTTACAGTAGCTGTTGCAACCCTATGGTATTCAATGTGGGCTCTCAGTACGAAAAGGTAGTGAGATTTTAGAATTCTCTTTTATTGAAGAATTTAACAGTTTCCTACATGTTTTCATCTTCTAATGCTTTTATTCACATGTCAAAATTACTTTGTTTACCTCTTCTCAATTCAATATAGGTTTGTCAAGGCTGCTTCCTTAAATTACAGAACCGCTACCTATTTGCCATAAGCAGTAAATTGTATGCAGCCAATTTAGCTTTCTTCACTGTGTCATAATCCCCATAAACCACCTCTGATGGCTAAGGATAAATTTCCTGTGTCTTACTTGACATCTTACTCTGCATACGCAATGTCGAATCCTCTTTTACCCAATTCACTTATAGAATCATAGGATTTTGCCGTTCAGAAAGAGACCATTCTAACCATCGTGTCTGTACTGGGTCCCAAGAGAGCTTCCCAGCCAGTCTCATTCTCAAGCCCTAATCACTGTAGCCCTCAAAATTCATCACTTTCAAATATATATCATGCTCTCTTTTGAAAACTCCTACAGAATTGACCAATTTCGCTCTCCCAGGCAGTGCTTTCCAAATCCTAACAAGTCTAAGTAAATAAATTTCTCCTTTTCTTAGTCCTCACTCTCTTGCTGACAATCGTGAAATTATGGCCCCTAGTTACTGATATAACAACTAATGGAAACAGAATTTCCTTCTTTACCCTGTCAAAATTATTCATGGATTTTGAACACATAAGGTCACCTCAATTGCCTCTGCTACAAAAGTAAGCCCAATTTCTCTAACATTTCCTAGTATCTAAGATTCCTCATTCCTGGTATCATTCCTGTAAATCTCACTTGAATTCTCTCCAGGGCTTTAAAATTCTTCTTTAAATAAGGTGCCCAGAACTGAACACAGTACTCCAAATGTGGTCTGACCAATGATTTGTACAGATGTCACATCACTTTCTTGCTTTTCTCCTCAATATATCTATTTAAAACCCCAAGGATCTTGCAAGCTTTCTTAACAACTGTTTTAACTTGCCTGGCCACTTCAGAGAGTTATGCTGTTGAGCCCTTGGTCCCTCTGCTCCTATACTCCCCTCAAAGTTGTACCATAGAGTCTTTATTGTCTCTCCGTATCCATGTCCTTCTACTAAAATACATTACCTCACAATTCTCTGCATTAAAATTCATCTGCCAAGTGTCTGCCCATTTGGCCAACTCGTCAATGTCCCTCTTGGCATTAACCCACAATTTCCCCATTCCTACTGAAACAGTAAGGGGGAAGCATGGCAGACTGGCAATGCTGGGGAAGGCAAGCCCCACCAGTTTAAAAAAAAAGACCATTACCTCCTGAAGATGGGATTCCTTCTTCTTTGAAGAAAGACCCAGGTGTCGGTCAAGTGCAGAGTAGAACTTCTCACTTTCTTTTTCAAATTTTTTCTTTCTTTCCTGCAGGTAGGAAAAAAGGTCAGTCAATAAGATTCCACTCAAAGTCCTATAGGTCTCTTATCTGCCTCCTTCTTTCAAACCTCCACTGTCCTCTCTGCTGGACGGAAATGATTGTCACTTTTTCAAAGAAAATCAGAGACGTTCAGCATTCAACCAATGTCACTAAAACATACTGTCTGGGAATTATCAGAGTGCTGTTTGTGGGAACTTGCTATGTACTGACAAACTGCCATGTTGCCTACAGCACTGCAGTAACTATAAAGCACTTTGGAACATCTTTACAATGTGGAAGGTCTTACTCTTCCCACATCTACCTGAAACAATAATTAGTCAACTGACATCAAAACCCACCTCAGACAATATAAGTTCAAGAATCGACCTCTCTAAATGTTTTCTCTTTTGAACCCGTCATGTTGCTGTGACTTTTTCATTCCTTGGTATGCCAGGAGATGAAAGGCAGATTTAAAACCCAAGATTTACTCATTATCACACAGGCAAATGTTGAATTTTGACCCAGCGGCAATGAAAGAATAGTGAGATAAATCCAAGTCCTTCAGGGTGGTCGAGGTTGCTAGGAGGTGTAGAAAGTGTTGCCTACTAAATTATGTCTCTAAGCTACTATGCCTTTAAGACGTGCTCATCCCTGCAGAACTGTATGTGACCTGAAAGTGCAAAGGTCTCATAATCCATCTTCCACACAGATCATTTGAAGCATGAAACACTACTGGAAGCATCCACCTCAGTTAATATTAGCCTAGACACTGACTGTGAATGTAATGTTTGCATATAATAACTGCCTGCATTGAATACCTATTGGATTCTTCAGATACAATGATATCCAAACCCAGTTAGTGTCACGGGAAATTATATAACCATCACTGCGTCAGGTAAAATACCCTGCTGATGGCAAATTCACATCATTGTCAAAGTAGTCTTAGTGAGTTACTGCAGTGCATCGTGTAGATGGTACACATGGTGGCAGCAGTCATGGAGGGAGTGGCTGTTTAAAGGTGTTGGATGAGGTGCCTGTTAAGCAGGTTGCTTTGTCCTGGATAGTGTGTAGCTTCAGGTGTTGTTGGAGCTGCCCCCATCCAGGCAAGTGAGGAGTATTCCATCACACTCCTGACTTGTGCTTTGTAAATGGTGGACACACTTTGGGGAGTTAAGTGGTCAGTTGCCTGCTGCAGTATTCCTAGCCTCTGACCTGCTCCTGTTGTCATTGTATTTATGTGGTTAATCCTGTTCAGTTCTGGTCAAGGGTAACCCCCAGAGCTTGATAGTGTGGGATTCAACAAAGGCAATGCCATCAAATGTCAAGGTGTGATGATTAGATTAGTCCCACCTCTGTACTTTGAGCCATGTAAATTTTTCCATTCAAGTATTTATCCAAAACCCCTTTGAAAGTGGTAATTTTATCTATTTCAGGAAGAACATTTCAGATCACAAATCAACTGGCTGGTCAACTTTAATACTCTCATGATTGAACACACTGGCAACCCTAAACTGTTTAGGCTGATGCAATGACACTTGACCATATGAGCTACTGGAGCTGGAGGCAATGCTAGTACACCACAGCATTAGTCATCAGCACCTGTCAGACTGCAAAGCAGGGGGGGAAACTGCAGGAAAAGCAAACAGGGCAAACTAACGAATTTCTTCTGGGAAAATCAAAACAATATTTAAAACACCGCAGTCCACACTGTTCAGTATTAGGGGGCTAATCGAATCAGTTCTTTCCCTACAGAGTTAGAATGGCAGCTGCTATGTGGGAATGAATTGGCTGCGGTGTAGCGCTGCATTAAAACGATAGCACACAATACAAAAGAAGCCAGATTGCCTGAATGAATTATACACCATCCAGTTCACTAGAAGTCACCAAATGATAATGAACACTGCACTGTAATCACTGAAACAGATGCCAGTTTTTGGATATCAGATCTCAAAATCAAAAACAATTAATGGGAAAAAATTAAGAAAACAAAAGGGAACACTGGATTCTTCTGAACTGCAGCCAGATATTTACACTTATGGCCAACTTCTCCCTTCAACCATCTGACCTCCAAATGACCCCCAGAAAACCTATTTACAGCAACTTGGCTGTGTATCTTGAAAATGGC
Organism: Rhincodon typus; assembly: GCF_021869965.1. NCBI lineage: Eukaryota > Metazoa > Chordata > Chondrichthyes > Orectolobiformes > Rhincodontidae > Rhincodon > Rhincodon typus. The sequence goes on along the minus strand of NC_063345.1, from coordinate 15,011,016 downwards.
AGATCTTCTTAAACATGCTTGTACCCTAGAAAATAAGACATGGCCCATTTCATTCTAAAATTATTTTGGCTCTGGGCCTCAGTAAAAGGTTTCCCTAGTGACATTCTTATGCCAAAACTGACAATTACATGAGAGCTGTACAACTGCATTATTGACATTACGATTACAGCCTTGATGCTTGCCAATGAACAAACTGGCGGCTGCTTCAGTCATGTGACAACATACTTTTATGTAACATCTTTAAGGCAATGGGGAGCTCCATGGTTAGCACGGCTGCCTTGAAGCGCCAGGGACTCAGGATCGATTCCACCCTCGGTGACTGTGTGTGTGGAGTTTGCACATTCTCCCTGTGTCTGCATGGATTTCCTCCGGGTGCTCTGGTTTCCTCCTATAGACCAAAGATGTGCAGGCTAGGTATTGGCCAAGCTAAATTGCCCATAGTATTCAGGGATGTAGGGGAGTGGGTCTGGGTGGGATGCTCTTTGGAGGGGTGGTGTGGACTTGTTGGGCCGAATGGTCTGTTTCCACACTGTAGGGACTCTATGAAATGTTTGGAGACACTGGATACTGCAAAGGCTACAGGCCTTGACAACATTCTGGCAATAGTACTAAAGACTTGCACTCCAGAACTTGCCGCACCCTTAGCCAAGCTTTTCAACTGTTACAACGCATTGAATCAGTTCTCTCCCTAGACTCAGAATGGCAGCCGCTATGTGGGAATGAATTGGTTGCAGTGTGCCACATTAAAACGATAGCACACAGTACAAAGGAAGCAAGATTGCCTGAAGGAATTATACACCATCCAGTTCACTAGAAGTCACCAAATGAACCCTGCATTGTAATCACCAAAACTGTCATCAGTTTCAGACATCAGATCTCAAAATCCTGGGTGTTACCATTGACCAGAAACTCAGCAATGTGAAAAATTGCCCAAGTATGTCCTGTAATAAAAAGCAGGACAAATCCAACCCGGCCAATTACCGCCCCATCAGTCTACTCTCAATCAGTAAAGTGATGGAAGGTGTCATCAACATTGCTACCAAGCAGCACCTGCTCAGCAGTAGCCTGCTCAATGGTGTCCAGTTTGAGTTCCGTCAGGGCCACTCAGCTCCTGACCTCATTACAGATTTTGATTCAAATGTGGACAAAAGAGCAGAATTCCAGAGGTGGAGTGAGAGTGACAACCCTTGACATTCGACCAAGTGTGGCATCAAGGAGCGTTAGCAAAACTGGAATCAATGCATATCAGGGGGCGAACTCGCCAGTAGTTGGAGTCCTACCTGGCCCAGGGGAAAATAGTCATGGTTGTTAGAGGTCAATCATCTCAGCTCTAGCACACCTCTGCAGGAATTCCTCAGGGTAGTGTCCTCGGCCCAACCATCTTCAGCTGCTTCATCAATGACCTTCCCTCCATCATAAGGTCAGAACTGGGGATGTTCGCTAATGATTGCACAATGTTCAGCACCATTCACGAGTGCTCAGATACTGAAGCAATCCGTGTTCAAATGTAACAAGATCCGGACAATATCCAGGCTTGGGCTGACAAGTGGCCAGTAACATGCACATCACACAAATGCCAGGCTATGACCATCACCAATAAGAGACAACCTAACCACCACCCCTTGACATTCAATGGTGTTACCATCACTGAATCTCCCACTATCAACATCCTGGGTGTTACCATTAACCAGAAACTCAACTGGACTCACCACATTAACACAGTGGCTACAGGAGCAGGCCAGAAGCTAGGAACCTGCAGCAAGTAACTCACCTCCTGACTCCTCAAAGATCAAGGCACCACATCCACTAGCATCCACTCCCTCCACCACCGATGCTCAGTAGTACACACTGCTGCGATCTGCAAGATGCACTACAGAAATTCACCAAAGATCCTCAAACAGCATCTTCCAAACCCACAAACACTTCCATCTAGAAGGACGAGGGCATCAGACATATGGGAACCCCACCACCTCCAAGTTCCCCTCCAAGCCAGCCACTCACCATCCTGACTTGGAAATATATTGCCATTCCTTCACTATTGCTGGGTCAAAATCCTGGAATTCCCTCCCTCCCTAATAGCATTGTGGGTCAACCCACAATGGAGGACTGCAGCAGTTCAAGGCAGCAGCTCACCACCACCTTCTCAAGGGCAACTAGGGATGGGCAAGAAATGCTGGCCAGCCAGCAACACCCACGTCCCACGAATAATAGAGAAAAAAAAATGAGGAAATCAGGTAGGAAGGTGGCAGGAGTGGGAGGGGGCTAGGGATAGACTCAGAAGTGTTTGGGGAGGGGAGAGAGAAAATTTGGAAGGAGGAGAGAAGGAGGGAGAAGAAGAAATGGCTAATATGTTGCACAAGAGGGATTCAGGGGAGACAGAGATTGTAATGTGAGAGAGCAGGAGACCGCAAAGAAGGGTGTGAGAAGTAAAAGCTACAAAGAGGGGTGTGAGGTAGAAGGAGGAGGTTGAATCGAGTGTGAGGGGAGTAAAAGGATATAGGCCAGAACAAAGGGTTATAAAGGAGAGACAATAGTTTTAAACCTATTTACAAAGGAATACTGAGCTAACTGGGAGCCGGGAAAACAGAGGTAATGAATTCTTTGAGACTGAATAGGGAATCTCTAGTTTAAGGCTACACAAGCTCAAGAGTTATTTGACTTGGGGCAAGATAAGTGGTCATTGATCCTACTGTAATCAGCAATGCCAGGAGTTCAATAGTCACTATCCCTTCACCCGGATAGAAAGCAGGTCCCACCATGCATGAAGAGGCAGGAGGACACTGGGCAGCATTCTTCATGTGAATTAAAAAGACCACCACACCCCTCTGCCATCCAGGGACTTGAGACCATTCAAAGATTGCAGTCCTTCCCACAGACCCGCACAATTGATCAGGGATTGAAAGAGCATAATGCCATAAGAATATGGGAGCAGAATTAGGCCATTCAGCCCATCAAGTCTGAACCACCATTAGATCATGGCTGATATGTTGCACAGTCCCATTCTCCTGCATTTTCCCTATAACCCACGATGCCCTTAATATTACACCATGACCTGGCCTCTGCAACGATGGGTTCCACTAAAGGCTAGCAGCACCAGTATTAGAAGTGGCTGCTTTAATGAGGCCACTGTGTACAGGTGGGGACCCTTCTGTGAGCCAAGGAACAGCCATATGCCACCTCCTGCTGGGAAATTGCCAGCATTTACCTCCAAAGGCTAGATAAACATTGGCAGAGATCAGAGGTGGCCCCGCACTGAGCACTTTGATGTAATAAACTGTCTGCATCGCAGCTGCTGATTAATCTGCCTTTACCAATCCTGGGGATGTGGGCAACATCGAGCTCCCCTCTCACATGTTCACCCTCCGTCAGGCTAATATCCAGCTTGATATTTCAGCGAGTAAGATAATTTATCAGAACAAATAAGGAGAGCCGGTTTTCAATGACTGAAGGAAGAGTGCCTGGAAAACGTAGGTTAAAGGCAAAGATATCCAAGGAGATTGCAATTTATTTTTCCAAAGAAAACAGTGAATTGATGATGATCTGGAATTCACTGCTTGAAATAATGTTGAAGCTAATTCAAAAGCAAATTTTAATTTCTTGTTTACTTGAAAAGAAAATATTTGCAGGGACAAGGGACAATCAGATGGTTTTATTTGAATTCTGTTACAGGATAAGAGTGTCAGTGGGCCAGCATTTATTGCCCAGAGGGCAGTTAAGAGGCCAGTTAAGGACAGCTGACATCCTTCCTTCAAAAAGTGAACCAGGTGGGTTTTTACAGCAATTGACATTGGTCACATGGTTGCAATTAGGCCAGCTTTTTTGGCCTAAGTTTCTGAAAGCTTTCCAGCACTGAGGTTTTCCTGATCTCACAGCTGGGTCTGATTTGGACTAACTGACAGCAATCGGTCACTTTGTTGTCTTGTGGTACAACCGGGATTTTACAGCAAGACACATTTAAATGGATGTTGGAATTCTTGTTCATCCATTATTCTTGAGAGATTTAAAAGCAAATCGAACTATAATCGACAGAAAAATGACAATCCAATTACATCCTGCACTTGAGCAAAAGATTACTTCCCACATTGCCTCCTACAATGACCCAATAAGTGTCAGTATGCAATCCAACACTAAATCACACAATCCAAAGGATCCCCTATTAAATTCCCCAATGAATGGAAGTGGTAAATTTTAACATGGGAATTACTGAGCTAAGGAAGGAGTTGTAAGGATAGGGGCAGCAGGGGGTAGAATTTGGCTGTTGTTCAGTGATTTATTTTTTAATCTTTATTCTAAAACCAAAGGTTATAGTTTATGGATATGGGTTAGGCCATTTAGGACTGAGATAAGGAGAAATTTCTTCACCCAGACAGTGGTGAGCCTGTGGAATTATCTGTCACAGAAAGCAGTCGAGGCCAAAACATTGAATGTTTTTGAGGAAGGGTTAGATATAGCCCTTAGACCTAAGGGGTTAGTGAAGAAAGCAGGAGCAGAGTATGGATTTGGATAATCAGTTATGATCATACTGAATGGCAGAGCAGGCTAGAAGGGCTGAATGGCCTACTCCTGCTCCTTTTTTTAAAAAAAAGTTTCTATTCTTTCTCGAGTTTTGTATATATTTGGAGAGGCTAGCTAGGCCATTCCAAAGGTCAGTTAGAGAGTCCATGTATGGCTTTGGGTCTGGAGTCCAGCAGGGTAAAGACAGTAGATTTCCTGTCCTAAAGGACCTTAATTCTTACAACGTTCCACAATTTTATGAATTGAATTTACATTCCACCTGCTGTGGTAGTGGGATTCAAACCCTTATTTCCAAGAACATTAATCGGGCCTTCTAGAATACTAGACCAGTGACATTACCATGACACCACCGCATCCTTTATGCATACAGGAGATGACATTGGGACTGGACAATTATTTCCACCTACTCTGTCTATGCCCTCAATTTTATCCCCTTCAATCATGTCCCTTCTCAACCTCCTCTGTTCTAAGGCAAACAACCCTAGTCCATCTAATGATTGGCAAGCAGCCACATTTGCTTTCCTCTGCCCGATTGGTTAGCAGACGTAGGAAACTAAAGTAAATCTATTGTGCTTCAACCAAGGTGAGGTGAGAGGGGGCACCACAAGTCATCTTTTGCATCTAGATTCCATCAATAAACAGAACATAAAGCGCGAGAGAATCCAACCACACCGTTACGGCGATCTGCTGAGAGGATGGAAATTTGCCAGGATATACTTAAATGGAGTAAGCAATTCAATCCAAACTCCTGGAAAAACAGCACTCCTGAGAATCTGAATAGTCTGCACTAACTTCAACCAGAGCAGATAAACAAACACCAGATGGTTCCTCCCCACCCACACAGAAACATCACTCCGGTTGATAACATGTTCATTAGGAATTCATCACTCCCTGCCCCCAGCAAAGCCTTGGATTTTGCGCACACACACGCATACACACACACAAAAATTATATCATTAGCCTTTTTCACGAATGAGTAATTATTTCACAACTTAGCTTCAACACACACATGAACATTTATCTAAAATCTGCTCCAATGCGTGGGGACAGTTTTCTTAAACATTGACTCAGGAACAAGAAATGCGATTGCTCAAAATCTCTCCTCCTGGTTTAATTTTATATTCAGCCCATCATTACAACAGATTATACTTGGCTTTAACTGATCCTCCCAGTCAGTAGTCTGGTTCCATTTCTTATCTCAAAAGAGACGTTGAAGGCTAGTCAGTGCAAAGGGCAGTGGAGTGTCAAATTTGGGTTTTATTCCAAACCAGGAACCCTCCATGCATCAAAATGGAAAGAGGGGAAACTCAGTGCAGGATGTCGTCTGTTACACATAGCACTCCCCTTTATTGCGCAGTGTCAGGTTTAGAACTGCAGTACAGAATGTTACCAGTCTATCCTTAGGCCTTTGAGTGCGTTTGGGACAGTTGGGACCAGACAGGAAAAAGGGAATAATGATTCCAAGTCATCCCAACACAGAAAAAAAAAAAATCAATACAAGGACTTAGTACCTCATATATCCATTTATCTAGGTCAGGGTCATAGTCATACAGCACAGAAACAGACTATCTCAGCCATGCCAACCAGATAATCTAAACTGATCTAGTCCCATTTGCCAACCATTTGGCTCATATCCATCTAAACCCTTCATATCCATGTATCCATCCACATGCCTTTTAAATGTTGCAATTGTACCCTCCTCCATCACTTCCTCTGGCAGCTCATTCCATATACGCACTATCCTGTGTGAAAAAGTTGCCCCTCGGTCCCTTTTAAGTCTTTTCCCCTCTCACCTTAAACCTAGTTTTGGACTCCCCCCAACCCTTGGAAAAGACCTAGGCTACCAAACTTATCCATGCCCCTCACGATTTTACAAACCTCTATAATGTCACCCCTCAGCCTCTGATGCTCCAGGGAAAATAGCTGCAGTCTTTCAGCCTCTCCCTATAGCTCAAACCCTCCAATCCTAGAATCATTCTTGCCAATCTTTTCTGAATCCTTTCAAGTTTCACATCTTTCCTATAGCAGGGAAATCAGAACTGAACACAGTATTCCAAAAGTGGCCTAACCAACGTCCTGTACAGCCACAACGTGACATTCCGACTCCTAAATTCAATGCACTGACCAATAAAAACAAGCATACAAATTGCCTTCCTCACTATCCCATCTACCTGCAACTCCGCTTCTAAAGGAACTGTGAATCTACACTCCAGGTCTCTTTGAAAGGAACAGCACTTTAATGAGCCCACACAATGTCAGCTGTTCTTATTTTATTATTGGTTCATGGGTGTGTGTCATTACTTATTGCCCAGACCTAAATTCCCAGAGGGTAGTCAAGAGTTAGCATTAATTTGGTCTTCAGTCACACATTGGCTAGATCAGGTAAGGGGAATAGATTTCCTTTCATAAAAAGGACAGCAATGTCCCAGGTGGGTTTTGACAAAAATCAGCAGTAGCTAGCTTTTTACTTTAGTGAATTTAAATTTCATTATCTGCCTCAGTGGGATATGAACCCATGGCTGAAGAAAGTTCGCATCAGTTCTGGACTACGAGAGTAGTGACATAACCACTACACCAAATGTAAAGCTGGAAACCCATTGATGGCAATAACAACTGCTGCAGAATACAGCAGCTGACTCCATACTGTGAGGTGCAAGGAAAACAGAGGGAGAAAGAAAAGCCTGACGTTAGTGGTGGGTAAGCTGTTGGAGGGGATTCTGTGGGACAGGACATACGTGCATTTGAAAAGACAAGGACTGATTAGGGATAGTTTTATGCAATGCAAATGATGTCTCACTAACTTGTTTGAGTTTTTTGAAGAAGTGACCAAGAAGAATAATGAAGGCGGAGCAGTAGACATGAAGGGTATAAACCCAAAACGTCGACTTTCCTGCTCCTCTGATGCTGCCTGACCTGTGTTCCTCCAGCTCCACACTGTATTGTCTATAAGGACTTTAGTAAAGCCTTTGACAAGGTTCCACATAGCAGACTAATTAGTAAACTTAGATCACATGGGATTCAGTGAGGGCTTGTCAATTGGATACAAAATTGGCTTGATGGTAGGAGACAAGAGTGGTTGTGGAGGGTTGCTTTTTGGTGTGCAGAATCGTGATCAGCAGTGTACCACAAGGATCAGTTCGGGGTTCATTACTTTTCATCATTTATAGAAATGATTTGGGCGTGAATATAAGAGGTATGGTTAACAAGTTGTCAGATGACACCAAAATTGGTGGTGTAGTGGACAGTGAAGTTTACCTCAGTACAACAGGACCTTGATCAGATAGGCTGAGTGGTGGCAGATGGAGATTAATTTAGATAAATATAAGGCAAACTAGGGCAGGGCTTATGCACTTAAATGGCAGGGCCCTGGGGAGTGTTGCCGAACAAAGAGATCTAGGGGTGCAGGTATATAGTTCCTTGAAAGTGGAGCTGCAGATAGACAGGCTGGTGAAGGCTGTGTTTGGCATGCTTGCCTTCATTAGTTTAATGCACTGAGTATAGGAGCTGGGACGTCATTTTGCAGCTGTACAGGACACGGATGAGGACACTTTCAGTATACTGCGTTAAGCTCTGGTCTCCCTGCAAGAGAAAAAAATGTTGTGAAACTTGCAAGGGCTCAGAAAATATTTACAAGCCCATTGCCTGGATTGGAGGGTTTGAGCTATAGGGAGAGGCTGAATAGGCTGGGGCTTTTTTGACCTGGAGCGTCAAATGTTGAGGGGTGACCTTATAGAGGTTTATAAAATCATGAGGGACATGGACAGGTTGAATAGCCAGAGGTCATTCCCCCAGGGTGGGGGTGTCCAAAACTAGGGGGTATAGGTTTAAAAGTGAGAGGAGATTTAAAAGTGACCCAAGAGGCAACTTTTCCACGCAGACAATGGTGAATGTATGGAACGAGCCGCCAGAGATGGTGGTGGAGGTTGATACAATTACAACATTTAAAAGACATCTGGACGGACACATGAGGAGGATTTAGAGGGACATTTAGCCCATGGGACTAGATCAGTTTAGGATTTCCGGCTGGTGCAGACAAGTTGGACCGAAGGATCTGTTTCCATGCTGTATGACTATAATTCTATATCTAGCACAATGGAAGGCTACACAGACAGCAATTTTAACAATACTTTTAACCACATACCTTTGCAACTCCAATGTGATCTTTCTTAAAAATTTCCAACGGCTTAATGAGCATGTTACTGGAATTCTGAATCTGTAACAAAGTGCAAGTGGCAAATAAGTTCAGAGTTCACTATCTTTTTTTAAGTCTTATTCTGAAGATCAAGCAAACAGATCTCCGCCGAGAAGTAATGCAGAAAAGAAAATTAACACATTGATAAAAACCTAAAATAGTCAGAATAGAGGAATAATACTTTGACAAAACAATAAAAGTCTTAAAAAAAGGAAAGAACAGGAATGGACATGTTTAAAGTACTCTCCAACCAATCACATTGATTGCCACTGAATGCTTCCACACTGTTTGGATCTCAGCTGTGAATTATTTAAAAGAAAATTTCTTTTCATTTCACGTTACCTGCATTCATGTTCTTTTCCTTAAAATGATGAAAACTGAAAATTTGGCTTCACTTTTCAGGCAAAGCATCTGCCTGACTGTCCTCTGCTTCACTGACAAGCTGCTCCACAGATACAAGTTACTAGGCTGGTGAATGAATCCTCTAGGAACATGTTATAGATTCCAACAATGCAGCTCTGGAACCTTATCCAGAACAGTCACAAAGCAGGAGAAAATAACTACCAGTGGTACGTGAAGCAATGACTAGGTGGTAAGGGAAAAGACGGGGTAATATTGCAGAGATAGTAGGAATTGCAGATGCTGGAGAATCTGAGATAACAAGGTGTAGAGCTGGATGAACACAGCAGGCCCAAAACGTCAGCCTTCCTGCTCCTCTGATGCTGCTTGGCCTGCTGTGTTCATCCAGCTCTACACCTTGTTATGTCGGGTAACATTGCAGTACAAGTTGTCTTGGTTAGAAAGAGAGGTTTAAAACATAATAAAAGAAGGAGGATGATCAGCCGGTGCTATGAAGTCTTGTGGGCAAACATCAGAGCGTGATGAAACAGATCCATCATCTTCCATGTGCTACTGTCATTCCACAACCATTTATCAGTTACAGAGCAGCTATGGTTAAAGAAATAAAAGCTTTAAAATTAAAAACAAGAGAAAAGAATTAGTAAACAGGTCCATGAATTGCTAAAATACTACAATTAATACTATAAATTAATTTCCTCAATGGAAAGCTGTGATCAGAAAAATAATTCACATCCAGTACCTTGTATGGTGTTTCATGGACAGAACCACAGGATCTGTTTCCATGGCTGTACAACTCTTCGGCCAAAGGTATCCATCCCGACTGGGTTTCTCAAACTAAACTAGTCCCATTTGCCTGCACTTGGCTAATATCCCTCAAAACCCTTCCTATTCGTATACCTGTTCAAGTGTCTTTAAAATGTTGTAACTGTACCTGCAGCTCCCACTTCCTCTTGTTGATTGGTAATTTCACAACGATGGGCAGATTCTAATTTCCACAACATCTCTCCTTCCATAATATTAGAGACTGTCACAATGAGATCAGCTTGTTGACCACTACACCATACTTTGAGACATGGGGACCAGTGCTCTTGCTTCCCCTATTTTCCACAGGTCCCTATCATACAAAAGCTGCACCACTTTCTTCCTTATTAAGTCTGTGTTCCTTCTATACTCTAATCCCGTAAGTGTGGCACCATTCATCACCGGGACTCAATAACTTTGGAGATCTTTCTCACCCCATTATAACCAAACAATTTTGATTCAACTATCTCTAGCATTCTTACATTTGTACCTTCATAATGTTATTCCGTTCCAGTATCTACCCACCTTATAATTAATCCTTCTGAGAACGTTATACCTTTCAATAAGATCACACCTCAGTCTTCAAAATTCCAGGGATTCTAGGTCCATTCTCCTGAATCTGTCAGACAGCCATTTCATATCAAGAATCAGTCTACTAACATGCCAAACCTGCAAAATCCAGTCGTAAATGGTGGTGGACAATTAAACAACTCACTGGAAAAGGGGTGGCACAGCGGCTCCGTGATTAGCACTGCTGCCTAACAGCGCCAGGGACCCGGGTTCGATTACAGCCTCGGGCGACTTTCTGTGTGGAGTTTGCACATTCTCCCCGTGTCCGCGTGGATCTCCTCCAGGTGCTCCGGTTTCCACCCACAGTCCAAAGATGCGCAGGGTAGGTGGATTGGCCAAGCTAAATTGCCCATAGGTGGGTTAGACATGGGGAAATGCAGGGATAGGGGAGTGAGTGTGGGTGGGATGCTCTTCAGTGGGGCGGTGTGGACTTGTTGGGCCGAATGGCCGGTCTTTACACTGTAGGGATTCTATAATTCTATGATATTCCCAACCTCAATGATGGAAGGGACCAATACATCAGTACAAAAGATAAAGCTGAAGCATTCGCAGCAATCTTCAGCCAGAAGTGCCAACTGGATGATCCATCCTAGCCTCCTCCAGTGACCCGCAGCATCATAGATGCTGGTCTTAAGCCAATTCAATTCACTCCAGGCAATATCAACAAATGGTTTGAAGCACTGGATACAGCGATGATTATGGGCCTTTACAACATTCTGGCAATAATGCTGAAGACTTGTGCTCCAGAACTTGCCACTTCCCTCGCCAAGCTGTTCCAGTGCAGTTACAACACTGGCATCTGCCTGACAATGTGGAAAATTGCCCAAGTATTTCCTGTACATAAAAAGCAGGACAAATCCAACCCGATTAATTACCGTCCCATCTGTCTATTCACAATCATCAGTAAAATGACAAAGTGTCACCATTGAGCAGCACCCGCTCAGCGACGCCCAGTTTGGGTTCCACCAGGGCCACTCAACTCCTGACCTCATTATCGCCTTGGTTCACACATGGACAAAAGCGCCGAATTCCAGAGGTGAGGTGAGAGTGACAGCCTTTGACATCAAGCTGCATTGAATTGAATGTGGCATAAAGGAGCCCTTTCAAAACTGGAATCAATGGATATCAGGAGCAAACTCTCTGCTGGGTGAAATCATACCTGGCATAGGGGGAAGATGGGACAAAATCAGAAATTGCTGGAAAACCTCAGTAGGTCTGGCAGCATCTGTGAAAAAAAAAAATCAGAGTTAACGTTTTGGATCCGCTGACCATTCCTCAGAATTGGTCTGATTTTTTCCTTCACAAATGCTGCCAGACCTGCTCAGCTTTTCCAGCAATTTCTGTTTTTATTGCAGATTTACAGCATCTGTAGTTCTTTTGGGTTTTATAGAGGAAGATGGTTCTGGTTGTTGGAAGTCAGTCATCTCAGCTCCAGGACACCTCTGCAGGACTCCTCAGGGTAGTGTCCTAGGCCCAACTATCTTCAGCTGCTTCATCGACGACCTTCCCTCCATCATAAGGTCAAAAGTGGGGATGTTCACCAATGATTGCACAATGTTCAACGCCATTTGCAACTCCTCAGATACTGAGACAGTCCGTGTCAAATGCAACAAGATCTGGACTTGGGTTGACAAGTGGCAAGTAATATTCGCACTGCACAAATGCCAAGCAATGACGATCTCCAATAAGAGAATCTAACCATCACTCCTTGACAGTCAATGGTGTTACCATCATCAGAAGCCCCACTATCAACATCCTGGAGGCTATCATTGACCAGAAACTCAGCTGGACTTACCGTATAAATACAGTGGCTACAAAAACAGGTCAGAAGCTAGGAATACTGCAGAAATTAGCTCCCCTCACATAGAACTTGGCTTGAGTTCTAATGGCAGAGCTATCAAACTGCTCTTGGGATTTAACTAACTGCATCCCCACACAACATGTGCAGTCCAATTGCTTTCCCTTCAGCTAAAATTTAGCACTCCTAACAAGGTCTACTCTCTAGTCTCAACCTAGTAACCTTCAGACTCTGTATGCAACCTTTTGAACAGTGACCTGTTAAAACTCTGCAATATCCCCTCCCTTGCTGCTGGGTAGAATTGAAAGTTGCCACCTCGCAACACTTGAACTGAATATGCTCTGAGTATTGCATTTCACAAAGAATGCAAGCTTCCCTGAAACAACTGGATTCACAGGAAATAGATTTCATCACAATTTGCATTCCATTGGGTGACACTAACTTTTCAGATCTCAGCTGACAGAACACCAAAGGTGCTCAGAGACAAGTTTAAAAACAACCAGTCCTCTGTCCCACATTACTGCGCATTGACTCCTGTTGGAAAGCACAAAATTTGACTTAACTGTAACAACCATTTACCATGCTCAAGAATCCTTTTTTTGTAAAGATGAAACTACAACTGAAAGTTTCAATTTTTTATCACACACAGCAATAATATTAACTCAAAAAGGTAACATTTAATTTCAGCCACTGCTTAGCTCAACCCAATCCATTTAACTTAATGGTGTTCAAAACATTATACGGCGACTAAAGCACTTGCAATTTGTTAGTTTATTAATCTCAACTTTAAAATTAGCTTTGATATTGTTTCCAAACATATGTTATGATCATGCTCTTTGAAAAGATGTCATAATATGTATTGAACAAAAGTATACTGAAGGAAAAATGTTATACTGTTCTTGAAGATGTGCCATGGGCACTTAAACCACCTGTGTTCTCAGTGATTTAACATGGCTGAAAAACAGCATAGTTGACAATGCTAGATTCTACTACAATTTAACTCAAATTTCAACTTAGGCTATTAACTCAAACTTCAATGTAAAAGCACAACCAAAAAAGCCAAGCGAAAATATTGGGATCAAAATTATGCACCAATAGCATGTTTTAAATTGTGACTAGGAAATTGCACAGCCTTTATAGAAATAATTCACAGCTTCCCAGTATTAAAGAAGCTGACCAAACATCCTAACTTCACTGCCTTTAGTAGCCCTGGATCATGCTACAGAGCAAGTAGGACAAGAGGCATTTGGCCACCATCACCTTGGAAGAAGAGTCCAGGAGAATGAAAGATGCAGAGATTGCAATAATCAGATAGCAAGTCTATGCAGTGATTTGTTTTTACTGACCAGAGACTTGTTGCATCCCAGGAATGACAGCATAATACATCACATTTAATGAGGTTACCATCATATAATTGTCAAAAATTACACATCTTACAGATATTGAAAGAGATACACCAGGTAGACTATTCTGGACAAAAAAAAAATAGATTTTTTTAATAAAATAGCTCTTCCTTTTCCAGAATCTTCTACTGCAGAGTTTTGTGCCTCAAATCCCAAAAATCAATTGCAGAATGTGCAAGTAGCTGATTTATTTCCCAATGGTGGGGATTTGCCAACATCCAGGCCTGACTGACCAGTAAGACCAAAACACCTCCCATCTCCTTCCTGAAACCAGTGCAACCAATTTCCCATGTGACAGAGAGACCATAATCAGGTGAATGCAAGGAATTTAGAAGGAGGCGGCCATTCAGCACCCCCAGCCTGTTGTGACACTCAACAGGACTACGGTTGATCCGCAAACTAACTCCACACATTTGCCTTGTCTCCACATCCCCTTAAACCTTTGGTGAGCAAAAATGTAGCAACCTCAGATTTCAAATTAATAGTTGATCTGGCATCGATTGCCGTTACCGGAAGAGAATTCTGAAGTTCTACACTGCGATGAAGTGATTCTTGATTCACTCCTGAAAAGTTTGACTCAAATTTAAGACCAGTCCCCTAGTACCTCATTCCACAACCAACCAAAACACAATCTTCATGTTACCTTAGTCCTCTACTGCATGATTCTGTCAGTCCATTGTGTCTGTGCTGCCAAAAATGTACTACTCTACTCGTCCCACCTTGCAGCAGTAGGCGCATGGCCTTAATTGATAAAATTTTGAGTTCTCATCCACTTATTTGTTAAAAGATTGGGAGGTTTCCCTCCCTCAGGCAGTGCATTCCAGACTTCTACCACCCTCTGGTCCCCTATAAACTTCCTGCCTTTCACCTTAAAATTTGTCTCCCTGTTAATGACATAGGGGAACATCTTGTCCATGCCCCTCAATCTTGTACACCTCCCCCCTCAAAAGAAAACAAGAAGGTTCAAGGAGGCAGCTCACCACCACCTTCTCAAAGACAACAACGGGCAGGCAATTAATGTTGGCCAGCCAGCACTGCCCACATCACAAATGAATAACAAAAAAAAAAAAAAAAGAGTTAGTCCAGACTCTCTTCATGGCTGAAATGCTCCATCCCAAGCAACATCCTGATGAATCTCCTCTGCACCCTCTCCAGTACAATCATATCCTCCTTATGGTGCAATGACCAGAACTGCACACCGTACTCCAGCTGTGTCCTAACCAAAAGTCCAATACAGCTCCAAAATCCATCAACTCACTTCTCAACATTGGACCTCATCTGCCACCTATCCACCCGCTCCACCAAAATGCCCTTTTTGAGTTCCATACTGTCCTCCTCACTGTTTACAATTCATCCAAGTTGTGTCATCTGCAAACTTGGAAATAGCGCCCCGAGCACCAAGAGCCAGATCATTAATATATATCAGGAAATGCCAGGGTCTGTGGGGAAATCCACCATAAATCTTCTTCCAGCCCAGAAAATATCCATTTTGATTTGGCATATTGTTGTCACATGTCCCCAAGTACAGTGAAAAGCTTTATTTTGCGAGCAGTACAGGCAGATCACAGCAAACAAGGACATACAGATCAAAGGGTGCTTAGACAGAATGATGCATACAAGGGTACAGCTGCACTGGAGGTGCACAAAGCAAGATCAACATTAGCAAGATCAGCATTATTTGGAGTTAGAGAGGTCCATTCAGCAGTCTAATAACAGCAGGGAAGAAGCTGTTCTTGAACCAATTAGCATATGTGTTCAAGCTTCAGTATCTTCTGTGACCATTGATCAGTGACCATTTCTCTGTTTCCCATCACTCAGCTAATTTTGTACCCATATTGCCACTGTCCTTTATTAAACCATGATCTGCAACTTTCTTCACAAGTCTATTGTGAAGCAATGTGTTAAAAGCCTTGTGTTTATCAGGACAAACACAAGCAAACCAAATTTCGAACAATGACAACAATCTACTCAATGGGAAAGAAGTGTTGACTGCTTGACAAGTTGTCAGATTGACCAAGGGCATTGCACTTGAGAAAGCAACAGTGAATTACAACTTCCCCAAACTCCAAGGCATTTCAATAAAAGGAGGGTTTGGACATATTCCTCTTGTTAGCGGAGTATAGTTCTGGGAAGAACTAAATCACATTTTAAATTTGAAGGTTTTAAATCACACATGCTCAGCATGCTCAATTGCAAAGCCCCAGAGTTGTGGAGAAAACTATTAGCCCTAACTCAACAACTAACCCCATATACAGTCTCAACTCAGCAGCTGCCCCTACCCTCCCCCAAGCCCTCTGTCATACTGATACTCTGACTTCAGTAAATATAAGAGGATTTGAGTTAACTAGATATCTAGGACTTTTATCAGCTAGTGAACAACAATGAACATAGAGATAGAATTTGATTGCTCAGTTTTCTGTGGAATTACTCATTCCTTCCTGGTTCTTTTAGAAGTATTCTTTATGGGTATACAATGTATATAATTTTTAAAAGGAAAGCTTGCAGAGAAGTCTGATAATCAGCAGGTGCTGCAAGAATCCTTTCACTGCACCAAATTCTGACCCATTCCACTGTCACAATCACAAATTTTTAGTGTCTGTTCTATTAAATTGTATAAGTATCATAAGTTGTTTCCATAGTTTACTCTGCATGTGGAGAAAATTAAGGATTTATAAACTACTGCCAATCGACAAAGAAAACTTTGCAACAGAAATTGCTTTAACTGCCTTCAATGTGCCCAAGGGCACCAAAACCCAACAAGTTTCAGAATGTACTGACAAGAATACTCTGATTGGGAGTTTAAACAATCATTGTAACATACGTTATCATCACGGGAGCACATACATTGCCTACAAATCAATTGTTTCCCAGTAAATAACCTTCCAAATATCATACTTTTGCAGATAAAGCTCAAAATAAAGCACTTACCATCATCATCCTCTCATCCTCCACTTCCTGCAGCAGCCCTGCAAATTCCTTGAAAGATTCAGCTGGAAGAGATAGAATCATACAAATTTACAGTACAGAAGGAAGCCATTCAACCCATCGTGTCCATACCAGCTCCCAAAAGAACTACTCAGCTAGTCCCATTCTCCAGCCCTATCTCCATAGCCCTCTAACTTCATCAAATATATATCTAGCTCTCTTTTGAAACTCCAATTGAATCCGGCTCCACCACTCTCCCAGGCAGCGCATTTAAAATCCTAACAGCTGAGTATAGAAGGTTCTCTTCATCTCACTCCTAGCTCTGTTGCTGAACAATTTTGAAATTGTGACCCATATGGATGGGAACATTAACCATAAGAATCAATCCTCAGCAGGTGTCTGAATGAAAATACAGTACAGCTATCCCTAGTCTGACTGATTCATCCCTAAGTATTATGCTAAACAGCCATCACATTGAAATGAAATATCAGAGTGAATTAAGTTTCTGACCTGTAACTTTAACATTCAAAAAATGTTGTCGTGGACTGAACAGGCCCAAACGTCATTTTTGTAATTCTTCCACTGACTCTTATAAGGTTTACCCAGCTCATCGAGTGCCTGCCTCCCTCCCACAACCCCGCACACTTTCCCCAATACTCCTATCAATTAATGGAGGGACATACCAAGGCAGCAAGAAGCAGGGTCAAGGGATGGAGGGGTGAGACGAAGAGTTGTTTGTTTTCCCCCAAAAGAGACTGTTTCCTCAGTAATTCCATTGTACTGGAAAATCAGCAACTCCCTATCCGAGGAGCAAAACCAGAACTTGCTGGAAAATCTCAGCAGCTCTGATAGCATCTGTGGGGAGAAATCAGAGTTAGCGTTTTGGGTCCAGTGACCTTTCTTCAGAACGGAAGCTGTTCCAGAATAGAACATTCACTCTGATTTCTCTCCACAGATACTGGCAGAACTGCTCGAATTTTCCAGCCATCTGTTTTTGTTTCTGATTTACAGGTCTTTTGTTTTTTCACTTTTGAGGAACATTACTAGTTTTACAACAATGCCAAAACAAACAAACAAACAAACACTTAGAATATGGATAGGAAGGCCAACACCATTTCCTCATTCTCAGTCATGGATAGAGTCACATACTTCAAAAGACCAGCTGGAGGTTTTTAGTCTCCCCGAAGAAAGCAGTTTCACATCAACAGATTATAGGATGAGGAAGCACAAAGGCTAAGAAAAAACTTTCAGACCCCTGATTTTATAGAGTATTCACCAATTGAGTGTCTTTAGGCAAGAGGCATAGTAAGGTGCATAGTTTTAAAATCATGTATTGTCATCTTTAGGAGAAGGACGCTTGTACATAGTTTCAATGCAGTTCCAAGGGGGCACAAGCACACAACAGAAAAGCTTAGTGAGATTCAGTCACGTCACTGAGATATGCCCAAGGGAGGTAGGTGTGAGGAGAATGTCCCCACACATAGAATCTCTCATGAACAGCTAGAGAAAGCATCTGCTGTCTGTGCACAGCAGAAACATATGCTGAACATTGTTGATAGCAGTACTAAGTTCTGTGGCAAACACTTACAAACAGCCTTGCTTTCTAGTTTGAAAGATGCTGAACATTCTCTTATGACAAAAAGGAAGGGAGCACACTTACTGGCTGGGTGAGAAAGACCAGGAGCTCAGCAAGATCTGAGCTCAGGTTTTTAAAAGCCAATCATTCTGTTTCATTATGCACGAATCCAAACACAGCATCAGGGAAATATTAGAAACTTTTGTTTGCACACAACAGTTTTTGTCACCACAGATTGCCTCACCAGGATCAGTATCTTTACCCAGTAAAACACCCGAGAACCAGCACAGTCCAGAGATAGGTGCTTTAATCCGCATGTCCACCCATGCAACTTCACTGACTCCCACGTCCCCTGCCGCACCTAAGACCATCTCAAATTAACCTCATTTTCTCTCAGGGATTTCAATCTCCTTCTCAACACTTCAGCTCAATTATTAACTCAGCTGCAGACAAGCCTGTTGCCACATGGAGGCATACATGAGGGCTGTCGTTGGTCTCCAGTGGGCCGCGGGTGTCCACCATTCAAAAAGCCAGATGGGCTAAGCATCAAGGAAGGGGAGTGACCCAGTGAGAGCCACCTCCAACACCTTGCTGCTGATAACCTTTTCTTCCCATCCCCACTGCAGCAACTCACTCTGGCCTGGGTCACCACTTAATCCTGGGTCTTCTGTAGCTGTTGTATCCACAACAGCCAGAGCCTCCCCAGTGGCGCTAGTGAGCAGAAATGATCCAAGTGGTCGGCGGCTCTCAGGAATTTCTGACCACTTGATTTTCAGGTGGCAATCTGAGGGAGCTGCCTTCCTGGAGATGGCAACATGCATCTCATACTGGTCTTCCAACCAGCAGGGGAAAGCCCCATCCCCAAGCAAAGCAGTCACGCTCTGGAGAATCAAAATTACAGATTCAACAAAACACAACCCTGATTGTCTCATTGCCACTCTCACTATCTAAAGTTAGTTCAAGTTGGTGGGGGAGGTGGCGACAGATGAGAATTATGCTGTGACCTTGCTGTTGGTCAACATTTGTTCAAATTTCATTCATAATCACCTTTGGAAACAAAGCAGTCTCAAGGAGGATGCAAAACTATTTTCTTAAAGTGCTGATGCACATTGTTTTAATCAGCTTCACTATCTCACAATTGGGCTCAATGTCAGAAAACTGCAGTGGCCAGCTGCTACAAAATGTGTTGCTTGCAAAAACATCATAATATAAATACAGAATGCCCAAGGTCTCAAGCTGAATATATAAAAAAACAATCTGTTTAAAACAATTCAGAGGGGGAGGAAAAATACAAGTCAACTAGAACCACACAAGACTGAGGGCCAGAAGAGATTTACTGTCAAGTGAAGATTACAGGGATACAAGTTCAGTACAAGAACAAAAATATTGATAAAAGAACAATTAGGAACCAGAGTGGATATTAGAGCATTCTGTAATCACAGGCAAGTTTTCCCTGGAGGATAGTCGGCCACAGTTGATTGTATGAAGATTCGAAAATTTAAATTGGTTAATTGGAGGAAGGAACAGGTAATGTCCCCTGTGGAAACTGCCTTTACAAGCTTTGATGAAATTGTTGCTAAATCTACTCCTTCTACAATCACATATCTAATGGATGGTCAGGTCTGTAGGAATAGAGTAGGGCAGTGAAATACAACCAAAAAAGGGGCAAAAACAAGTTGAATGGACCACTGGGCAAGTTTCGTATTTTATTGTTGATTTTTTTCTTGCTGCAAGTTTTATTATGTTAATTTATCAATAACCGCCTTCTCAAACAAAATGTTTTCAAGTGACTATCAATAGTAAGATCTTGGATTTTTATTTAAATGCATGTGTCTTGTTAAATGTAGGCCAATATCAATGGTAATAACAGCAATTCCTGTAGATTGGATGCAATAAAGGAGGCTATTTAATGCAATGAATCCATACTACTACTTGTGAAGTGATCAAATCAGCCTCATTCTTCTCCTCAAACCTCGCAGCCCTTCAAGTTTACTTCACTCAAGTACTCAGCATGGTTTTTGTTAATCCATCCTCTTGACCTGGCCACTGCTAACCACATCAGACTTTGTTATGCAGCCTAAGTGCCACAAGGTGGCAGAGGACTTTTCTGAAGCACCACACTACACACAAAATAGGAACAGTTATAGACCGTTTGGCCCCTCGAGCCTGCTCCACATTGTGGAAGTATTCCTACTGTTAAATGCCAAGATTGTGAAGCAGCAAATGACAAGCTAACAACAACAACAAAATGCACAACTCAGGTCAATGGAGGGAATGTAAGAGGTGGCACTGTTCTCATGTCTTTTTAGATTAACCGCTTTGTCCTGGACAATATCAAGCCCCTTACATTGTTGAAGCTACAATCATCCAGACTGATGCACAATACACCCTTGACTTAAGTCTTGTGGGTGCCTTGAGGAATTGGTAAGAAATGATCTGGAGTATCACGAATAGTTGATGGGCAGTCTTTTGTTGGAGATGGTGAATAACATTTGGGCCAGGTAATCATCACACCAAGCCTGAATGTTGTAAACAAGCTTGGACACCTTCAAGTACTTTGTTTTAGAATTCCTTAAAATAAAACTATGCAATAATTACGAAAACAGCTTTCAACAACTACTGATCTCTCAAAAGCACATTTTGTTATTGAAGTCCTATCGGGTACAACATGAGTTTTCTTTAAATTGCATTGACTTCAGTTTTGCTTGAGCTGTATCATCATCGATGTTGTATCATAGAATCCCTACAGTGTGGAAACAGGCCCTTTGGCCCAACAAGTCCACACTGACCCTTGCAGCATCCCACCCAGATCCATCCCCCTATAACCCACACACCCCTGAACACTATGGGCAATTTAGCATAGCCAATCCACCTAGCCTGCACATCTTTGGACTGAGGGAGGAAACTGGAGCACCCGGAGGAAACCCACGCAGACATGGGGAGAATGTGCAAACTCCACACAGACATTCACCCAAGGCTGAAATCGAACCTGGGTCCCCGGCACTGTGAGGCTGCAGTGCTAACCACTGAGCCACCGTGCCGCCCTAGCTATGTGGTGCTAGTAAAGACTACTTTGATATCAGATAGTTGGTTACCCTAAACAAAAGCAGAAATTTCAGAAGAAACTCAGGTCTGGCTGCATTTTTGGAGAGAAAGCAAGTTAACATTAACTCTGCTTTGTCTGCACAGATGCTGCCTGACCTGTGTTTCTCCAGCAATGTTTTATATTTCCATCTTCTGCAGTCCTTCGTTTTATTCTGTTTTAGTGAATTACCTTATAAGTAGGAATTCAGCTGTGCGCGCGTATCTGCACCAAGTTTACAACATCATCTGGAACCGGGACGTGGAACAGAACATTGATAAGCAGGTTAGTGTTCAGTAAAGTTATTTATGAGTATTGTTAATGATGACTAGGAGTAGCTGATAGGAAATAGGTGGAAAAGTTAGTTGCGAGGGGGATCCAGTTTATAGAGAGATATTAATAGGTTAAGTGAGTGGGGAAAAATGTTGACAAATGGAGTATGATGGGTGAAGATGTGAAGCTGTTCATTTTGGAAGGGAAAACAAAAGAACAGTTATTTATATCAAGAAAGGTTGCAGAAAACAGGATTGGGGGGTACTTATGCACACGACACAAAAAGCTAGCACAAGATGCAGCAGGTACGTCAGGAAGAATAGTGGAATGTTGGCCTTTATTTCAAGAGGGTTGGAGTATACGAAGTCTTCCTGCAATTGGACAAGGTGCTGGGGAGACCACATCTGGAGTACTGTGAGCAGTTTTAGTCCCTTTTATTTGAGCAAATATATCATTTCATTGGAGGCAGTTCAGAGAAGGCATTAGGATGATCCCTGGTATGGAGTTTAGAAGAAATGAGAGGTGATTTCATTGAAATATGTAGGATTCCTATTGGGCCTGATAGGGTAAATGCTGAAATGATGTTTCGCCTCTAAAGAGGCTCCAGGACAGGAGGACACCAATTTATTATTGAGGTGAGGAGGGTCTGAAGAAGGGTCTAGGCCCAAAACGTCAGCCTTCCTGCTCCTCTGATGCTGCTTGGCCTGCTGTGTTCATCCAGCTCTACACCTTGTTATCTCATAAAATCTGTTTGCTTTTGTACTCTGATTAGAAAGCCCAGGATCTTGTATGCTTTATTAGCTGCACTTTCAATGTGTCCTTCTGCCTTCAAATGATTTATGCACATATACCCCAAGGTCTCTCTGCTCCTGCACACCATTTAGAATTCTACTCATTATACTATATTACCTCAACTCATTCTTCCTACCAAAATGAATCATTACACCCTTCTCTGCATTAAATTCTACCTGCCACTTGTCCGTGAATCGCACCAGCCAGCTTATGTCCTTAGAAGTTCTACAATACCTTTCTGACAGCTGACAATTACTTCCAAATTGTGTCATTCACAAATTTTGAAATTGTGCCCTGTATACCAAAGCCAGAGTCATTGATATATCATCAGGAAAACAGAGGGTCCTTAAACTAACCACTGGGGCAACTGCACTATTTTAAAAAAACCTTTCTCCAATTCTAAAATCAAATACTCATCACCACTGCCGCCTGTCATGCAACAAATTTGATATTTGTGTTTCCATTGTCCTTTTACTTTGGTCACAACATTGCAATGTGACAATTCAATAAATACCTTTTGGATGTCTATTACCACACAACTGTATTGCCCTCATTTAACATCTCAGGAACCTCACCCAAAAAAAAACCTCAATCATGTTAGTCAAATACAAATTGGCCTTTAAATCCATACAGGCTTCATTAATTAATCTACATTTATCCAAGTGATAGCTAAGGAGGATTGGAAGGTTATGATCAGTGCCTCTAATTTCCACGCTTCCTGCCCTCAGCACCCTTGAACATATCCTGGTGAATTATCAGGCTATCAGTACTTGAGGTATTTAATATCATCTAGATTAATTTTTTAACCCAAGCATCTCAACTACCTCATCCTTCACTATGGTTTGGACATTACACTCAGTCCTCAGAACAGACGAACACCCAGTACTCCTGTTGCATCTCAGTTGTGCCCCTGCTTTCGCGCATAAATGCCCTTATAGATCTATAATTAGCTCCATTCCACCTCTTACTACGCTTTACAATTCATATCCCTAAAGACGAATTTTATATTCCCTTTAGTCTTAGCTGTCAACTTCTTCTCGTACTCTCTCTTGGTTTTGTCTTGTCCCAATTACCCCTGAACCTTTAGCCTGATGCTCACTTGTGCTTTCCACGCAAAATAACAACTGTCACATAAAACCTTCTTCTGCTTCATTTTATTATCTGCTTTGCCACCCAAGGCATTCTGGATTTTTGTGTTGCATCTTTCCTCCAGTATGTACCTTGACTGTACCCAAACAAACAACAGCTCCTCTTTAAAAGGCAGCCAGGTTCAGTTTCAGTTTTGCCTTCCAATATATCTGAACCCACACTTAGCCCATTGAAGCTGGCTTTCCCTCAGTTAGTTATTCCTACTCATGGGGGTTGGTTAGCTCGCTCATTTGGCTAGATGGCTAGTTTGCAATGCAGAGTGTCACCAACAGAGCAGGTTCAATTCCTCATTGGTTGAGGATCCCATAAAGGATTCTCCTTTGCAACTTGTCACCTCATCTGAAGCATAGTGACCCTCAGGTTAAATCATTACCAGCCATCTCTGTCTAATGAGAGTGCAGCCCTATACTCCTTTGGCAACTTTACTTACCTTTAATCCTACTGGAATGGTTATTTTTTGCCTTTTTGTGTAGGCAACCTACATCTGACGATACAATGATCGCCATCCCCCAAATGTTTCCTTCCTACGCTCGATCTGCTGAAATCAACCCACTTCCCCGAACACGATGACGCAAGATCCCGCCTTCAACATTTCGCTGGAAACAAACCGATATTGAATGTCATCCTGAACACACTCGTGCTTGCCCTTCCCTGCCCCTTACACTATTACTGTTACAGTTTAAATTGGGATTATTAAAATTCTTACACCTCTTAAGTTTCTTGAAAATCTTTCCCACTGGTTGGTTATTGAATATACCAAGTAATATATTTGAACTCCTAAGGTTCCTCAACTCTAACCAAACAGATTTTGTCCTTAACCTCCCTTGGGATATCAACTCTCCCTCCAGCATTGTAATGTTCTCCTTAAATCAATACTGCCAGCCTTCCTACTTTCTTTCCTTCCCTCAATCTAGTCATTACCACATTGCACACAAAATGGCTGATGTGCTTCCTATATGACAAGAGCAATTATAATTTAAAAGTGCTGCACTGGCAGTACTGTGGTTTAGGACATCCAACGGTCGTATATTTTGCCAGACGCTCTTGCTTTATTTGTCTATATTATGAAAAGTGGATTTCAATTTTGCCCAACTTATCATTATCACTTTGTAATTATATGCTATTTTAGAGCACTTAGGGTTTGTACAACATACCCAAGTTCACTCAGCATCTACATACAACTCTGACCTTGCAAACTATATGGTACTATAATAAGATGCACCATCAAAATCTACTTGGACCGTGCACTTTAAAGAATTTTACATTTGTGAATAGTCAATGAATTTTAAAACACAAAAGAAAAATTTCATTTTTAAAAATTATATGCTGAACGCAGCAAAAGCCATTCTGAAAACCAAAAGCTATAATTTAAAAATATACTTTAAACTTTTTTTAGATTATAGATACTTTCCTTCTTTGCACAGTTGATATTTTGGTTACAAAGCCACCGACTTGAGCTTGGTTTTCAGCTTTGTTCTGCTGAAATTAACTTTGCTCCTATTCGATAACATTCAAGTGTTGTAGTTATACAGTGAAACAAGCTTGCAGTCTTCAAATCACACTTGCCAAAACCCATTTAGATTAAACTTGCATGCTTTCCATTCATTTCTGAAGATAAACATATTAATCCTTTATTCTGTTTCCAAACAGAACTTTGAACAATGCACCCAAACGTATGCATAGTCCATATGCAATCACCACTAAAACAATATCTTCCCTTGACCAAGAAACACTGCATTCAATTGTTATTTACTTTTGAAAGCCAGAAGTTAAAATTTAAGTTAATGATTAAGAACCTGTTCTTAACAAAATTGTATTGCGATTCATCAGACTTAACCGATCACTTGGTTATACTTATTACCTGGGAACCTGTCCAAATCCATTATAATTTAATCCACCACAACAACAGTAACCTGTATTTTAAAAAAAACCTTATAGTGGTGCTCCATCAATTTTTGGTTCTACAAATAAGGGTCCTAGCTTCAGTTCATTACCCACACTGAAATCAACAAGGGAGCCATACTAATAGAGACATATTAAGCAATGGCCCATCTTGGTTGGAGGAATAGAATGGCAATTTATTATCTAAATGTAAGCAAAGTTCAGAGTGCTTCAGTGCAGAGCGATCTAAGTAGTCTCATGCATAAATCACAGAAAACTTGTTTGCAGTATAGTATGTAATAAGGAAGGCAAATGGAATTTTGGCATTTATTGCAAAAGGAAGAGAGTATAAAAGTAGGGAATGAGATGGAACCTACAGTAATGCAGACAATTTTGGTCCCTTTTCTTGAGGAGGTATGTAGTTGCATTGGAGGCGGTTCAGAGGAAGTTCATGATTAATTCCAGAGATGAAGGGTTTGTCTTATGAAGAGAGATTGAGCAGTTTTAGGCCTATACCCTTCAGAATTTAGAAGAATAAGAGGAGAGTTAATTGAGGTATGCAAGATGCTAAAAGGGAATTGACAAAGTAGACATAGAGAGGATGTTTCCTCACATGGGGCAGTCTAGAACGAGAGATCACAGGTCTTAAGATAAGGGACGGCAGATTTAAAACAGATGAGAAGAAATTAAACCGAGGGATCATGAATCTGTGGAATTTACTATCCCAGAGTGCAGTGAATGCTGGGACATTGAGTAAATTTAGGGAGGAGGTAGACAGATTTTTTATTACTAATGCATTGAAGGATTATGGAGAACAGGCAGGAAAGTGGAGTTGAAGTGGAGATGTGATCAGCCATGATCGTATCAAATGGTGGAGCAGGCTTGAGAGGTTGAATTGTCTACTCCTCCTAGTTCTTAGGACTTGGGTTACTGATGGGACCAGCTAACTTCCTACTAAGAGGGACAGTTACTCAGCAAATCGTTGTTCAACTCCTCACGTACTTTCTAGTAGCTGATTCTTGGTGAAGGACCAACTGTTTGTCGGATGAAGGATACATTAACCTTACCCTTTAAGACTTTTTTTTAACCAATCATCTCACAACCAAAACAAATAGACCCAAAAGCAAAGTTTTTTTTTCCAAAGAGCCCAAATGGACATATAGACATGCTGAGTTCAGGTCATTAGAAAAATACACCACTTTTAGGTGCATTTAGGCCAAGAGAAATCTTTTCTATCCCCCAAAAAAGGTCCAAACTGAACATATCCTCAGATCTGTTCCGGTCCACTTTTGAAAAGACCTTTGGTTTTTAGATCTTTTCAGTTTCAGGATGTACGGATACCTGACCTGTAGTATACTGCGAACATCCAGCTCACTTGCTAATGCAAAATGCTGAAAATAAAAATGTAATGTAATTCAGTCCATTCTTTGCAACTCACATGAAGTGGTGAAGGCAGCATATGGGATGCTTGCCTTCACTAGCCAGACATAGAATATAGGAGCAAGGAAGTCTTGTTACAACTTCATAAAGCAGTGGTTAGGCCACAGATGGAGTACTGTGTGCAGTTCTGGTCACCACACTAATTGGAAGGGTGTGATTGCACTGGAGAGGGTGCAGAGGACATTCATCAGGATATTGCCTGGGATGAAAAGTTTCAATTATGAGGAAAGACTGGATAGGCTGGGTTTGTTTGATTGCCAGAAGAAACCACCAGTCAAGTAAATCAAGATAGTTCATCCTCTTCTCAAACTACTCTCTATGATGCGATTACTTGGTTCACAACAAGACACCATCTTACCCCCTGCACAGTTCTACTTCAAGTAAATTGCATTTTCCTTTAACCCAAACATAAGTAAATTAATATTAGCTGAAGAAAGGAGACAGATGATTCAAGCAACCAGAGACAACAGGCCCTTTTAGCAGCCTTCTTGCAGTCAAGTTAGCTGGACTCAACAACTCTGCCCAGCTGCATCACCACAATCTTCCAGTCAAAAGTGTTTTACTGACAAAGAAAAACAACTGAACAGCTGGATCATTATTTAAATGGACTTCTTTGCCTTCTTCACCATTATATCCTACAGCTGGGGGGGAAAAAAAAAAAGTCATTTCAGTTCCTTACCAATGTTGATTTCGTCGTCAGTCAATGTATCTCCAATGAATTCAAACTGAAATACATTCAGGCTTTGTGAAAATTTCATCACAGCAGAGGAGTAATCTGCAACAGAAAAAAAAAACAGATTTCAATAGCTTGTAAAATATGACAGTACTCCAATACACCATATCCTGCAATGTCATAGATTGGCAGCGCTCTAAAAAAAGACAAGAGTTCAAGCAATCTCCTTAATTTTGAAGTCCCGCAATCACAGTCAGTTTAATCTTAGAAATGGAAAAAAATGTAGAAACAATAATTGAGAAAAATAAGTTAAGTCACTTAAGCAAATGTGGAATAATTTAAGCAAAACGAGCACAGGAGGGCTGCAGAGGGGAATGGGACCAGGTGACCAGCTCCAGTGTGCCAGCAAGGATACAACAGGTTGAATGGCCTCTTTTTATGGAGTTACTATTCTATAATTCCACGACTGAGCTAGTAATGGCTGCATATCACTACATCACTCCAGCTGAAGGAGACACAGGGACAGCTGGTGTCTTAACTGGAAATGTTACACTGGTGCAGATCATCTTCTGGATACTCTTTCAGGAAACTCACATTTTGTTTTAATTTACACTTGAAAATAAGCCACACGATTGGACATGAAAGGTTGCCTGCAGCTGTCCAGCTTAGAAAACATAGAAGCTGGACTGGCTATAAACAAAGCAATTTGACTGTATCGGCGCCGCCTCGTGCTTCCACGAGGAGCTCGAACAGTTCATCCACTTCACTAACACCTTCCACCCCAACCTTAAGTTCACCTGGACCATCTCGGATACCTCGCTCTCCTTCCTGGACCTCTCTGTCTCCATCTCTGGCATCTACCTGGAAACCGATATCCATTTCAAGCCTACCGACTCCCACAGCTACCTAGAATACACCTCCTCTCACCCACCTTCCTGCAAAAAGGCCATCCCCTATTCCCAATTCCTTCGTCTCCACCGCATCTGCTCCCGAGATGAGGCATTCCACTCCCAGACATCCCAGATGTCCTGATTTTTCAAGGACCGCAACTTCCCCTCCACAGTGGTCAAAAACGCCCTCGACCGTATCTCTCTCATTTCCCGCAACTCATCCCTCACACCCCCTACCCGCAATAACAACCAAAACAGAATCCCCCTCGTCCTCACGTACCATCCCACCAACCTCCGGATCCAACACATCATCCTCTGACACTTCCGCCATCTGCAATCTGACCCGACGACCAAAGACATTTTTCCCTCCCCACTCTTATCTGCTTTCCGGAGGGACCACTCTCTCCGTGACTCCCTTGTCCGCTCCATACTCCCCAAAAGCTCCACCACCCCCGGCTCTTTTCCCTGCAACCACAGCAAGTGCTACACCTGCACCTACACCTCCCCCCTCACCCCTATCCCATGCCCTAAGGAGCCTTTCCACATCAAACAGATGTTCACCTGCACAGCTGCTAATGTGGTGTACTGTATCCGCTGTTCCCGTTGTGGCCTCCTCTACATCGGGGAAACCAAGCAGAGGCTTGGGGACCGCTTTGCAGAACCCCTACGCTCGGTTCGCAACAAACAACTACACCTTCCAGTCGTGAACAATTTCAACTCCCCCTCCCACTCCTTGGACGACATGTCCATCCTGGGCCTCCTGCATTGCCACAATGATGCCACCCGAAGGCTGCAGGAACAGCATCTCATATTTCGCTTGGGAACCCTGCAGCCCAAGGGTATCAATGTGGACTTCACAAGCTTCAAGATCTCCCCTCCCCCAACCGCATCTCAAAACCAGCCCAGTACATCCCCGCCTCCCTAACCATTCCTCCCAACTCAAGCCCCACCCCCATCTCCTACCCACTAGCCTCATCCTGCCTCCTTGACCTGTCCGTCCTCCCTGGACCAACCTATCCCCTTTACTGGCTCCAACCCCGCCTCTTTGATCTGTCTGTCTCCTCTCCACCTATCTTCTCCTTTTTCCATCTTCTATCCGCCTCCCCCCTCCTCCCTATTTATTTCAGAATCCCCTTCCCCTCCCCCATTTCTGAAGAAGGGTCTCGACCCGAAACGTCAGCTTTCCTGCTCCTCTGATGCTGCTTGGCCTGCTGTGTTCATCCAGCTCTACACCTTGTTACCTCTTATTTCAGTAGCTGCTTGGAAGAACAGAAAGGCACAGTGAATGAAAAATGGATTGGTAAACAAAGAACTTCTCCAATTCCCTCTCAGCAACTCTAAACCCAGCACTGGGGTTAAAGCAGGCTGGACAAACATCCTTTCCTGAAAGATCTAGCACAACCATGATGGGCCAAATGGTGTCCTTCTGCACCATAAAACCTCAGTGGTTCTTTCAACTTTATAAATAAACACAAACGTTCAAATTAGGAGCAAAAGGCCTTTCAGCCTTTCAAACCGGCTCCACCATTGTTATTACAGCAGATCCAATTACAGCACACTCCCAACTTGCTTACAAGCGTCTGCCTACTTTTCCATTAAAAATCTTCAAAC
This sequence comes from Rhincodon typus, assembly GCF_021869965.1. Classification (NCBI taxonomy): domain Eukaryota; kingdom Metazoa; phylum Chordata; class Chondrichthyes; order Orectolobiformes; family Rhincodontidae; genus Rhincodon; species Rhincodon typus. Next base: position 14,981,085 of record NC_063345.1, on the reverse strand, counting down.
AGCAACTTCCATTGGAATCCTCTTCCTCAAAAGACAAAGAACCACAAGCCTCAAAGTAAATCCTCAGCTTTCTTAAATGGGTGACCCCTGAATTTTAAGCAGTGACCCCTAGTTCTAGATTCTTCCATAAGAGGTAACACCCTCTTCACATTGACTCTAAGTTCCCTCTGGAATTCACATTTCAATGAAATCACTGACTACTTTTCCAAACCCCAGCAGATACAAACCTAGCCTTTTCCTCGTAAAAAACCCACCCATTCTGGGTCTAATCTAGTAAACCTTCTGAACCTTTCCAATGTATGTACATAATTCCTTAAATAAAGAGATCAATACTGCATATATTACTCCAAATTTGGTTTCAGCAATGCCTTTAACTTAATGACTTAATTAAGTTAGGGTTAATAACTGAAGCATAACCTTCATACTTTTGTATTCAATTCTTTGCAATCCAATACTTCCAATTGATGTAAACATTCTATTAGCTTTCCTGATTATTTTCTTGAGGGCCCAGTGACAAAGAGATGGTGCCTAAAGATCAGCAACTCTACATTGATGGATAAGGCACAGGCAGAGGAGTGGTAGTGGTGCAGGGTCATTGGTGAACCAGCTCAGGACTTCCGTTCAGTTTTACCTTTTATCCTTTTAATATTAACTATTCAAAATGTCACTGGATTGTGGCAACTATTGAAGCTTTTCACTGTATTTTACTGTATTATTTGCTGTAAAATGCAAGTGACAATAAATAAGTCATTCATTATCCTTATTGTACTTGCATACTAACCCTTTTACAATATATGCAAAAGGGTACCCAGATCCTTTTACATCTCAGAGCTCTCCAATCTGTCATCATTAAATCGTAGGCTTTTTATTCTTGCCTAAAGAGACAATCATATATTTGCCTACGACAAGCTCCATTTGCCAGATCTTTGCTCACTCACTTAACCTACATATTTCCCTTTGTAGCCTCGTGTCCTCTTCACAACTTAATTTCCTACCAATCTTTACATTGTCAGCACATTTAGCAACCAGATGATTGGTTGAAAATTGACATTTGGTAGCATTCAAAATGCTTTCTTAAAATCGATTGGGTTATCCCCTGCTTCTGACTGAAAAGAAGATTTAAAAAGGAGATAATTGCTAATTTTTAGTTGTGTGTGAACATTGACTGGTAGCCAGGTTGATAATTTGTTGAGATGTTGGAGCCGTAAAAGTGCATTTTTTTTTTTACATTCGCATGGCCGGAACAGTATACAAGCAAGTCAGTGACAGGGCCACGTCACTAGAGGTGCCAATGCTTTAGATAACATTAAACCATAGTCCAGCCTGTTCAACTGGCTTTTATTGACATTAAGCTACAATGGTGCTATTTGAAGAATAGGGAGTTCCCTGGGCTCCAATTCAATATTACGCACTCAAACACAACCAGGATGTATTCACTCGTCTCTTTAACTCAATTACTGCTTGTAATGTCACTCTTTGCACAAATGGATGTCACATTAGGCCTGCTCAACAGTCAATTCACCACCAGCTCAAAATAAATCACTGCACGCGAATTGACTTTGGAATTGAAAGATGTGCGAGTGATTACAGAGCCATTTATTCACCATCAGGAGCAGAGAGAGAGAGGAGAGAGGAATGGAAATTGCTTGGAACTTTACATGGAGCCACCCAACTCCAACTAACATGCTGATGGTAACCACGCATCCTGGAGGCCAGGAAGCCTTGAACTGATTGTACAGATATCAGGTGGTAAATTGGATCATGACAAGAAATTTTCAACCCATCTGGAGCCAAATGGCAAACAGTCGTCCACATCCAGTAATACTGCAACAAGTACCCAGTGGATGATTGTCACTGGCGATGGATAATAAAAGGTAATTAGTCGGTAGAAGCACCCCAGGCCTTGTTAAAATTCTAGTTGTGGTGGAAGGAGACCCTTGTGTGACCATAAATTGGTGTCAGTTGGCACAGGGATGGGCAAACCAGCTGACACCTCCCATAGGAAGAAGCAGAAAAGCAACAGTCAAAGCAACCTCAAATGTACTGCCCAATTCGATGTTGCCAGGCCCTGACAAGACTATGAGGTGAGATGAGCAAGAGGAGGGATGGTGGTAGAAGAGGTGAATGATCTTAGCCATTAAATCATATCATCTCTGCTCAAAACCAGTGCTGTCTCATTTACTGGGCACCTGGTTTCTGAAATGTACGCTATTGCAAATTATTTTTCAAACTTTGAAACTGAACATAAGAAGGTGCTGTGCAAATAAGAATTCTTGGGGTTTTTTTTTGGAAAGAGCTAAAGGCTATTATGCATTAACTCAGTCCATATTTCATTCATCAGTAACACCTTGTCATCATATTCCTCCATTCCTGTGTTCCAATATTGAGACATCATGAAACCTTTCTCCATCCATTATGGGAATTAAATTAGCTTTGTTTGGAACAGAAATTTTTGATAGATTCAGGTTCACACAAAAGGTTTCCATCCTGGTTTCACCACTGGGGATTCATCTTATTAAAGGGTAAAGTTGATCTGTCAAAAATGGGCACCACCCAGCACACTTTGCCTGCAGCTAGTGTCAAATACACCACACTTTACAATGGCTTTATTTTTGTTTTTTCCTTCTTTACATGGCCACACACTGCCTGTAACTAAGGAGGCAAATGCAGGAACAATTCCGAGATGGTAAGCAGGCTCAACAGTGAAGATGACAGAAACGAAAACAGAGGCATGAACCAAGTTCCACCATTTTATACTGAGGTATATTATTGACTATGACTGCCATCTCTTGTGATTCCTCAACAATTCAGTAGACCAACTGGAAAGGAGGCAGAATAATGCACACTTTAGACTGTGCGGGATACAAAGTCTACTTGTTGGAGCAAACATTGACATTGTTTATGCTGGATATTTTCTTAGATACATTCTTTTAAAGTTAACATCCATGAGCCCACAGCAAGAACCAGCTTTTGGCAAGTACATGAGGAGTTGAGCAATGATTCCCAAAGTAACCTTCAGAAGCTAGCAGGTCCTGTCAGTAACAAGTTATAAGAACTAAGAACTAGGAGCGGGAGTAGGCAATTCAACCCCTCGAGTCTGTTCCACCATTTGATACGATCATGGAGGAGGTCATCTCAGCCTCAACTCCACTTTCCTGCCTACTTCCCATTACCCGTCAACTCATTATTAATTAAAAATCTATCTCCTCCTAAAATCTAGTCAATGTCCCAACATTCACCACACTCTGGGGGAGTGAATTCCACAGATTCACATCCCTTTGAGAGAAGTAATTTCTCCTCACCTCTGTTTTAAATCTGCTACCCCTCATCCCAAACTATGACCTCTCGTAAAGGGCCAACAATCCCATGTCTGTATAGAGATCATCACCCATCAAACATTATATATCAGATAATGAGAGAAAACCTGGGAGAGATTACAAGTTAAGACTAAAAGAAAACACAAAGGGGGATAAGCCTAAGCAACTCTACAAATTCTACCGAGATAAATGATGTTCATTTAACAAGCTGGTGTAGGCACAATGGATCAAATGGCCTCCTCCAGCATGGTAACATTTCTGTGATTTTGTGAACTACAAGCTGAACTAAATCTCAGTGAAGCTGAAGGATAAGTTAACTATAATTAGTGACAGGTGGCCTTTCAACATTCAGTTCCTCTGTGATTAGGTAGTTTAAATAATGACCTTGCCTCGAAATACAAGTCTAAGTTTCTGAAGAAGGGTCTAGGCCCGAAACGTCAGCTTTCCTGCTCCTCTGATGCTGCTTGGCCTGCTGTGTTCATCCAGCTCTACACCTTGTTATCTCGGATTCTCCAGCATCTGCAGTTCCTACTATCTCTAAGTTATGACTATCAGTTTACAGCTTCAACTGAAGGGGACCTTAGGAATTCATGTAATGCTGGAGTATCTGCATGGTACACAAGACTTCCCAACATATTCCACCCTGCAGTCACTACCTTCCTGAAAGCCATGTCAAAGCCAACACAGTTCAGAGAAAAGAAATCCTTCGTTATGGCACCAGGAGCCATTTCCCTGCTCCCCATGAACTGAGACATGGAAAAGGAGCAGGCTAAACACACACAGTAACCATTAAAGCCAATCCTGTGCCCAGTAATCACATGAAATCTTGAACTGAGATCAAAAATGATGTTTGGACTTATCGGAACATAAACAGGAATAAAACTAGGCCACTTAATCCCACTTGTTTTGTTATTGCTCTGGAGCTATTTGTAGCAACTTACAGAAAACAGCAAACTCAGGACGAGGGCAAGACCACTACATTGCAACTATCTGGAAACAAATAACTGCCTTTGAAATCACTGTGCTGGTTTTAATCCCTTAGCCTCACTGAAAACAGAACGGGCTGGGGCAATGGGCATGGGCAGCTTACAACAAATAAATACAAATTAAAAGCAGGTCAGCATCTTGGCCTCCATGCAGTGCTCCCACTTGAACTCTTGGGATTCAGGAGACTTTTGCTACAGGAAGACAAGACCCTCAAATATGCCATAGGCAAGCAGCTGTGATGATGCTAATATCACAGTGGCATTTCAACATGGGGACACGTGAGAGTGTTACAAAGTGCCAGAAACACCAGCATAACACTGTGCAGGCAGGGAGCTGTGCCGTGTTAGTTTATGGAATACAAATACTGTACATTTGTTTGAAATAACATTTCTGACAGGGAGAAAAGACAACAGCTTTGTGGTCCATACTGGTTTAAACTTTGAAAGGTTCGTCTTAGCAATGAGAAAAAATTCTGGACACGTTAGCATTAGTAGATTTGAAAAAGTGAACATATCCTCTCTAATGTAAAACCAGTTAGCCTATATTCTTTCATATTAGATTACATTCCCCTCTCGGATTATTAAACTATTAATACATTACATTTAGGTATTTGAATGGTATTTGACCCTCCTAGGAATATGCAGGAGTTACAGGATATTTGCTTACAGACTTGGCTCACCACACACCTATTTGTGCGCATTACAGCTACTGTTCAGACTAGGAGTCCAAAGGGATCACTTTCAGAAAACCACAGGGATACTGAAGGCAGAACTTTGGGCTTCTGAATGGGTCTGGGGAACATTCCTACATCAGGGCACAGAGGCAGGCAGAGGCTCCTGCATCATGCTACAGCTTACATAGCCTCATCCTATAGTGAGAGAAGATTTGAAGGAAAAGTCTTCAAAAGATGAGAAAGGCCAAGAAGCAGCAACAAGAGGACCGTCTGAGTACCTTTCAGGTGAGAAATAGCTACCATGATCAGACTGCTCAATGATTCCAGTCTTCAGCTTATTTCACCTATGCAGAATTTGTCTGCATTTAAAAATTCTTGTGACACCCTTCACCACTCCTTTCTTTAAAGAGCCTTCCAAAAAGGGAAAGACTTGTGAAATGTGCTGCATAAATACATAGTGAAGGAGGCCCTTTCCTGCCAATTAAACTCTAAGTGGAAACAGCAGTCTAACATCAGGAACACCAACGGAATTCTTTTGTTTACTTTCAGTGTGTCATCAGATTTTATACATTCACCCAGAGGGGCAGATGGGCATTGGCACCTTGAGCAGATATGTCAGCTTGAATATGAGATATGAATGCTAATAACTAAATAAATTGGATGTTTAATTGTACAGTGAATTCACCATATCTGTGCATTACTGCCAACCTAAATATCAACAGCTGAGTGTTTGGCAACAAGGTCGTGAGATTTTAGAAAATAAAAGCCAGATAAGAAGCCAAAGGGAACTGCAGAGACACCTGAATTACTGGCAATTTCATTTTAATTATTAACCAGGGTGAAACATTAATGGAGAGATGGGGAGTGCACATAGAGGCAAACTGCAATAGAATATGAAAGAAAAATTGCAGATGCTGGAAATCAGAAACAGTTGGAGAAACTCAACAAGGTCTGGCAGCATCTGTGGACAGAAAGCAGAGTCAACATTTCAGAACAGAATTGGTGTCCAGTTCTGAAGAAGGGTCATCACGCTAGAAACATGGACTCTGCCTTCTCTCCACAGATGTTGCCAGACCTGTTGAATTTCTCCTGCTTTTTCTGTTTCTGCTGCGGTAGCACCAGAATAGTTTAGAAATAAGAGACATCCGACAAACAGGATGAAAGGCAGACTGAGATGATTTAAAATGCCCCACATTTTAGTAAAGGAGGTTACAGATTGGCAGGCGCATAGAACATTCCGTAACAGTATAAACAGTGTAGAAACAGGAGAAATAGGCACTCAATATTACACCTTAGCAACGTGTTCAGGAATGATCAACAAGAACGTAAATGAGAGGAAGTTGGCAGCATTGGTCAAAGACACTGTGACTTGAAATGGTTTATATCCTTGAGTGTTCAAATCTATTTGTCAGAATTAAGAAATCAGTCAGGAGCTAAAACCCATGGAAATGTGGAGCATTAAGGCACCAAATGGTTGGAAAGAGGCAGGGAAGTAAATTTGCAAGCAAATTCCTGACAGATACAAGAATTTTTGAGTCATGTTATTAGAGAATTTCAATAAGACCAAGGAACTGTGAAAATAGCAGTGTAAAAGGTAAAGAGGAAGAGGAATTCCTGAAATATTCTGAAAATATTGTCTTCATCATTATACTTTCAGCCAGAGGAAGAAGGAAGCCATGCTGGATTCTGGGAAATGAAGTGAAGGAAGAGAACATGTTCCAGTGGAAGGGCATTTGGAAATAGTGATCATAATATTGCTCCAACACAACTTATATTTGTATATCACCTTTAATATAATAACAAGTCCCAAGGCCCTTCCCAAAAGAGTTATAAAACAAAATATATCATTAAGTCACATATAATCTAACCACCATGCCTTGACATTCAATGGCATTACCTTCACTGAATTCCCCCACTATCAACATCCTGGGGGTTATCATTGACCAGAAACTCAACTGGACTCGTTACATAAACACAGTGGTTACAAGAGCAGGTCACAGGCTAGGAATACTGCGGCGAGTAACTCACCTCCTGACTCCTCAAAGCCTGCCCACCATCTATAAGGCACAAGTCAGGAGTGTGATGGAATGCTCCCCACTTGCTTGGATGAGTGCAGCTCCAAAAACACAAGAAACTTGACACCATCCAGGACAAAGCAGCCCGCTGGATTGACACAACATCCACAAGCATCCACTCCCTCCACCAGCGACGCTCGTAGCAGCAGTGTGTATTATCTACAAGATGCACTGCAGAAATTCACCAAAAATCCTCAGACAGCATCTTCCAAACCCACAACCACTTCCATCTAGAAGGACAAGGGCATCAGACATATGGGAACACCACCACGTTCAAGTTCCCCTCCAAGTAAGTAACTCACCATCCTGACTTGGAAAAACACCGTTCCTTCACTATCGCTGGGTCAAAATTCTGGAATTCCCTCCCTGATAGCATTGTGGGTCAACCCACAGCAGGTGGACTGCAGCGGTTTAAGAAGCAGCTCACCACCACCTTCTCAAGGAAAACTAAGGATGGGCACGAAATGCTGGCCAGCCAGTGTATCCACATCCCACAAATGAATAGAAAAAAAAATGGTAGGAAGGCAGTGGTGGGGATTGATCGGTGAGGTGAGAGGAGCAGATAGATGGGAGAGAAGATGGATAGGTTGTGTCAGGTCAAGGAGTCTCTACCTGCACTCACCTTTCACCATCCCACCTATCTACACCAGCCCCACCGCTCCTCTCTCTATTTATTTCTGAGCTCCCTTCCCCGCCCGCCCCCATTTTTGAAGAAGAGTCCTGACCTGAAACATCAACTTCCCTGCTCCTCTGATGCTGCCTGGCCTGCTGTGCTCCTCCAGCTCCACACTGTTATCAGAGGAGTAGGCTATTTCCCTCTTGAAACAGCTCAGCCACTGTATATCACAGCTGATCTGAAGGCTCCAAATAAACTGTTCCAATTAAAGAAGCTGCCCGAGCTGCTGGGTATTTCCAGAATTTTCTCAGACATAGTAGGAACTGCAGATGCTGGAGAATCTGGGATAACAAGGTGTAGAGCTGGATGAACACAGCAGGCCAAGCAGCATCAGAGGAGCAGGAAGGCTGACGTTTCGGGCCTAGACCCTTCTTCAGAAATGGGGGAGGGGAAGGGGGTTCTGAAATAAAGAGGGAGAGAGGGGGAGGCAGATAGAAGATGGATAGAGGAGAAGATTGGTGGAGAGGAGACAGACAGGTCAAAGAGGTGGGAATGAAGCCAGTAAAGGTGAGTGTAGGTGGGGAGGTAGGGAGGAGATAGGTCAGTCCAGGGAGGACGGACAGTTCAAGGGGGCAGGATGAGGTTAGTAGGTAGGAGATGGGGGTGGCGCTTGAGGTGAGAGGAGGGGATAGGTGGGGGGAAGGACAGGTTAGGGAGGCAGGGGACGAGCTAGGCTGGTTTTGGGATGCGGTAGGGGGAGGGGAGATTTTGAAACTTGTGAAATCCACATTGATACCATTGGGCTGCAGGGCTCCCAAGTGGAATATGAGTTGCTGTTCCTGCAACATTCGGGTAGCATGGTTGTGGCACTGCAGGAGGCCCAGGATGGACATGTTGTCTGAGGAATGGGAGGGGGAGTTGAAATGGTTCGCGACTGGGAGGTGCAGTTGTTTAGTGCGAACCGAGTGTAGGTGTTCTGCAAAGCGGTCCCCAAGCCTCCGCTTGGTGTCTCTGATGTAGAGGAGGCCACAACGGGAACAGCGGATGCAGTATACCACATTAGCAGATGTGCAGGTGAACATCTGCTTGATGTGGAAAGTCTTCTTGGGGCCTGGGATGGGGGTGAGGGAGGAGGTGTAGGGGCAGGTGTAGCACTTCCTGCGGTTGCAGGGAAAAGTGCCGGGTGTGGTGGAGCTGGAGGGGAGTATGGAGTGGACAAGGGAGTCACGGAGAGAGTGGTCCCTCCAGAAAGCAGATAAGGGTGGGGAGGGAAAAATGTCTTTGGTGGTGGGGTCGGATTGCAGATGGCGGAAGTGTCGGAGGATGATGCGTTGGATCTGTAGGTTGGTGGGGTGGTACGTGAGGACAAGGGGGATTCTGTTTTGGTTGTTATTGGGTGAGGGATGAGTTGCAGGAAATGCGGGAGACATGGTCGAGGGCGTTCTCGACCACTGAGGGGGGGAAGTTGCGGTCCTTGAAAAACGAGGACATCTGAGATGTATGGGAGTGGAATGCCTCATCCTGGGAGCAGATGCGGCGGAGGCGAAGGAATTGGGAATAGAGGATGGCATTTTTGTAGGAAGGTGGGTGGGAGGAGGTGTATTCTAGGTAGCTGTGGGAGTCCGTGGGCTTGAAATGGATATCGGTTTCTAGGTGGTTGCCAGAGATGGAGACAGAGAGGTCCAGGAAGGAGAGAGGAGGTATTAGAGATGGTCCAGATGGCTCCGAGGCATTTGTAACGTGTCTGGCCCTGCCCAAAGTCCTGAAAATGTCCAAGTCTCCGATTAAATCCTTTGCCACTGCCTTAGTCTCTTCTAGCCCTTATTACGACACTTCATCTGTGGACATGGTAAGCCACCACCTTTCTCCACCACCTCTGATTCAGCTCATCAGCACTGCCCTCGTCTAGTCCATCCACCAAATCTGTCCCGCTTCAGGCAGGATCTATCATGTAACTTCTTCTCATTGAGACACCCTACTTTCAAAGAACAGTACAGCACAGGAACATTCCAGCAATCTCTCTTTTCCCATCATCAGGTGCTTTACTTTCTCCACATTCTTCTGATTGGAGGGCCTGGAGACAAGCAGTTAACAGCAAAGACTTCTCATAACTCCAATTCTTGCCCACTCGGTCTTGCTTGCAGTTATTCTTTCATCGCAAAAACGGGCAACCTCTCAGTCTCATACCAATAGCAAGTTCACTATAGGACACACATTTAGGTACCAGTTATCATCCATTAACTTCACAACCCAGCTACTAACTCAAGGCAAACATGCTGGGGATCCCTGCAAGCTGATGTGCGTCTATACTCAGCACTGTATCTTGGAGGTGATGCCCAATGTGTGTTTGAGGCAGAGGTGGAAACTGATCGCCCACTTTTCTTGGCTTGTCTAATTTCTCCTTAATTTCTCCTTTTTTTTAAAGAAAGGCAAGAGGATGCTGAAAACATAAACCTGGTACACACAGAGCTTTACACGTTCAGTCATTTTGTAGTTGATTCATGCTCTACTTCTCAACTTGTGAGATGACAGCTGGACCTGGTGCGGATTCCGTCATCAAGGGACAGGTTGCTGATGATGGTTGATCTAGGGGCATGAAGAGGGTCAGTGACCCCATCGCCTGACTGAAGTTGTGAATGTTGTTGGGAGGTCCATGGATGGCCTTTGAGAGCAATGTACAAGCTGTCACAAGTGAACTTCACTATGGGACTTCAGCACAGCGATCAACAGCAACTGTTTGAAAACAGCAAGCTCGAGGACTACGACACTATGCAATTTGCTCTTGACGGGCTCACTTGCCAAGATGAGCAGCCTCATTTGATATTCTACAAACAAACATACTTCTGGAAGTCTAAGTGATTAGAAGATTGAAGGCCATATACAGTTACAAGTTTTTCACTGAGGGATAAGCAGATGTGATAGGTACCTCGTCCATCAGCTTTGCTTCGATTAATCAAAACAATGTCACACCCTGCAATGTTGCTTAACCTGACTTACCATACTTAAACACAGAGATTTCTTTCATCTAAAGCCACTTCTTGGAAAGAAGCCAAATTGCTAATGATTTTTACTCGCCCATGCAGAAAATAGCCACGGTTCAAACCGGGTTCCTAGCGACAAAATGGCTCATTTCCAACTCATGACAATAATTCCAATTTTGTTCAAATTGGCACGGTGGCTCAGTGGTTAGCAGTGCTGCCTCACAGCGCCAGGGATCCAGGTTCAATTCCACCCTCGGGCGACTGTCTGTGTGGAGTTTGCACATTCTCCCCGTGTCTGCGTGGGTTTCCTCCCACAGTCCAAAGATGTGCAGGCTAGGTGGATTGGCCATGTTAAATTACCCATAGTGTTCAGGATTGTGTAGATTAGGTGGGTTATAGGGGGATAGGTCTGGGTGGGATGCTCTGTGGGTCGGTGTGGACTTGTTGGGCCGAAGGGCTTGTTTCCACACTGTAGGAATTCTCTGATCTGTGATCTGTGATCTGATAGCAGGGATGGGAGGAATAGATCCCAGCTCAATTAAAAAATGTTTTCTTGCTGCAAACCAGTTTACATTTCATATGCCTCCAATAGTAACCACTGAACTTTAAACATAAATGCATTTAACTTCTTTCAAAATACCCCACCTAGACCTCCTCTTGAGCTGTGACAATTCTTTAAAAAAAGTAATAAAAAATGCAATTCTCAAGCACGACAAAAATTCTACCCTCATCAGAACATAGTCAAACCCAACTTGTATTTACCCCATGTCTATTCATTCAAGTTTCTCAAGAAGCAAGTCATTGGAGTGCAAATAGGATCAAGAATCTGGCATCACGCACACACAGATCTGCATCAAACCTTCTGTTACTCTGGCCAGGCTAGCTAAATCAGCAGTTTTGGATTCTGTAATACTCAGCATACACGAGGTTGTGCATTTAAACATGGTTAAAAGGGTGGGAACAAAAGTCTTCGTCTTCCTGAGCAAATTCCTCAAAAATGATCAAAACCATAATTTGTTTCAGTTTATTATGAATAAGCAAATAGCTGAAAAAGCACGTGCTATCTGTTAATGATCAATGGAGAATAAGCTCAGGCTACACAACCCAGTGCAATTGCGACATTTCCTGTCACAGTCCAAGGAGGTCTCACGGTGCAGTGCTAGAATCTTGACCTCGAGCCCGAAGCTCCAGGTTGAAGTCCCAAGGAAGGCACATACGTAACATTGATAATCAACCTGTTTGGCTGTCTTTAAATCCTTCCTGTACAACAGATGGCAGGTGATGGTAGCATGAGAATCTCTTGGGCAGCCATGTTGCAGAAAGAAATGGCAAACCACTGCAGTATTTGGCCCATAAGCATGAACCAACCCAATGGAAGACCATAGATCAACCCTTGGAAAACAAAGGACGGGGAGGACAGACAGAAACTGTTCCAATACAAAATAACACTCGCATTAGTTTCATGTTCCAATTTTAAACTTCAAGGAAGGTTAGTGGATTATGCTTAGTGTAAATTAGCGCTTCCTTGTTTCCATGTCAGATATGGACTTCAAAATTCTGAAGAGGTAACCACAACCCAAAATCTCTTTTTCCATGGTAGAGTACTTCTTCTGATATTTGTTGAGATTCTTAAAGTAGCACCCCACTGGCTTCCCTATTCCTGACTTATCATCCTACAACACAACAGCACCCACCCACAAGTCACTGCCATCAACTGCCATTTTGGATGGTCTGGAAAAATCAGGGGCAGCCAATACTGATTCATTTACTTGGATCACCTTCAGCTTCTCAAAAAGTCTCTAGGCATTCTGCTGAACCCACCACTTTTTCTTATCTCTCCAACAAATTCATTAAAGGCATGGTCATCATACCGAAATCATGCACAATTTTTTTGTAAAATGCATACATTCGCAAAAATCTCATGATTTCTCATTTAGTTTTAGGAACAGGGAATTCTATTAAAACCTTCACTTTCATGTGCCATGGCAATGCTGGTCCTTGTACAAGTTCTCAAAAAAAAAGTCACTCTTACTTTCATGAAAACACTTTCACTTAAATTTAGTCCTCAAATCAGCCAACTGTAATTGCTTAAACAGGTCTTCAGCTTGTCTCACGTGCTCTTAAGTGCACATAAATTGCAATAAATACATTACACAGTTACAAACCTCAGCTACAACTTGATTCCTAAACCACTGGAATGTAGAGGACATGGCTTTTAACATGGCCTCACCCAACATTGGTAATAACCCATTTGGTGTAATAAAAGCAGAAATTTCTAACTCAATGGTGCTTTCCAACACTCCTTCGACAGAACAATTTTAGGAAGAAATATATGAGGTACTACCAACTCTATCAAGGGAAGAGTCCGCTTTTGTAGCTATCTTCATCTTTCTACAATGGATGCTACATCTACACTAATCGGTGAACTCCAGCTCCTTTGACTAGGTTCAAACAAGTGTTTCTTTGGCATGTACTAAATCTGGTTCCATTGGAGATTGTTCTTTCCTGGGTTCAACCAATAAAGATGCTGTTTTATCAGTCCTGACCCCCCTATATCCACATCATGTAGTATATCCAAGCAAATCTCTACAGATTACCTCATTCTTTTTGAGTCTTACAATATCCTATCCTTGTCCATTCTCTAAATACGAGAGCACAGTATGTAACTGTTCCAGTATGTTAGCCAGTCAAATTGTAGGAAGTTCACCGAGAACTGACTACCTAGTCTTCCCTTACATTCATTACCTCCGTCATTTTTCCCTACACTTACCACGACACACTTGTTCCTCTTTACCCGCATCTCTACAATAATAATACCAGTTCAGCAATTTATTCAGTAATTTCTGTAATCCAAGATGGTGCCAGAATGTATCAGAGATAGTAGGAACTGCAGATACTGGAGAATCTGAGATAACAAGGTGTAGAGCTGGATGAACACAGCAGGCCAAGCAGCATCATAGGAGCAGGAAGGCTGATGTTTCGGGCCTAGACCCTTCATCAGAAATGGGGGAGGGGAAGGGGGTTCTGAAATAAATAGGGAGAGAGGGGGAGGCAGATAGAAGATGGATAGAGGAGAAGATAGGTAGAGATCCTCCCACCTATCCCCTCCTCCCACCTCAAGCCGCACCCCCATTTCCTACCTACTAACCTCATCCTGCCCCCTTGACCTGTCCATCCTCTCTGGACTGACCTATCTCCTCCCTACCTCCCCAACTATACTCACCTTTACTGGCTCCATCCCCGCCTCTTTGACCTGTCTGTTTCCTCTCCACCTATCTTCTCCTCTATCCATCTTCTATCCGCCTCCCCCTCTCTCCCTATTTATTTCAGAACCCCCTTCCCCTCCCCCATTTCTGTTGAAGGGTCTAGGCCCGAAACGTCAGCCTTCCTGCTCCTATGATGCTGCTTGGCCTGCTGTGTTCATCCAGCTCTACACCTTGTTATCTCTGGTGACATTAACAACTTTTTTACTATACCTAGGTACAAGTGACAATATTAAACAAATCTAAATCTAAACTGGTGTATTTCTAATATTGGTCTCCTTACTTGAGAAAGGATGTACTGGCACTGGAGGGGGTGCAAAGGAGGTTCACTAGGTTGATTCCGGAGTTGAGGGGGTTGGCTTATGAAGAGAGACTGAGTAGATTGGGATTATATTCATCGGAATTCAGAAGGTTGAGGGGGGAATCTTATAGAAACATATAAAATTATGAAGGGAATAGATAAGATAGAAGTAGAGAGGATGTTTCCACTGGCAGGTGAAGCTAGGACAAGAGGGCATAGCCTCAAGATTAGAGGGAACAGATTTAGGACTGAATTGAGAAGGAACTTCTTCACCCAGAGGGTTGTTAATCTATGGAATTCCTTGCCCAGTGAAGTAGTTGACGCTACTTCAGTAAACGTTTTTAAAGATAAGGTAGATTTTTTTTGAATAATAAAGGACTTAAGGGATATGGTGAGAACGCGGGTAAGTGGATCTGAGTCGACGAAAAGATCAGCCATGATCTTATTGAATGGCGGAGCAGGCTCGAAGGGCCGGATGGCCTACTCCTGGTCCTAGTTCTTATATTCTTATGGTGAAATAGAGGTAATATCACCGAACTAGTAATGTTGAAACCAAAGCTAAATCATCTGGGAACATGAGTTCAAATCACACCACACCAGCTGATGGAATTTAAATTCAATTACTAATTGTGGAATTAATAAAAAGAATTGTGAAGTTGAAAGCTTCTGTAACCACAAAGCTGTCATCAATTGTCACTAAAATCTACCTAAGATGCATGACAAATACTAGTCTTGTCGGCAATCCGCAAATCCTATTTTTAAAATAACTGAACAAAAACAATAGTCCTGATTAATAGGTCAATCTTTCTGACTAAGTAAAATGTCGTAGGGAGGATCCCAGTTGCAATCCAAACTGATATTAGCTCAGAATAGACACTGCGTATACATATTATATAGCAATTATCCTTCTCTTTATGCTCTAACTGCAAGGGCTGGGCATAAATCTCTTTATTGTCCAAAGATTTGAATGCCTGATATCCCCTTCACATGTTAAAACATTCACAATGTAGTAAGGCTACACAATAACTGAAAAGAACAGCAATCATTTAACAATCACAATAATTTCACTTATTATTATGTCATTGTACAATGTACAGATGAAAGGCACAGATGGCATCCCAGTCTATGATGAATTCTCCAATTTCTGTGGGGTTAACATTTGAGTTTAGCAATTAGTCTCATTTGCTGTCATGCCAAGCCAGATAGTGGGTAACATGGCTCACTAATAATATCAAATTGCAAGTGCATATTTGTTTCAAAAACAGAACAGGACTGAGCTCAGTTTAGGGAAGGAAGCTGCCATCCTTACCTGGTCTGGTCTACATGTGACTCCAGACCCACAGCAACATGGTTGACTCTGAACTGCCCTCTGGGCAATTAGGGATGGGCAATAAACGCTGCCAAGCCAACGATGCCCTCATCCCATTAATGAATTTTTTTAAAAAGTTGCCCCAGGATTGTCTGACCATCTGACACTGACTGTCATGCTTCATACAGTTAGATAGGCCATGGTATCAGATTCCTGGTCAAGCCTTTATTCATTCCAGTTTAGAAGAACGAGATGTCATCTTGTTGAAACAGCCAGTATTCTGAGGGGGCTTGAAAGTGTAAATGTTGAGAAGATGCTTGCATTAGTGATGGAATCTCAAACCAGGGGACATTTTTACAAATAGAGGACTTGTATTTAAAACAGATGCAAAGGAATTTCTTCCCTCAGAGTAACGAGCATCAGGAATTCTCTGACCCAGTGAGTTGTGGAGGCTAGATCACTGCAATTATTTAAAGGAGGTAGATGGAGTTTTGAAACAGCAGGGAGCTGAGGGCTATGAGGAGCCAGCATAAAGAAGGGGCATGGGGCAGATTAGCCACGATATCGCTGAAAGACAGTGCAGGTTTGGCAGGCCGAATCGTCTATACTTTTTCCTATTTCTTAGAAAATGTTCTTATCACCAGTGGCACCACAAACCTGCAGCACATCAACACCTTCAGAAAAATAAGAATATCTTGAAACTGTGGCCCAATTTGCAGGTCAGTTTTAAGGAAATCAGGAATTGGATGAATTGGTATACAATCAAGAATCCAGCACAATGCCACGTACAGACTGAAGGAAGACAGCAATGCTTTGAACAGGATCTGCACCTCAATTGGCTCATATCTTAGTGGCTAAATGCAAACCAGCCAACAGTCCCTACCAATCATAAGGTGGAAGAAGTTACCAGTCAACCACAGGCAGTCACTGTAAAAATCAAAAGCAAATACTGAGAGATTGTCAAAGATATCACACAAATTTAAAATTTAGTACAAGATACTGATAACAGATCTTTACGGAGGTAGAGGTTAAAATGAGAAATTCTGTCCCACAAACTGTTAATGTAAACACAAATTACTATGAATAGGAATTGGTTTTCAAAAAGGATAACTATTAAAAGGGCAGATATCAAATGGCTACATAATACTGAAACAGACTTTCTCCCCTTTACCATTCCATGATTTGTCATAAATAATGAGGGAAAGCGGGAAGATTTTGGGCAGGGAAAGAACAAATAAATTGAGCGGGTGTTACAAATACACCAGGACAAAGATCAAAGGAAGTATTACAATTTATAATATATTTCTCTTTTTTCTAGAAAAGGGGGAAATTAGTCATATTTTTGAAGATTTTACTTACAGGTAGATAAGTAATATACAGGAGGGCTGTATCTTTCTGAATGTGAAATAATTTTGCTCATTAGCTAATCTGATATTTTAAATAAATTTGTTGTTTCATATTAGGTGGGCTGCTTTGGCATTTACCACACAGCTAGACTAGAGTAAACAACAGACGTTACACTCTAGGCTGAAACTAACAGTTACCAGCATAACAAAGAATTAATCTCTACTTTAAAAGTGCACCTGAACCAATCTCACACTATTTGCGAAATAAAAAACTAAATTACGATCCCGCTAAGATAGAAGCAAATCCCCGAGTTTGGGGAGTGGCGGAGGGGATAGTGAAATAAAGAGACTTTGAAATTGTGAATACATGTCTAATGACAGCAAAGCAAGGTTTACAATTCCAGTTTGCTCATGCCAAAGCACAGCATTTGTCTTCACAGTATTATTTCATAGAGTCTCCATCTGGTTATAATTTGCTGCAATATACAGGGTGCTCTGCAGGACACAGTATGAATAGGCTGGCTTGTATTCAGCAACATGCTCCCAGGCTTCCAACATGATAGGCTCCTAACACGTGCCTCGAATACAACATACAAGGATCTGGACCGTGTTTGTGGGGAACAGGTTTTAATGGCTCTGCTGCTGCAAATTGCAGCTTACACAAAAGAGGTCTTTTGGTTTATCCTATATTCACACTTTGATCTAGAATTTTAAGAAGTTTTTTTTCCACTCATGCTTGGAACTACATCCAGCTGTCCAGGTCCGTGCTGGGTCTTCACAACAGCAATTCTGCTAGTCCTACTCATCCATCAATATCCTATAAATCTGTACACTTTCCCTTCAGCTAATTACCAAATTCTCTATACAAAACAATGATTAAATATGCCTGCACACACTCATGCAGTACATTCCAAGTTCTAACTGATCCATGTTTAAAAATTAGCTTTTTGTGATATTGTTCTTGGTTCTTTAGCAAATCATCTCATATCAGTATCCCCTGGTTTTTGACCTGTTCACAGAAACAGTTTCTCTATTTACTCTACCTAGACTCCTTTTACTTTTAAACATCAATTTTCTCAATTTTTCTCTTGCCCCACATATCCCAGTAACTAATCACCCCCATCCCCAAAGTCAGAGTCATAAATCTTTTCTGAACCATCGCTAATGCTTTTGCATCCAACCTACAATGTGGTACTCAGAATTGGAAAAGTACTTCAGTTCAGACCAAACTAATGTTTTAATAAAGCTCACCACAAAGTCCTTGCATTAGTACTCCATGTCTCCATTCATAAAGTCCACTATGATGTATACTTTATTAAACAGTTTTGGAATCATTAATTTTACATTACCTCCTTGTTTTTCCTAACCGTGATGAGTTGTCTGCATTAATGCTTCAAAATAAATATTCTGGATTAATCCAGATGTTCTGTGCCATCACCATCCCCAAACCCACCCCTTAAAAAAAAAAAAGGCCCAAGAAACACTCTGAAATTTGGCTGAATTTCTTGTTCAAGCCTTGGAAGTAAAAATTGAGTCCTATCCTTTTGGATGCAGAGGAGATATAGATCTGGCCTCATAACGGCTCAGATTGATATGTCAGGCCGTCTAACAGCATTTCAAGTTAGATCTTTTCACAGGGTAATATTCCTGGAAGTATGAGCTGACTGTTGTAGCAAGGTATAAACAAGGCATCTTGGCTAGAGATGCCTCTGTATATTCTTACATCTAATTGTGAAAGAAATAGACGAAAACGAGGAGGAAGCGTTTATTGGAATGGATGACTTCAGTGTTTACTCCATTATAGAAGAGAAGTAACAAGGAGGAAATGAAATTCTGGATTATGAGAAGTAAAAATAAATTGAAATTTAACAACAATTAAAAAATGAATGAAATTTATGATTAAAAATGTGGTGATTCAATTGTCAGAGGGATTTGAACAGTAATTAACACCTTGCTAAAAGAGTACTTAGATTTGGAATGATTGGATTGTCTGCGGCAAGTTTAATTCATATCTAGAGCACACAGAAAACTTCACCTCATTCACTGGATCTCAAGCAATGCTATTTTCAGAGGGAATGGCAGAGTACCATGACATCCTGCAACTTTGAAATTTTTGAGTTTACCCACACCTCTGCCTTCTGCTATACATTGGTATAAATTACAGCAAGCGACATTAACAGCACTAATTTTAGCAGAAACATCTGTACCACTAGATTTAAGACAAGCTGAATATTAAAACAGCATTAAGTATCAGTGATAATTTATCAGTGATATAATCAAGAATCATTCAAGTTATTCATGAAACAGTTCATTTAGTCTGCATGCTCTTAGTGGCTGGGCTGTCACTGTGAATGACTCAAAAATTATTGACAAGTGTGGAGCTGGAGGAACCTTCCTGAAGAAAGGTCCTGACCTGAAGCATCAACTTTCCTGCTCCTCTGATGCTGCCGGGCTTGCTGTGTTCCTCCAGCTTCACACTGTGTTGTTTCTAACGCCAGCATCTGCAGTTCTTGCTATCTCAAAAATTATTGCCTTGGTTTTGACTAGCTTGAGCTGAAGGTCCAGTTCATCAACAGATGAAGATCAAGTTGCCAGCAATCCTGGAAATCTTAATGTGTGCCATACATATGGAAACTGGCCCAAAGATCTAGACTTGATTCCCAAGGACCAAAGATATTGGTAAGGAGTGGGAGCTTAAAGGTGATCCCAAATATTTGGCGGGGGCGGAGGGGTAGAGTAGCCAATAGAGTAGATGCATTGACTACACTTGGATAACAAAACATTAAAGCAAAATGTAAAAAATAACAGCTGTTTCCCTTAGCTGAAGGGTTAATAACAAGAGGGAATAATTTTACATTGAAAGGCAGGAGGTTTAGAGGAGATTTTAGGAAAAATATTTTTCACCTAGACGGTGGTGGGAATTTGGCCTGGGGAGGGTTGTTGAGGCGGGAACCCTCACAACCTTAGAGGAAAAAAAAATACTTGGATAAGCACCTGAAATGTCATAACATTCAAGACTTGGACCAAATGCTGCCAAAGTAGGATTAGTGTAGATATAGGGTAGATTTTTTTCTTCTGTTGGCGCACACTCGATGGGCTAAAGGGCCTCTTCTGTACTGATTCCATGCTTCTAAGACAGTGTTAGGAAAATACACCACAAAGCAAACAAGATCAAACATTCTACAACTTGTGCAAGTAACGGAGTTGTTCTCCAATCTGTTCTAAGATCTCCATCGGCAACATGCAATAAGCAATGAGGAAGTATATAGAGGACTAACTTGAAAATGACCAATCCTCACACGTTCCTTGATTTTCAGTATCTGTTGAAGAATGAAATCTAGCAACAACAGAAGAACATTACTGTTCTTCTTCAAACACAGCCATGGAGAATTCCTTACATCCACCTGAACAAGCGGATGAAGCCTCAACAAATGCCTGCAAGAACATTATATTCTGGATTTACAGCAATCCCTCAACCTGACTATTTTTGCTGAAGTCTGGGCATGGGGCTTAAATCAAGAACCTTCTGATTCAGATGATAAATGCAGTATCACAGAGCCAAGCATGGATTGAGCTCCTGCTCTAGGACTTGAGCATCTAATCTAGACTCACATGTCAGTGCAGTTTCAAGGGAGTGTTGCTTTGTTGCAAGGATCAACTTTTAGGGGAAATATTAATCTTGGGCTTTGTCTGCCTGATCAGATCAGCATCAAAAGATTCCTAAGAAATAAAAAGGTGGAGTTCAATAGTTGTTTTGGCCCAGAGTCAAAAAGAGATTAACTGGTCACTTGTTGTACAGGAGGTTTCCAGACATACAAATGTCTGACTTACAAACGCTCGAAAACTCACGAATTCAATCTCACACAGGGGTATGATTTTAAAGTAATGACCAGAACATTTATTTGCAAGCAATTCCTTTATATTGTTCTGATTTGCATTCAAATTGACTTGCTTTTGCAACTCAGGGACTTCTTGTACAGCTCTGAGAGATTCTGCTGCGCACAATATTGGTTGCTGTGATTGCCTGATGTGTAACACCATTGCATCAAAAATAATTCTCCTGAAATTCTTTGGGATGGCCATAAACATTGCAGTAAAAGTGATTTTTTCCTTTTGATCCCTAAATCTATTGAGATACAATCCCTGCTGGTTGCAATTCAAATCTGATTCTAACTCTCTTTCTCACTCATCCTAATCAAGAAAAAGAAAAAAAGAGGAAGAGCAAGAGCGAGAAAGAGAGAAAGAAAAAGAGCAAGAGCGAGAAAGAGAGAAAGAAAAAGA
>NC_063345.1:14944518-14959926 GCF_021869965.1 Rhincodon typus | reverse complement strand
AGAGAGAAAGAAAAAGAGCAAGAGCGAGAAAGAGAGAAAGAAAAAGATCGAGAGAGAGAAAGAGAAAAAAAGAGGAAAAAAAAAAAATTAAAAAAAAAATAAAACTTACCACGACAAATCTAAACTTTATGGTGTCAGTCCTCTTCGGTCACCACAGTCCAAAAGGAATGTCCTATTTCAGGCCATTATCTGTTTGTGATTTGGACCGTTTCTTTGAACGTTATTTCCCTCCATCCTCTCTTCTCCCTCCTTGAACTTAACATAACTTTTGCATTTTTTTAAAATATAAGAAAATGAGAAGGATACACAACTAACAAATATCTTCTGCGTACACCATGCCCTCTTTCTATTGTATTCACACTAGAACTGGTTTGAACCACTTTGCCACGATTGTGTTTTTTATGTCAAGATTGTAGATTGCAGTTTATTTAATTGTATTACAGTTACATCCATCTCTTATTTGAAATAACAGATTTCCAGAAAGCAAGTAGATGGCAAGAGGAAAAAGATTTACCAGGATGTTGCTGGTAATGGAGGGCTTGAGTTATAAAGAGGGACTTGGTAGGCAGGGACTTTTTTCCCCCCACTGGAGCATAGGAGGTTGAGGGGTGACCTTATTCAGATTTATAAAATCATGAGGAACACTGATAAAGGTGAAAAGCAAAGGTCTTTTCTCCAAGGTGGGGGGGGGGGTGGGGGGGAGTTCAAAACTAGTAGGCATATTTTTAAGGTGAGAGGAGAAAGATTCTAAAAAAGGGATCTGAGGGGCAACTTTTTCCACATAGATGGTGGTTCCTATGTGGAATGAAGTGCAGAGGCAGTGACGGATGTGGGTATAGTCACAACATTTAAAAGTTATTTGGACAGACACATAAATAGGAAAGATTTAGAGGGATATGGGTCAAATGCAGGTAAGTGAGACTAGTTTAGTTTTGGAAAGCTCGGTTGCCATGAACAAGTTGAACCAAAAGGGTATTTTTCCTTGCAGTATGACTTTAGGGTTAGAGCTTTGAAACATTAACTTTTTCTCTCTCCACAGATGCTACCAGACCTGAATTTCAACAGCATTTTCTGGTGTTGCTTCAGATCCAGCATCCACTTTGCTTTCAATATAAATGTCAAAAGGGCTAGTCACATTCTCCACAACGCTGCAAAATTAGAGACTGTTGCAAACTGCACAACGCCATCAAGCTTCAGGCAGCAGGTTTTGATTCTGGCTTTGTTCGCAACAAGAGATAAGCGTCTCATTTCTGGCTCAAAGGTACACAATTTGCCTCAACTGCAAGTCAAAAGGAAACACTTCACATCTGTGGATGAATCATGGCCCATCTGATAGCTCTGCTTGACACAGCTTTCACTAGTATCATTAGCCCTGCAACACAAACTAGAATTTCAACCCAAGACTTCGCTTAGCTGCTGATTCATGGCAAGATAGGAATTCCACAGTCACATATAGCTATCAGTCACACTCCTGACTGTCTGTTTCTCACGTGGAATTTAGAAAGTGATCTTTATTTGGAGACAATGCAGATATGAACAAACACATACATAGGAGTCACAAACGTTTCTGGGTAGGAGGGTTGATTGATTTTTGTTTTGGTCTTTCCCTTGACCAATTGGTAGTAATAACATGGAATTTCACCAGCTGGGAAACCAATAGGATTGGATATAGCATCAGCTTTACGTGCTGATCAACATTACACTCCA
Organism: Rhincodon typus; assembly: GCF_021869965.1. NCBI lineage: Eukaryota > Metazoa > Chordata > Chondrichthyes > Orectolobiformes > Rhincodontidae > Rhincodon > Rhincodon typus. Next base: position 14,958,219 of record NC_063345.1, on the reverse strand, counting down.
CTGATTTTAACAGAGGAGAGGGGAAACGGGGCAAGAGTGAGAGGGGAAAGGGGAGAACGAGAGGGGTGGAGAAAGCAAGAGTGAGAATGACAGTGAGCGTTAATCCATAAGCACTGAAGTGAAATAACTTCTGAAGTAAGCAAACTCAGTATACGGGCCAGGGCTGAAATGTGGTACGTTCCTGATCTCTACACCTTGGTTGATTTATCAATTAAATCTACAGGCTTACTATCATAGAATCCCTACAGTATGAAAACAGGTCCTTCGGCCCAACAAGTCCACACCAACCCTCAGAGCATCCCACCCCTATAACCCACCTAATCTACACATCCCTGAATACTATGGGCAATTTGGCATGGCCAATCCACCTAGCCTGCACATCTTTGGACTGTGGGAGGAAACCAGAGCACCTGAAGGAAACCCATGCAGACATGGGGAGAATGTGCAAACTCCACACAGTCGACAGAGGGTGGAATCGAATCCAGGTCCCTGGCACTGAGAGGCAGCAGTGCTAACCACTGAGCCACCATGCCACCCTACAACTCATTTTAAAACAAATTATCCAGAAAAATTGACAAAAAGCATCTAAGTATAGCTGACAAGAATGGGACAAAAGGAAGGTGTTGTGTGAAACCAGAGATGATTTGGGTGGTGCTACTGAGTGCATGGAGGGAGTTAAGGATTGAAATTTTGATGCTAGGAGACAATAGAGATTATACAGTTTATCCTGCGTGAACCACATACAAGTTTATATATTTCACTCCTCTCAGAGCTACCTTCTATTTGATACCATATAACTAGTGTACACTAACATTTCCACAAAATCTGTCATCTCAAAATTTGAAAGGACCATTCAGACATCATTAAAGCACAATGCATAACCGTCCCACAATCTTTTATTTAAACCACCTTATTTTCACAACAGTTTGTAATCATGGGTCATGTGGTGAATACTGTGAATAAGCAATAAATAAGCTGCTAGTTTAAGCTGGCTTTACAGACTAAAAACATACGTTCTCTGCCTGATCAGAGAAGGCCAATGAAAGGGTTAAAATCTGTATCATTATAAATTCTTGTGGTTTTATCGTAACTATGGCAGGCTTCCCATTATTCTTGCATCTGCCGTTCTCCTCCACATCCTTCTTGTTTCAGTTGGTCAGCCTCCAGATTAAAAATGGGCTCCATCACCGAGGAAAAGTTATTTAGAAGCCAAGTGCACTTTAGAGGGGCCAAGCCATTGGGAAAGATTTTCCACCATTTGCTAGATAAACAAGACAATGCCTGATGCTGTATTTTAAGTGCAACACTTCAAGACTTTTTTTTTTTTTTTTCCGCATTTTCATTAACCCTCCCCTTTAATATTATTTATTTCACTAAAAAGAGTAATTTATCCAAAGACAAGCCTGCATGTTACACATGGGGTCACACCGGGTTACAGTTTCCTCTCCTTGTCTGCAAGCACGAGGCCCCAAACTACAAAAGCCTCTTTTCATTTTCTCCCCTGCAGATTTCTTTAATTAAAACAGTATTTTATGAATAGGTTTTGGCTGCACAGCCAAGACTCTGGATTTAGTTCAGGGGAACAATTTAAACTAATTATTCAGCACCGACAACAGTATTGATAGAGTTGGTGTGTTGGTGGCTGTTATGTGGGAGCACAGTTGACAGCAGTTTTGGCACCATCACCAATGCATCCAACGGTCAAAACGTCAGAATTAGTTTGTACAAAATCAGCTCTCGGTTTAGGCTTTAATGCTCCCCAGTTTTCAACAGTTTAAGGTTACTGACTGTCTTGATTCAGAAGTAGAAAGTTCAATGGGGTGAGATGGCAGGGAGAAGCTGGGGCTGAGGGACTGGTGTAGAAACATGAATCAGTGACCTTGGCAGAAAGGATGAGGAATATGACAATCAGATGCACAACTCAGTCAGTCTGCCAAGCTGGGAGCCATGCAAAACAAGCAATCCAGAACCACAGGTTAAGGCAGATTGCTGTTTTAGCAGAAGACCTACTAAATGGCATACACAGCATTCCTTAAACCACATCCCATACTAAACTCTCAATCTGGCTCAGCAATGGATTTTTAATTACATACGCAAGTGCAACCTCTTGTCCTTTCTCGAACACACTCTCACTGTCACCGTTGACATAGATGGAAATGAAAAGTATTAATGGTGCCAATTATCCCTTCTTGCCAGAAAACAGCCATGCCCCAGACAAAAACAACATGGAAAACATGGAGGGCCCCGTTCCTTGATTGAACTTGATTTTCAGAGGATACAGCAGGGAGGGGGAGCTGGCTCTGTGCCTACAATAGGTGTAGGCCAAATGATTTCAATTCAAAAGAGATGGAAAGGAGCAGACCTCAACTTGCTGCCAAAGAAAATAGGACCCATGGACCCATGAGGTGGGCAGGGGTCAGCAGAGTGGGAAACTTAAACAGACTTAAAGGCTGTTGTGTTTTAATTTTTACTACAGCCTCAGAATGACCTTGAATCCGCTGCGGAAACCAGAAAAAACAAATCCTCCAGAGGCCAAAGAGACTGTGTAAGATGTGCTCAGCTCTCACTCTTGTCACCTCTGCTGGTGTTCAGCTCTGCCAGGGGTTGGGCTTGGAGCTGGACTGTCAAGGGACACATTAAAAGTGACCTGAAATTGGAAAAGATGAAGATTACTCAGCCAGGACAAGCATGGTATACTCCAGGGACAGAAGCATGGGCGATAAGAGAGTACAAGTTTTTTTTTGACTGCCCAGTGAGAAAGATCAGGAAAATGAGACTCAATATCTCTGACAGAAATAAACCCTTTAGTACATCAGTGCACTCCAATCAGAGCTGTGTGTGCTTTGTTATAAATCTCACATAGTAAAGAACACGTTTGTGTTTTGCATTAATGCAGAGACTGGAAGGAATTCAGTTAGCTGCTGTACAGTATGACAACGATAACGATGTTGACATGATTTTTTGCTCCATAATCTCTAGTATATTTCAAATTTTATAAAATCTGCACTTTACAAGTACTTCCTGTAACATACATAGTCTGTAAATTGAACAAACTTGGTTTTTGTAAAATGTCTCCTGTCCAAGAGATTACGACTTCTGCTTTGAAGCAATTTATTAACTGCCTGCATCCTGACTTCGTGTCGCATTCACCCAGAACCCGTACTTATTGATCCACATGGATTCTCTGCCCTGTAGCACCAGGAACTTAAAATTCTGCTGTGTTCAGTCTCTTCAGGGCCTTGCTATAAGTTGGTCCATTCCTAGAACACTTGGAGAACCTGTTACTCTTACTCTTGGCCTTCTGTGCATCTCTTGAGAGATAGGGAAAGTGGAGAATTACAGATCTGTTAACTTGGCACTAATAGTAGGGGAAAGTTGTGAATCTACACTAAAGGATGTGATAATAGAACACTTATGAAAGAATGGGAAAACTGGATAGAGTCAACATGGATATAAAAGGGAAATCATGGGACTTTTGAGGATGTATTGTAGACAAAAGAACCAGTGGATGCTGATTTGGATTTTCAGAAGGTTTTTGGGAAGGTCACAGAAGTTAGTAAATAAAATTAGGTAGATCAGGTTGCAGGGTAAAAAGATGATTTGAGAATAGTTTAATAGAAAAAGCAGAGAGAGAAGGAATAAACAGATCATTTTCTGGATAGCAGGCTGTAACTAATACAGAACCACAAGGGTCATTGCTGGGTTCACAGTTTATATAAATGCTTTGGATGCAGAAGCCAATTATGACAGTTCCAAATTTGATGATGATATCAAAGAGAGTTAAATGTAAAGTGGCTTCAAGAAGGCTCTGAGGAGTCTTGGACGAGTGAAGTACGTGACAAATGGAAACTAATGGAAATACATCTTAAAATTTTTTTACTTTTTTCTACCAAAGCAGAGTATTTCATAAACGGTGAGTAATTAAAACATAGAAGACAGGAGCAGGAATAGGCCATTTTACCCTTGATCCACAATTCATTAGATCAGAGCTGATCATTAAGCTCAATACTCTAAGGAAAGGGATCTGTGTCTTTTTACTTAAGTCACTAAAGGTTAGCAGACAGGTGCAGCAAGCAGTTAGGAAGGCAAACAGCATGTTGGCATTCAATTTAAAGTAACTGGGAGAATTTGTTGAAACAATATACAAATTGTCTAACAAGGGAAGAGGCTACACTAGACCTGGTATTGGGGAATGAGCCCAGCCAGCTGACTGAAGTTTCAGTGAGGGAGTATTTTAGGAAGTGACCATACTTCTTTAAGTTTTAAGCTACTTATGTAGTCCTCGGGTGAAAGTACTAAACCGGGGAAAGGCCAAAGGATGTGGTAGATGCAGGTACAGTTTCAACGTTTAAAAGACATTTGGATAGGTACATGAATAGGAAAGGTTTAGAGGGATATGGGCCAAACATAGTGGGACTTGTTTAGTTTGGGAAACTTGGTCAGCATGGATGTGTTGGACCAATAGGTCTGTTTTCTTAATAAAAGCCAAAAGAACTGCAGATACTAGAAATCAGAAATAAAAGCAGAAACTGTTGGAAAAGCTCACCAGGTCCAGCAGTATCTGTGGAGAAAAATCAGAATTAACGTTCTGAGGAAGGGTCACTGGACCCAAAACGTTAATTCTGATTTCTCCCCACAGATGCTGCTGGACCTGCTGAGCCTTTCCAGCAATTTTTTTTTTGGTCTGTTTCTTTGCTGTATGACTATCACAACATTAGGCTGGAACTGGGAAAAATAGATTGGGGGTGGCTGTTTGAGGGTAAATCCACGTCTTGCATGTGGGAATCTTTCAAAGCCAGCAGGACCAGCATGTTCTTGTGAAAATGAAAGATATGGATGGCAAGATTTAGGAAACTTGAATGACAAGAGAAATTGTGAACTTACTCCAAAAAGTGGCCTGCACAAGGCAATGGAAAATGGACACAGAGCCCCTGAAGTATAGAAAGAAAGCAGCAAAGAACTTAAACAAGGAGCTAGGAGGTCTAAAAAGGGGCCATGAAATGTTCTTGGCCAATAGGAATAAGGAAAATCCCAAGGCATTTTATACATCTATGTAGCAAGAGGGTAGCTAGAGTAAGGGTAGGTTGTTTCAAGGACAAAAAGAGGTAATGTGGAGCCAAAAGAAAATGGGTGAGATCCTTAACAAATATTTTGCATTGGTATTCACAAAGGAGAAGGACACGGCAGATGGCAAATCTAGAGAGGGGCGTATTGCTATTCAAAAAACAGTCAATATTTAAAAAAAGGTGTTGTTTGTTTTTAAAAGCATCAAGATAGTCAAGTGCCTAATACCCGAGGGGAGCTATCCCAGATTACTGGGGAAGGTGAGAGGCAAAATTGCTAAGGCCTTGTACAAAATTTTGGTATCCTCCTTAGTCATAGGCAAGGTCCCAGAGGGCTAGAGAAGAGCCAATGTTGTTCCTTTGTTTGAGGAGTGCAACAGGGATAATCTGGAAAAATTACAGACTGGTGACCCTTAACTTAGTGGTAGGGAAATTACTGGGGAAGATTCTTAAGGACAGGATTTACTCACCTTTGGAAAAAACTGGTGTTACTAGTGATAGGCAGCGTGGCTTTGTACAAGAGAGTTCATGTCTCTCAAACTTGACTGGGCTTTTGAGGAAGTGACAAAGATGATTGAGGTCAGGGTGGTGGATGTTGTCTACATGGACTTTAACAAGGCCTTTGAAAAAGCCATGACAGGCTGATACAGAAGGTGAAGTCACATGGGATCCACAGTGAACTGGTAAGATTGAAATAGAACTGGCTTGATCATAGAAGACAGTAGTGATGGAAGGGTGTTTTTCTGACTGGAGGTCTGTGACCAATGGTGTTCTGCAGGGATCAGCACTGGGAGCCCTGTTTTTTGTTTTACATATATATTATAACAGAGAAAGGCTGGAGACTTGGGTGGAGAAATGACAAATGAATTTAATGCAGACATTTGCAATGTGATGCATTTTGGAGGATCTAATGCAAGAGGGAAGCATGGCGGGAACTAGGTGTACAGGTCAATAGTTCCCGGAAAGTGGCAACACAAGTGGATAAGGTGGTCAAAAAAGCATACAGCATGCTTGCCTTCATCAGAAAGGGTACAGAGTTTAAAAATTTGCATGTAATGTTGCAGCAGCATTGAACTTTAGTTAGGCCACATTTGGAATATTGCATACAGTTCTGGTCACCACACTGCCAGAAGGATTGTGAAGGCTTTGGAGAGGGTACAGGAACAGTTTACCAGGATGTTGCCTGGTTTGGAGGGTATTGACTCTTGGGAGAGATTGGACAAACTTGCTTTGTTTTCACTTCAATATCAGAGGCTGAGAGCGACCTGATGAAAGTTTACAAAATTATGCGAAGCACGAATAGTTGGAGTAATTTTCCCAGGGTAGAAATGTCAATTACTAGGGGATATAGGTTTGAGGGTAAAAGAGGGAAAGTTAAAGGAAATGTGAAAGGCAAGTTTTAAAAAAAAAAGTCACAGGAGAGTGGCAAGTGCCTGGAATGCACCACCAAAAGAGGTAGCGCTTACAACAGTAACGTTTAAGAGGCATCTTGACAGATATACGAACAGGCAGGGAATAGAGGGATACTGAACATGTAAAGGCAAAAGATTTTTTAGTTTGGAAAGGCATCCTGTGTTGGTGTAGGCTTGGTGGGCTGAAGGGCCTGTTGTTGTGCAGTACTGTTCTCTGTTCTTTGATCCGAGTACAGAAGTAAATGTGCCTTGCTGCATTAGTACAAAATCTTGGTGAGATCTCACCGAGAGTATTGTGTACATTTTTGTTGTCCTTATCCAAGGAGGGACAAATGGCCACAGCAGGAGTACAATGGAGGCTCACCCGGGGACGTCAGAATTGAATTATGAGGAAACTGAAGCTCTAGAGAATACACACCCAAAGATTAAGAGATGATCTCATTGATACATAGAATTATAACAGGGCATGACAGAGCAGAAGTAGATAGGACGCTTCCCATGACTGGTGACTTGAAAACCAGGGCACATAACCTCAGGATATGGGGCAGGCCATTTAAAATGGAGATAAGGAGGAATTTCTTCACTCAGATGAAGGAGAATCTTTGGAATTCTCTAGTTCAGAGAGCTGTAGAAACTTAGTCATGAACAGGTTCAAGATAGAAATCAATAGATTTCTGGAGACTAATTACATTGAGAGATATGGGACATTGAGATCATAGAATCCCTACAGTGTGGAAACAGGCCCTTAGGCCCAACAAGTCCACACTGACCCTCAGAGCATCCCACTTAGACCCATCCAATCTACACATCCCTGAACACTATGGGCGATTTAGCAGGGCCAATCCACCTAGCCTGCATTTAATTTTATAATTTAATTTTTTAATTAAATCTTTGGACCGTGGGAGGAAACCGGAGCACCCAGAAGAAACCCACGCAGACACAGGGAGAATCTACAAGCTTTACACAGACATTTGCCTGAGGATGGAATCAAACATAGGTCCCTGGCACTCTGAGGCAGCATTGCTAACCCCGAGCCCCTATGCAACCCTTGAATTGTTGGGCTAAATGACCTACTCCTGTTCTTATGTTCCCTTGCACACTTCCTTTGTCCTAATCAATCGCTGCCATGCCATCAGCCATCTAGGTCCTAAGCTTAAGAGCTTCCTCCCTAAACCTCTCCAACTCCATCCTCCTTTAAGACACTCCTTAAAACCTACTGTTAATCATTTGTTTGACAATGCTCCTTTGTGGGACTTTGGGAGATTTTACGACATTAATCCTTGTCTTTCCTGGTTGGTCTTGCACTTTCCTCAGCAATTAGATGCTTTTTTAGTAAAAATATTCAATTTATAGATTATTCAGCCTTGAACTTGAATCACAGAAATAACTGGAGCTTGGATCATCTAGATAAATACTCCCGGTGTTTATATTTAATTTGGTTGCAGCTTCAGTGATTGAAACTATTCTTCACTTGTGAAGGCCATAACAAAGATCAAGTTTTCATTACAGAGAAATGTGCCACATTAATGGAAAAACCTTGGAAAGGGGAATGCCTCTTACATGGCTAGAACTTGTTTGAGGTATTAAAAGTTTGCAGACTTTGTGCACTAACACCCACAATTTCCATAGCATCTACATCACAGCTGAATTGCAGCTCAAAATTGCTCAACCACATTGGATTCTATAAGTAGCAGACAGCAATAGGACAGGGCTTGTGGCTCATTATCTGTGTGCTGTTTCTTGTCATGCACTACAGTACAGCAATGCAAATTGTAAGCTGCATATCTGAAAGGTTGTCCATTCAGCTGCCCTCCTAGCTGACATGAACCAAAAAAGTGTACAAATTTCCAGCTCCTTGACAGCTAACAAAATTAAATTCAATTACTTTAACAAAAAGCCAATAATACATGATGAGTTAGGGGCTCTTCAGGTGCAGTGGTAGTGCCCCTACCTCTGAGCCAGAAGGCACAGAATCAAGTCCCACCTCTTCCAGAGATATGTAATAGCCTCTCTGAATGGCTTGATTAGAAACACCCATAAAGTGACCAAACTGGTTCATGAAGGATCTTCACGAAAGAAAATCTGCCATCCTTACCAGGTCAGGCCCATATACTATTACTCCAGATTCACAGTAATATAGTTGATTCTCAACTTCCATTTAAAATTACCAAGCTATCAGCCATATCAAACTATTACAAAAAAAAATTTTTAAAAAAAACAGACAGAACACCCTGCATTGCCCTAGGCACAGGACACAAAGATACGCTCTCCCAAGACAACTCTGCAAAGCAGCACCTCATTAACACATGGAAGCTTACAGAATATCTGAAGAGCTGTCCCACAGTCTTGTCAAAACAGAGTCACACTCTCAGAACCATGACTTTTCAGCCAACATTGCAAACTCCTCCATCACCACCCACAAGGAGTGGGCACACATTCATATGGTCAGGAAGGGTGAAGTGCCCGCATCGCACCCTGCCCCGCTACCTCAATGAGCACTCAGCATTGACTTACAACAACACAGTAAGGTTTCACAGAGTCAGACAAAACATGGACAAGTAAATTTCCCAATTACTGCTCTCCCTCGGTTAACGAATCAGTACTCTTCCATTTTGTATCTTGGTTGTAAGATGTACTGAGGACAATACCACCCCAAAAAAGGTACAGAGTGGGAATGTGAAATGGCTCAGGGCAAACATTGTAATGGACATTATAAGTTCTCCAATAGTGACCAGGCTGACCAAGTCCTGAAGGATGTAGCCACCATCCTGAGAGAACTAACAGCAGGGAGAAACCTGTGTGACCTGATCCTCAGCAACCTACTTGTCAAAAATGCACCCAGTACTGGTAGAAGGTGACCATCATAGAACTTTTTCCACAAGGGCTCTATCTTCACATTCAAAATCAATTACATGTTTTGTGGCGTTACCACTATACTAAATAGGAATAGATTCAGAACAGACTGAGCAATTCAAAATAGGCACCGATGATGATACAGACCATCAGCAGCAGTATTTTGTTTAACCACAATCATATCACACATACTACCATCATCATTAACATCTAGCCAAATGACCAATCCTGTTTAAGTAAACGTTGGAGAATCCTGAACAGTACAAAGTGCAAAAAAAGTCAGTTAGTCAATCTAACGCAGCTACAGCATTCACGCTATACAACGGAAGCACTGTGCTATGGACAAAACTAAGAGGACCCGAGGCAGTTTGGATGACAGTTCAGTAGATGTTCTCTAATCAAGGTGTTTAGAGATTTATGACATACTTCAGGAGCAGGTGGGACTTGAACCCAGACCTCCTGGCTCAGAGGTAGGGACATTACCACTACACCACATGATCCTGAATGACAGATCTGTAGCAGACAATTAAATGACTAAATGGAGGCAGTAGCAGCTCCTAGAAAAAATGTTCCCCAATGATGGGAGAGAACAGGTCAGTGCAAAAGACAAAGTTGAAGCACTGACAGCCCTCTCAGCAAAAGTTGTTGAGAAAATGGTCCAATCTTTGCCTCCAAGATGCCAGTCTTCAAATAATAGGAAGCAGTTGTGTCCTACATTCTACTAAAGCTCTGGACTGAGACAGCATTCTGATGTAGTAGTGGAAGGTTGCACTCCAGAACCAGAGGGCACAATCTCAGAATAAAGTGTCATGAATTTCTTCTCTCAGAAGGTAGGGAATCTGTGGAATGCTTTACCAGAGAGGGCTGCAGAGGCTGGGATGTTAAGGATATTCAAGACCAAAATAGATTTTTTAAAAAAATCAGTAAGAGAATCAAAGGTTATGGGGAAGATTATCAGATCAGCCATGATCTCATTGAACAGCAAAGCAGACACGATTAGCCAAATGGCCTATTTCTGCTCCTACATTCTGTGGTCTTATAGAGCTTGCTTCTAACCAAGCTGTTCAATACAGATGCTGAAAGTGGAAAACTAACAAAGGACAATTGCAATTCAGCAAAACACTGTCCTAGTAGTTTACTTTCAATCGGAAAAGTGTTAGAATGCATCATTACTAACACTATCAAGTGGCATGTACTCAAAAAAGATATTCAGTTTGAAATTCACTAGCATCACTCAGATATCATTACTCCCTTAGTCCAAAATAGAACAAAAGGCTGAATTCCAGATATGAGGTCAACGTGACTACTTTACTATCAATGCAGCATGAAATCAAGTGTGGAATCAAGGACATTCAACAAATTTGAAAGCAATAGCAAATGGGGAAAACTTTCTGCTGGTTGGAGTCATGTCTAGCATATTGGAAGCTGGTTGTGGTTGTTGGAGATCAATTGTCCCAGCCACAGGACATTTCTGCAGAAGTTCCTCAAGATAGTGGCCTTGACCCAGCCATCTTCAGCAGTCTCATCCACGACCTTCACTCCATTGTAGAGGTCAGAAGTGGGACAGCTACTGATGACTGCAAAGCGTTTGGTAGCAATTCCTCAGTTAGTGAAACAGACTATACATAACAAGATTCAGGCTTGGGGTGCCAAGTGGGTAACAGTGACATCACATAAATACAGGACAATGACCACCTCCAACAAGGGAAGCCTCAGCATTGCCTCTCGGCATGACCATCATCAAACCTCCCAATGGCCTACAGTAGTACTTTTTATCAGAGGCTTAATAAGACCAGTCAAACAAATACTGTAGCTACATAAACAAAATCAGGAGTAGAGAACTCTGCAATAACTGACTCACCTCTTGACTTCCTAAAATCTCTCTTATAAAAGCCTATAAGAAGTAGTAGCCAAAGTTGGCCATTTGGCCCATTGAGCAACCTGACAATCTTCAACTCCACTTTTCTACCGTTCGCCCCATAACCCTCGATTACATTATGGATTAAGAAAAAAAGAAATGTCTACCACAGCCTTGATGTAGCTGTAGTATATACTATTTGTAAGGGGAAACCTCCCGAGGTGTCATAGAGTCATACAGCATGGAAATGGATCCTTTGGTCAGACTAGTCCATGCAGACCATGTTCCCAAACTAAATTAGTCCTACCTGCCTGCACTGGGCTCATAGCCCTCCAAACCCTTCCTACTCATGAACTTATCCAAACGTCTTTTAAATGTTGTAATTGTACCTGCATCCACCACTTTCTCCGGCAGTTCATTCCAAACACAAACCACTGTGCAAAAAAGTTACCCCTCATGTTCTTTTTAAATCTCTCTTCTTACCTTAAATATATGCCCCCCAATTTTGAACTCCCCCACCCTAAGGAAAAGACCCCTTGTCATTCACCTTATCTATGCTGCTTATGATTTTATAAACCTCTAAGGTCACCCCTCAACCTCCTATGCTCCAGTGAAACAAGTCCCAGCCTTCCCAGTCTATTTTTAATCTCAAACCCTCCATTTCCAGCAACGTCTTAGTAAATCTTTGCTAAACACTCCAGTTTAATAACATCTTTCCTATAACAGAACAACCAGGATTGCACGCAGTACTCCAGAAGGTGCACCACCAATATTCTGTATAATCTCAACAAGACATCCCAACTCCTATACACAAAGGTCTGAGCAATGAAGGCAAGCGTGCTGAATGCTTTAACCACCCTGCTTACCCTGTGACGCGAATTTCAAAGAATTATGTACCTGAACCCCACATTAGCCATTCCCACTCAGCTAGTGAACTGCTGATGTGTCACTTCCAGACGTCCTCCAAATGGTCCACCAACTATGATGTTAATTGACCTGAATTTGAAAGCAGTCATGGGCCAGTCAGGGCCATACAGTGTGGCTTTAGGATCTGGAAGCTTTCCCAATATTGTGGCTCTGGCCTCAATAAAAATACACCCTTTTGGTCTAATATAGAATGCAATAGCATTCCACTTATTGTAAACCATAACTAGTCACTTACAAGAATGGTCAAGCAGCAATTTGCAATATGATGTCAAGTTCTCCTGCCCATGGTTACTACCCCATTCTAATGAGTGAGCACTGAAGTCTAATTTATTCAAAACTAATAACCGTTCTCAGAAAATGCTGTGAATTTGTAACATTTAAAGAAACAATCCAGTTGAAACAAATCCTTTCTGAATTATAGACAATACTACTAGAGTTCTCACCAGTACAACCCTTGCCCCACCCTCACCCATTACTTGGCAATTCAGAGGAAGACTGGAGAACAAATTCCTCTCCCTCTCTCTAAAACAGATATGTCTTTACTTACTTTGTTGAAAGGCAAGGATCCTGTTAAGTCTATAGAGCCAAATAGCATGCAAGCCAAGCTAATTAAATCTGAAGTGGCAATTGCAGTATTTTTCCTCTTCTGAAGAGTAAAGAAAATAAACTACAACTCAATTGTAAAAGCAATATTCTGAACTATATAAGTGTATCGATGCTCTTGGAATTGTTCAGCTGATGCAAAAGTAGCGCTGGCATACAAACCAGAAAAATCCCAAGATGGATGCCTGATCTGAATTTAGTGTAATCCAGTCACTGTCCAGGTCACCAGGTCAACAGTGAAGAGTTATTGCACTCAAAATGTTAACTGGTTCTCTCTCCACAGATGCTGTTAGATTCTCCAGCATTTTGTGCTTTAAGAAAGGTCAATAGGGTTGGGCAGCAAAAAGAGCATATGAGGCATCACTGCTTTCTCACAAAACCAATTAACCCCATATAATTTGAACCATGGTTACTGAAGCACTTCTAATTTGCTATTAGTGAACAAAGTTTAAAAAAAAACTAGTTAACACAGACTAGCAAACCACCACTGTCTTATTGATAAAGCACTCAGCTTCAAACTTTTCAGGTGCCAGCATTCTCCTGGCCTATGATTAACGCTGGCCTCAGGGATGAAGAAATAATTTCTTCTGTTCCCCTACCTACTTCACATATCTCCTTCAAAAGCCTCTTCCTCCCTCATTTCCGTAAGACTTTGGCACTTGTTAGAGTACAGTTGGGTGTGTCTGGTACCCTTCAAAGTGGCAAGCATTTACAAAGATACGATCACTGAGCTGTCTGAACAGAGTATCACAGTCACTGATTCAGTCTACACCAACATCCACTTACCACACCCTAATGAGGATCACTGAATAGTGATGAAGTGACTCCTACTGAGAGCACACGTTTGACTCCTAACAGGGTAACGAACAAACATTCCCTCAGGAAAAAATGCCTGGGATTTCCCTAGCTGCCTGATTAGGAGCAGATCAAGAATCATTTCTGAGATATAACTCACTCAAAAGGTGGTAAAAATTGCCGATGTTGG